>NC_036851.1:43371959-43389524 GCF_002910315.2 Salvelinus sp. IW2-2015 | reverse complement strand
GGTAGCTTTGTTGTTATATTAAATGATTGCCAAATGGGCCCAACAGTGTCAAACCTTGAAAACTGTTTCTTCTGTACACTGTACTGCATGATTGTAGCGGTTTACTAACACATTAGTTTCTTAGTTGACTATGATGTGACAACTATTGTAGGGGGACTGTGTGTAGCTCTAGCGTCATTGATATGAAAGTCTTGGCTGAAAGTTGTTTTTTCGGCCTGGTCAAAGATAGCGGATTTTTTTGTGTACTGAAGTCACATGCGAAGGAAAAGGTGAAAGGAGAGAATGTGTAGATAGTGTGAGAAAGGAATTTATATAAACAATGAGGAAAGTGATTGTGCTGTTTTATGTGGCTGCTATGAAAGTGAACTGTTTACGGTGTGACAACGAAAAACATTTCTTAACGGAAGCACCTGAGTGAAAAGGGATAAAACATACCTGAATTTGTCTAATAGAAACTCTCATTTGCAACTGTTGGACTAATGATTACGTCCTAGATTTAGCAGATGCAGCAAAGCGCTGGTGGAAAGCAGTATTGAACATGTCACTGTCTGTCTACCTTGATAACTCAGAAGATTCTCCATGACCTTCTTGCACCTAACATTTGTTAACGTTTATTAATAGCTAGGTTGTAGCAACCTCATTGATGGGTTTACAGGGAAAATTTGAGGAACATGTAAGATCCTAAACCTATTGATGTTACATTGAGAAGGGTGAATGGATATGAGATGACAGTCCATTCTCCAATACTCTGATGATAGAAATAAGGCATGCTCATAAGAAAATCATTCTTAAAAGGCACCGGCCCACCGCACCGCTGCACAGACTTCTCAAATCAAATTGTATTAGTCACATGCGCCGAATAAACAGTGTAGACTTTACAGTGAAATGGCTTTACTTACGAGGCCCCATTAACAAACAGTGCAGTTTAAAAAAATACAGTAAGTATAAAAAATAAGTAACAAGTAATTAAAGTACAGCAGTAAAATAAACAATAGCGGGACTATATACAGGGGGGTACGGTTACGAGTCAATGTGCGGGGGCATGGTTAGTAGGTAATATGTACACGTAGTAGAGTTATTGAAGTTGACTATTGCATTGGATGATAACAACAGAGCCGCCCCCCCCCTCTTCCCCCTGCTCCTCTCCTCCTCTCCTCTCCTTGTCTGTGTGTCTCTCTCTCCTTCTCCCCTCTCTCTTCTTCCTGGTAGCAGCCGGTTTAAAAAGAGGGGGGGGGGCAATGCAAATCGTAGCCATTTGATAGGTGCAGGAGTTAATACTATAACCAGACGACCTCTCGATCCTCTTCTCTCCTCCTCTTCTGTACCTCGTGCCTGGTAACGATCTTCTATGACTAGGTTGGCTGGAGGCTTGGACATATAGCCGTCCTCCGGTCTACTCCTTGATAAGGTCTCGGAAATCCCAGGATAAATATCTCCCTCCCTCCTCCGCCCCTCTTCTCTCCTGCCTGTCGGAGGAACTTCCTTTACCAATCCATCTCCCCCAATGCAACCAGTCAGGATGCTCCCCTCCCTCCTCCCTCCTTGTGCAGCTATTAGATCCTCATAACTATACTTCTCTCTCTCCTCCGTTGAGAGAGTATCCCCAAATACACTATTGCTGCACCATCGAGAAGCATCCTGACTGGTTGCATCACTGGTCCTGATTGGAATTCCCTCCCCTCCTCTCTAATACTCATGATGTGGTTCTCGACGGCCTTCAGTACATACTCCTCTTAATCTTCCTGCATTTCAGACCTCTATACCAGGCTTGTCAGGAGGAAGGTCCTCGATATCTATCTACCCAGCCCTCTTCTAATAGACTGTCTCCTCCTGTTTACCTCATAACCCGCAACACGTGGTCACCCTCTACTAAAAATAATATAAATAATAAAAAAATATATAGGTCCATCTCCCTCAGCACCCCCCCTCACACATCCGAACAGGTGAGAAGGAGCCACCGGGGGGGGGTCGCGCGGGGGGGGGGCGGCCGGCGGCGGCGGCGCTGGAAGTCGTGGACAACCACACACCACAACACACCACACCCTTTTGACCCACTGTTTACTTGGCCTTGTGTGTGATTACACTCACAGGTCCTCTCATTTACCTAATAGGTTATTTACTTTATGTAGCCACATCAACCCTAATAGGTTATTACTTTATGTAGCCACATCAACCCTAATAATGTTATTACTTTATGTAGCACGTCAACCCTGATAGGTTATTACTTATGTAGCCACATCAACCCTACTAGGTTATTACTTTACGTAGCCACATCAACCCCTAGGTTTTACTTTATGTAGCAACATCAACCCTTAATATGTTATTACTTTATGTAGCCACGTCAACCCTGATAGGTTATTACTTTATGTAGCCACATCAACCCTAATAGGTTATTACTTTACGTAGCCACATCAACCCTAATGGTTATTACTTTACGTAAGCACGCTCCTGATAGGTTATTACTTTACGTAGCCACAGCTACCCTAATATGTAATTACTTTATGTAGCCACATCAACCCTGATTAGGTTATACTTTACGTAGCCACATCAACCCTAATAGGTTATTACTTTATGTTGCTACAGCAACGCCTGATAGGTTATTACTTTATGTAGCCACATCAACCCTAATAGGTTATTACTTTACGTAGCCACATCAACCCTAATAGGAATATTACTTTACGTAGCCACAGCTACCCTGATAGGTTATTACTTTACGTAGCCACATCAACCCTAATAGGTTATTACTTTATGTAGCCACATCACCCTACTAGGTTATTACTTTACGTAGCCACAGTTACCCCTGATAGGTTATTACTTTATGTTGCTACAGCAACCCTGATAGGTTATTACTTTATGTAGCCACAGCAACCCTGATAGGTTATTACTTTATGTAGCCATGGCAACCCTAACTCTAATCCTTTATTTAGCCGTTGTATCTGACAGTATGTTCCTTGGCTAAGAGCAGCCCTGAAGTCAGCCAACACAGACTACAATACATGGAGCTTCTCTTAAAGCTGCATTATGTAACTTTTCCGGCGACCCAACTAAATTCACATAGAATTGTGAGTTCTAGATCTGTCATTCTCATTGAAAGCAAGTCTAAAAAGCGGTAGATCTGTTCTATGTGCACTATTTCTATGCTTCCCGTTCTTAAGGTTAGTTTTTAAGCTAATATGCTAATATGCTTACATGCTTAGATGCTGATGCGCTTAGATGCTGACACGCTTAGATGCTGACACGTTTCGATGCTAGCACGCTTCGATGCTACCAAGGAAAGACGCTAACAGGCTAGTCTCCATTAACTCGATCCTCCACTATAATCCTACACTGATCAAATGATCACACTAATACAATCTAGGTGAAATACTATAGCTATTGCCAGCGAATGCACATGTGCTAATCTGAAGTGTGAAGATGGAAGACTGCTTTCTTTCTTTCTTTTTTTTATTTCACCTTTATTTAACCAGAACAAGTTCTCATTTACAACTGCGACCTGGCCAAGATAGAGCAAAGCAGTGTGACACAAACAACACAGTTACACATGGGATAAACAAACGTACAGTCAATAACACAATAGAAAAGTCTATATACAGTTTGTGCAAATGTAGTAAGATTAGGTAGGTAAGGCAATAAATAGGCCGTAGTGGCGAAATAATTACAATTTAGCAATTAAACACTGGAGTGATAGATGTGCAGAAGATGAATGCGCAAGTAGAGATACTGTCACGATCGTCGTAATGAGCGGACCAAGGCGAGTGAGTATAGTTCCACATATTTTTAATCTCCGTGAAACAAACAAAACAATAAAGAAACAACGAAACGTGAAGTCATGACGTGCACACAGGCAACTAAACACAAATAATATCCCACAAAACACAGGTGGGGAAATGGCTACCTAAATATGATCCCCAATCAGAGGCAACGATAAACAGCTGCCTCTAATTGGGAACCATATAGTACCAACATAGAAATCGACATACTAGAACACCCCCTAGTCACGCCCTGAACCAAGGGCTCTCTATGGTCAGGGTGTGACAGATACTGGGGTGCAAAGGAGCAAAAAAATAAATAACAATATGGGGATGAGGTAGTTGAGTGGGCTATTTACAGATGGGCTATGTGCAGGTGCAATGATCGGTAAGCTGCTCTGACAGCTGATGCTTAAAGTTAGTGAGGGAGATATAAGTCTCCAGCTTCAGTGATTTTTGCAATTCGTTCCAGTCATTGGCAGCAGAGAACTGGAAGGAAAGGTGGCCAAGGCAGGGGTTGGCTTTTGGGGTGACCAGTGAAATATACCTGCTGGAGCGCATGCTATGAGTGGGTGCTGCTATGGTGACCAGTGAGCTGAGATAAGGCGGGCCATTACCTAGCAAAGACTTATAGATGACCTCGAGCCAGTGGGTTTGGCGACGAATATGAAGCGAGGGCCAGCCAACGAGAGCATACAGGTCGCAGTGGTGGGTAGTATATGGGGCTTTGGTGACAAAACGGATGGCACTGTGATAGACTACATCCAATTTTCTGAGTAGAGTGTTGGAGGCTATTTTGTAAATGAAATCATCGAAGTCAAGGAGCGGTAAGATAGTCAGTTTAACAAGGGTATGTTTGGCAGCATGAGTGAAGGATGCTTTGTTGTGAAGTAGGAAGCCAATTCTAGAATTACATTTGGATTGGAGATGCTTAATGTAAGTCTGGAAGGAGAGTTTACAGCCTAGCCAGACACCTAGGTATTTGTAGTTGTCCACATATTCTAAGTCAGAACCGTCCAGAGTAGTGATACCAGACGGTCGGGCGGGTGCAGGCAGCGATCGGTTGAAGAGCATGCCTTTCGTTTTGCTTCACTTTAAGAGCAGTTGGAGGCCATGGAAGGAGAGTTGCATGGCATTGAAGCTCGTCTAGAGGTTTGTTAACACAGTGTCCAAAGAAGGGCCAGAAGTATACAGAATGGTGTCGTCTGCGTAGAGGTGGATCAGAGAATCACCAGCAGCAAGAGCGACATCATTGATGTATACAGAGAAAAGAGTCGGCCCGAGAATTGAACCCTGTGGCACCCCCATAGAGACTGCAAGAGGTCCGGACAGCAGGCCCTCTGATTTTACACACTGAACTCTATCTGAGAAGTAGTTGGTGAACCAGGCAAGGCAGTCATTTGAGAAACCAAGGCTGTTGAGTCTGCCGATAAGAATGTGGTGATTGACAGTCGAAAGCCTTGGCCAGGTCGATGAATACGGCTGCACAGTATTGTCTTTTATCGATGGTGGCTATGATATCGTTTAGGACCTTGAGCGTGAGTCATGCACTCGTGACCAGCTCGGAAACCAGATTGCATAACGGAGAAGGTACGGTGGGATTTGAAATGGATGGTGATCTGTTGGCTTTCGAAGGCTTTAGAAAGGCAGGGTAGGATAGATGTACTTACTTACAGGCTCTAACCAATAGTGCAAAAAAGGTATTAGGTGAACAATAGGTAGGTAAAGAAATAAAACAACAGTAAAAGACAGGCTATATACAGTAGCAAGGCTATAAAAGTAGCGAGGCTACATACAGACACCGGTTAGTCAGGCTGATTGAGGTAGTATGTACATGTAGATATGGTTAAAATGACTATGCATATATAATGAACAGAGAGTAGGGTTAGCGTAAAAGAGGGGTTGGCGGGTGGTGGGTGGGACACAATGCAGATAGCCCGGTTAGCCAATGTGCGGGAGCACTGGTAGGTCGGCCCAATTGAGGTAGTATGTACATGAATGTATAGTTAAAGTGACTTTGCATATAAGATAAACAGAGAGTAGCAGCAGCGTAAAAAGAGGGGTTGGGGGGTGGCACACAATGCAAGTAGTCCGGGTAGCCATTTGATTATCTGTTCAGGAGTCCTATGGCTTGAGGGTAAAAACTGTTGAGAAGCCTTTTTGTCCTAGACTTGGCAATCCGGTACCGCTTGCCATGCGGTAGTAGAGAGAACAGTCTAAAACTGGGGTGGCATGGGTCTTTGACAATTTTTAGGGCCTTCCTCTGACACCGCCTGGTGTAGAGGTTCTGGATGGCAGGCAGCTTAGCCCCAGTGATGTACTGGGCAATACGCACTACACTCTGTAGTGCCTTGCGGTCAGAGGCTGAGTAGTTGCAGGACCAGGCAGTGATGCAACCAGGCAGGATGCTCTCGATGTTGCATCTGTAGAACCTTTTGAGAATCTCAGGACCCATGCCAAATCTTTTTAGTTTCCTGAGGAGGAATAGGCTTTGTCGTGCCCTCTTCACTACTGTCTTGGTGTGTTTGGACCATTCTAGTTTGTTGTCGATGTGGACACGAAGGAACTTGAAGCTCTGTCACGAGAATCTTCAATCCCAATGATGATAACTAACAATTACTTAAGCTTTGACCAATCCCCGAGGTTTGTAAGACCATGGGTTTAATAATAATTAGTCAAAGACTCAGCTTATGTAAAAGGCTAGTACAGTTTATTCAGAGAACATTCTAAAGTCCATAATACAAAGACATGCCATTTTATAACTCACCCCCTCCCTACCTACTACATGGACATACACACACACACAAACAGTAGGTGGGATGTATCTTTCCTCATTGTTCTCACCACTCGTTTATCACTTCCAAGCTGGAAGTTCCCTCCTCCTGAGATTAGAGGAACCTTGACAGGACTCCCTGTCCTGTCGTACATTTCTCAGAGTTCTAACCAGGTCAGGTCATACACAGTTTAATTGTTCTCTGTATTTTCTTAGTCACACACACACATTTCGAATTGTCTCGACCAAACCTTATTAGACTGAAGTTTATCATTCTAATTCATTATATATGTTACATAATCTTAATATTTACATTTCAGGGTGGAATTCTTTAGTCATTACCTTAAACATATAAATTACCTTATCAAGCTCTCAACCTGCTCCATTACAGCCCCGTCGATGAGAATGGGGGCGTGCTCGTTCCTCCTTTTCCTGTAGTCCACAATCATCTCCTTAGTCTTGGTTACGTTGAGGGATAGGTTGTTATTCTGGCACCACCCGGCCAGGTCTCTGACTTCCTCCCTATAGGCTCTCGTCATTGTCGGTGATCAGGCTTACCACTGTTGTGTCGTCTGCAAATTTAATGATGGTGTTGGAGTCGTGCTTGGCCATGCAGTCGTTGGTGAACAGGGAGTACAGGAGGGGACTGAGCATGCACCCCTGGGGAGCTCCAGTGTTGAGGATCAGCGTGGCAGATGTGTTGCTACCTACCCTCACCACCTGGGGGCGGCCCGTCAGGAAGTTCAGGATCCAGTTGCAGAGGGAGGTGTTTAGTCCCAGGATCCTTAGCTTATTGATCGGCTTTGAGGGTACTATGGTGTTGAATGCTGAGCTGTAGTCAATGAATAGCATTCTCACATAAGTGTCCCTTTTGTCCAGGTGGGAAAGGGCAGTGTGGAGTGCAATAGAGATTGCATCATCTGTGGATCTGTTAGGGCGGTATGCAAATTGGAGTGGGTCTAGGGTTTCTGGGACAATGGTGTTGATGTGAGCCATTACCAACAATTTTCAAAAAACCTTTCAGAACACAAAGGCAACCTGCCTAAATGACTACAGACCCGTAGCACTCACGTACAGACGGTTGCCTTTGTGTTCTTGGGCTCAGGGACTATGGTAGTCTGCTTGAAACATGTTGGTATTACAGACTTAATCTGGGACATGTTGAAAATGTCATTGAAGACACCTGCCAGTTGTTCAGCACATGCCCAGAGCACACGTCCTGGTAATCCGTCTGGCCCCGCGGCCTTGTGTATGTTGACCTGTTTAAAGGTCTTACTCACGTCGGCTATAGAGAGCGTGATCACACAGTTGCCTGGAACAGCTGATGCTCTCATGCATGCCTCAGTGTTGCTTGCCTCGAAGCGAGCATAGTAGTGATTTAGCTTGTCTGGTAGGCTCGTGTCACTTGGCAGCTCGCGGCTGTGCTTCCCTTTGTAGTGTGTAATAGCTTGCAAGCCCTGACACATAAGACGAGCGTCGGAGCCGGTGTAGTATGATTCAATCTTAGCACTGTATTGACGCTTTGCCTGTTTGATGGTTCGTCGCAGGGCATAGCAGGATTTCTTGTACGCTTCCGGTTTAGAGTCCCGCACCTTGAAAGCGGCAGCTCTACCCTTTAGCTCAGTGCAAATGGTACCTGTAATCCATGGCTTCTGGTTGGGGTATGTACCTACAGTCACTGTGGGGACGACGTCCTCGATGCACTTATTGATAAAGCCAGTGACGTATGTGGTGTACTCCTCAATGCCATCGGAAGAATCCCGGAACATATTCCAGTCTGTGATAACAAAACAGTCCTGTAGTTTAGCATCTGCTTCATCTGACCACTTTTTTATAGACCAAGTCACTGGTGCTTCCTGCTTTAATTTTTGCTTGTAAGCCGGAATCAGTATACTCGTGATCGTACCTCGTCTAGTTTATTTTCCAATGACTGCACGTTGGCGAGTAATGATGACGGTAACGGCAGCTTTCCCACTCGCCTTTTCCGGGTCCTGACCAGGCATCCGGCTCTTTGTCCTCTGTACCTGCGTCGCTTCCTCTTGCAAATAGCGTGAATGTCGGACCTGCCGGGTTATTGGAGAATGTCTTGTGCGTCTTGTTTGTTGAAGAAAAAATCTTTGTCTCATCCGAGGTGAGTGATCGCTGTTTTGATATCCAGAAGCTCTTTTTTGCCGTAAGATACGGTTGCAGAAACATTTTGTACAAAATAAGTTACAAATAACGCGAAAAAAACCACATCATTTGAGGATGCTCATTTCTGTTTGAAAGAGCTAGCTTTTGCTTTCCTAACTGCCTGTGGATATTGGTTCCTAACTTCCCTGAATAGGTGCATATCGCGGGGGCTGTTCGATGCTAATGCTGTACGTCACAGGATGTTTTTGTGCTGGTCGAGGGCAGTCAGGTCTGGAGTGAACCAAGGGCTATATCTGTTCTTAGTTCTACATTTGTTATTTATTATTTAAGATGGGGATGAAAGCACTTTTAAACAATAACCAGGCATCCTACTGACGGAATGAGGTCAATATCCTTCTAGGATACCCGGGCCAGGTCGATTAGAAAGGCCTGCTCGCTGAAGTGTTTTAGGGAGCGTTTGACAGTGATGAGGGGTGGTCGCGGACCCATTACGGACGCAGGCAATGAGGCAGAGATCCTGGTTGAAGACAGCAGAGGTGCATTTAGAGGGCAGGTTGGTCAGGATGATATCTATGAGGGTGCCCATGTTTACGGATTTAGGGTTGTACCTGGTAGGTTCCATGATCATTTGTGTGAGATTGAGGACATCTAGTTTTGTAGGACGGCCGGGGTGTTAAGCATATCCCAGTTTAGGTCACCTAACAGTACCAACTCTGAAGATAAATGGGGGGCAATTAAGTCACATATGTATGTGCTTGTTCTGTTTATCGTTCCTATGTGAATTAAATGAATGAAGCTTATCGTATTACCTATCGCGTGGTTAATAGGTTTTTAATAGATTCTTTTTTTATTAGTTCCTCCTCTTTAGGGAGTTGTAAGGTGATTAGCATACACAAAGCAAACTAGGTTAGCTGAGTTGGCATGAGTCAGACTTTTTAGTATCTCAGAGGTGTGTGTGCGTGTGTGCGTGTGTGCGTGTGTGCGTGTGTGCGTGTGTGCGTGTGTGCGTGTGTGCGTGTGTGTGTGTGTGTGTGTGTGTGTGTGTGTGTGTGTGTGTGTGTGTGTGTGTGTGTGTGTGTGTGTGTGTGTGTGTGTGTGTGTGTGTGTGTGTTATATGCATGTATTACTGTGTGTGTGTGTCTATCTGTATCTCAGTACTAGAGGTCGACCGATTATGATTTTTCAACGCCGATACCGATTACTGGAGGACCAAAAAAGGCCGATGCCGATTAATCGGCCAATTTATTTATTTATATATATATATACAATACTGAATGAACACTTTTATTTTAACTTAATATAATACATAAATAAAATTATATTTAGTCTCAAATAATGAAACATTTTCAATTTGGTTTAAATAATGCAAAAACACAGGCACGCAGTCTACTCGTGGAGTGCAATGTAATCGGCCATAATCTGCGTCCAAAAATGCCGATTACCGATTGTTATGAAAACTTGAAATCGGCCCTAATTAATCGGTCGACCTCTACTCAGTTCTGTGTGTGTGTGTTATATCTCAGTACTGTGTGTGTGTTATATCTCAGTACTGTGTGTGTATCTGTATGTATCTCAGTACTGTGTGTGTGTATCTGTATGTATCTCAGTACTGTGTGTTTTTAATTTCATTTTAAATTTATTTCACCTTTATTTAACCAGGTAGGCTAGTTGAGAACAAGTTCTCGTTTACAACTGTGACCTGGCCAAGATAAAGCAAAGCAGTGCGACACATACAACAACCACCAAGTTACACATGGAATAAACAAACGTACAGTCAATAACACAATAGAAAAAAGTATTTATACAGTGTGTGCAAATGGCGTGAGGAGGTAAGGCAATAAATAGGCCATAGTGGCAAAGTAATTACAATTTAGCAAATTAACACTGTGCAGATGATGATGTGCAAATAGAAGTACTGGTGTGCAAAAAAGTTAATAAAAACAATATGGGGATGAGGTAGGTAGATTGAATGGGCTATTTACAGATGAGCTGTGTACAGCTGCAGCGATCGGTTAGCTGCTCAGATAGATGATGTTTAAAGTTAGTGTGTGTCACATGGCAGTCACATGCTTAGAGGGGCATCGCCAGCACAGTGTTCACACAGGCCAGTGGTCTACTCTCAAATGCACGTGGACCAAGGGGCTCTAGAGTGGGGCAGCTGTCTAAGGCACTGCATCTCAGTGCAAGAGGCGTCACTACAGTCCCTGGTTCAATTCCAGGCTGTATCACATCCGGCCGTTATTAGGAGTCCCATAGGGCAGCGCACAATTGGCCCAGCGTCGTCTGGGTTTGGCCGGGGTAGGCCGTCATTGTAAATAAGAATTTGTTCTTGCCTAGTTAATTAAAATAAAAAGAACACGCACGCATACAGGAACTGTGATTGGATGCAAGGGCTGAGATTACACACATGCACACCTTATCTCATCCCATGCCCTATTTCCTAATCATCTTCTCCATCTCCAGAGGAGGAAGCTTTAGCCTGGTCATGGCTAACTGCCTGCCTTCCCTGGGTTGGCTAGCATAGTCTCAATGCTGGTCCATTGCCCTGGGTTCTAGTCCTGTTTGCATTAGCCTTTAGCATTAAGGAGGGATGAAGAGGGTAGAGTTGACCTTTGACCAATGCTGGCTAGTATAGCCTAGTGCTGGTCCACTGCCCTGTGCCTAGTTGTGTTAGCATTAGCTTTAGCTGTAGGATATGAGTATTGGTGATAGCATTAGCGTTAGTTTTGCAGATAGACTTTGGAGACCTGCCACGATGCACACACAACTGAGCCCTTAGTGATGATGAAGAGAGAGAGAGCTGCTAGCTGGGTGCCCTAGGCTTTTTACAACTCACTCATCCCTCTTTTCTGTCACTCTCTGCCACTACTTCTCTTTCTATCTCTCTCTCTCTCTCTACCCACCTTCTCTTTTTCTTCCATCTGACTGACCATAGAAAACTGCTCTCTCGTGTGTGTATGTGTGTGTGTGTGTATATGAGAGAGAGTGCTTTTCATCCCTGGCTTCCTCTATAGTGAAATTGTCATCCTTCTGCTTGTCTTCTTGTTCTGACTGAAGGGCCTTTTAATTAGTCATGTGTGCAACTCTTTTTTTCTTTTCTCTTTCCCTGTCTTCCATGTGAGGTTTATGGGACAGGAAGTTCATACTCTGAGGCTCTGTTTTGGCTTTGGTGTGTTTGGGTGCGTGTGAGTGTTTGCATGCATGCATGCGTTCCCATCTGTGGGTGCTTGTATCTATCATTCAATTTGTACTGGATGATGTTTCTGTAAGTGTCTTATTCTTTCCTCATTGGTATGAAATAGATGTGCCCTGCTTACTTGTGAGTCACAGTCCTCCCACACATCCTTATCTTAATGGCTAAACAAGCATGTATAGTGAACATGTTGCAAGCACGCTGGTTGACTACTGACTGTAATTTTTCCTCTTTCCTGTCCTAATTTTCCCCTTTCTCTTCTCTCCCTCCTCTCTTCCTCTTTCCTCCAAGGGAAAAGTAATTAGTTGACTGACTGGCTGATTGCTCGGCTAGTCCCTAGGCCTGTGTTTGTTAGTTTGTTTGCTCTTTCTCTCTCTGTCTCTGTCTCTCTGTCTCTCGCCAATTACAGTGGATGATTCCTTCTGTTATTAATACTTGTTTCCCCCTCTTGTAAAACTGGCCCCATTTGGACCAGGATATTAGCATAGTAGGACATATGTGTTTGCATATATTCAGGCACTCATCTACATATGCATGTTTACATGTGAATACACTCACGCAAAGGTTAGAGCGTTGCGCCAGTAACTGAAAGGTTGCTGGTTGGAATCCCCGAACCTACAAGGTGATATTACTGTCGAGCAAGCCACTTAACCCTAATTGCTCCAGGGTCACCGTTGATAATGTCTCCACTCCCTCTTTCCCTTATTAGAGTCACAAAGTTTACATGATCTGGCAGGCACACCGTTTACATTATCTGGCAGGCACACGGTTTACATTATCTAGCAGACACACCGTTTACATTATCTGACAGGCACACCGTTTACATTATATGGCAGACACACCGTTTACATTATCTGGCAGGCACGCCATTTTATTATCTGGCAGGCACACCGTTTACATTATCTGGCAGGCACTCCGTTTATATTATCTGGCAGGCACATCGTTTACAACATCTGACAGGCACACAGTTGACATTATCTGGCAGGCACTCGTTTTATATTGTCTGGCAGGCACACCGTTTACATTATCTGGCAGGCACACAGTTGACATTATCTGGCAGGCACACCATTTACATTATCTGGCAGGCACACCGTTTACATTATCTGCGGTCCAAACTCTGCATGTTTCAGTTTTGAATGGAGCCTTCCCTCGGGGCCGGCGCGACTTAAACAGAGAGGCGGCCATGTTGGAGACAGTTTGGTTGTCCCAGCAGGGTTTAGGGAGTTTGGCGAGCGAGTGGGGGAGCCAACATGGTGAGCAGCAGCAGAAGGCTGTATTCCCCCAAGTACCCCCCCCCCCCTATCTCTATGTGCTGGGGCTGGATTAGGCTAATTAAAGCACTGCTAGCAGAACCCCTGGAGAGATGATGCACACTTCATACTGGCACATGCATTAGACACACACACCAGAGCGCATGCACACACACAGACAGACCCATATAAACACACACACACAAACATGAACATACACATATATGTGTCCCTAGAATAGTGTTGACTAAGTAATAGGTCTAGTTCATATTCTCTTAGTAACCAGATAATGTTGACTCTGCCAGACATCCTGTTCTTGTATTGTGGAACAAATGATCAGAAATGCAGGTTCCAGCAAGGTTCCAGACCAGTTTGTGTTATTTAGTTGTAGTTGTGGTCATGTAGTTTGTTGTAAGAGTATTCCAGAAGACTTAAGGTGACACAAAACACATATTGGAAAGGACAATTTCTCTCATCGGTAGTTCTGTGTAGTGATTGCCAACACTGGCTTTATGTCCGTGTAGCTTCAGGGGGTGCTTGTTGGTCTCTTTTCAGGACATTCCCGTTTTGTGAGTCATGCTAAGTGTGCGTGCACTGTGTGTGTGTGTGTGTGTGTGTGTGTGTGTGTGTGTGTGTGTCTGTGTGAGTTGTCTCTTGACCTTGCTTGAATGTTCCCTCACAGCTCTTTTAGTCAAAGCTGCCCGGTAGTCAAGAGGAGGAGAGGACGGAAGGAAACCATTGGTCCTCTCAGAGCAACGCTGGTGATCATGTCTCACTCACCAGGAATTACACTGGATGTTTTTCCTCTGGATATTAGCAGAGGAGCGGAAAACACAACCTTTTAACTGAAACATATTCTATTACTGATAACCTCTGCGAGTACACGTCTGTTGTACAGTATTTGTATTTAAAGCCATTTGGAATCGATTGGAATTGCAAAAAGAGAGACGGGGACAGACTGTAATGAATGCCTGGTCTTTGCCGACCCCAATGGTGGTCTACTGTTCTGTTTCTATGGCAACCATAATTATAGCCCTGAATAGGATGGTGGGATGAGGAAGAGTAGGCTGATGTTGCAGAGGAAAAGGACATGGTATAGGGTGTGTCTGTGTGTGTGTGTGTGTGTGTGTGTGTGTGTGTGTGTGTGTGTGTGTGTGTGTGTGTGTGTAAATGAGTAAGACTGCGGTGATGGCAGTCTTGCTGATTTAGTAAGTCCCTAGTCGTGTGTGTTCTGCTTCCCTACTTCTTGGTGTTGATTGTATAGCGTAGTGTATATCCCTCTAGGGTTCTGTATGGAGCTGCAGTCAGCCTTGACTCTCCCTACTAAGCACTTGTTACAATGACAAGTTATTTACTCCCCTCCTCAGGGACCACTTGTGCATCACCTCACCCCACCTCTGTGGTCTTAAAGACTTTTTAGTCATTTAGCAGAAGCTCTTATCCAGAGCAACTTACAGGACCGAATAGGCTTAAGTGCCTTGCTCAAGGGTACATCGGCAGATTTTTCACCTAGTCGGCTCGGGGATTTGAACCAGCAAACGTTCGATTACTAACCGCTAGGATAAAACATAAGTGCAGACACGTACACACAAAGACACTTTTGGCCAATGTCCCATGGTAAGTAGACGTGTGTATCTCTGTCTCTCTGTCTGTGAAAGAACATTCAATCATAGACATATCATTTAATCAGTGTGATCCCCTTACTTCACCAGGGGTGTTGTATTCAGAGGGTCCCAAACAGAGGGGACCAGCTGAACTTGCCCAAAAAAAACACTTGTTTTTGTTGCAAAATGTTAGCCATTCCATCAACCTCCCTCATTGATGCTGACAGTGGACCTTCCTGGGGTTCTTGTAAAGACCACCCTCTCTAGGGGTCTCATTAAAGCTGCTGCACTGCTCTAGAAATTCCTATAAAGTACACGCACACACACGTTCGTGAAGACAGAAACACACACTCCGACACACACACACACACACACACACACACACACACACACACACACACACACACACACACACCACACAACACACACACACACACACACACACCAACCACACACACACCCACACACACACACACACACACACACATAGTAGAGGTGCTATGTTCCTTATTGGCTTTATATGGTATTATTTCCTCCTTTCTCATAGCAGCTATAGACTAGGATATATCGGCCCCCTAGATAAACTTCTGCCTGCCATGTAGAATGAATGTGCTGTAAGCAGGCGGGACGAGACAGTTTGTGTCAGTGAATGAATGGAAAATCCATAGTTTCATTACGGGCCCAGTTATACGGCGGATGTTTAAATCAACTGTCAGGCCAGATGCCTGGGCCCAAGACGGACAGCTGCTCTCAACTTCCAGTTCTTGAGCCAATGGCTATCCATTTAAAAGCGTGTCTCGGCAGAAATATACATATATAAACAAATTACATACTTTTTGCAGCGGTGGTAGTAATTTAGCGGCAATGGGCCACTAAATGAATATAGGGGAAACACTGCACTGATTGCTCGGGGCTTTGGCTCCCCCCGTTGAGTCATCCCTCTAATGCATTGGCCGTGTGTGTGAGAGATGGGTGGGGGGTGTAAGGATCCCTGCATGACTTAATATTAGGTCCGGGATAATACCAGTATCGTGGTATTGTGATACATGCATTTATTTCCGAGGCTATAGCACACAATATTTTACATACAGCAGGTTTTTAAAGGAGCGTTTGGTCTGCTTCGTGTTTGAATTTTTCTTTGGGAAAAATATTGAGATAATGGCATCATCACAGCCCTACTTAATATTATGCAAATTCCTGTGTGTGTGTGTGTGTGTGTGTGTGTGTGTGTGTGTGTGTGTGTGTGTGTGTGTGTGTGTGTGTGTGTGTGGATAATCTGCCCCTTCCCAGTGTTAGCACCATTTGAGTCTCTGTCAAGCTTCCCTTAGCCCTCTTAGCAGTGTTTTCCGCTAGTTTCTTTTTCAAACAGGGCGGAAAAGTAACATCCAGATCCTCTGACATTGAACATGGGAATTGACCTGTATGTCAACCAAGGCTGTGTTTTTGCCCTTCCATCAAATGTGATTTTAGTCAATGGCCCATTTCAAATCCACTGACTTTTACCATTTAGAACTGTAGAGTAGTCCCTATCATACTTCAGTCGTTTAATAAAACATTGGTATAATTATATTGAGTAATCGCTATTACTAATTTCCATTCTACTTCACACAGTCTGAGGTTAAATCACATTACATGCTTCTTTACCTAAGCCTCTCTCTCTCTCTCTCTCGCTCTTTTTACATTTCTGGAGAAAAATACCTCTGATTGTCATATGTGGAGCAGTGGAGTAGGACGTGCTGCTCGTTCTCTAGTTCACCTGACCCACAGTGCTTACATAGTCGTTCTCTAGTTCATCTGACCCACAGTGCTTACATAGTCGTTCTCTAGTTCATCTGACCCACAGTGTTTACATAGTCGTTCTCTAGTTCACCTGACCCACAGTGTTTACATAGTCATTCTCTAGTTCACCTGACCCACAGTGTTTACATAGTCGTTCTCTAGTTCACCTGACCCACAGTGTTTACATAGTGTTCTCTAGTTCACCTGACCCACACACACACAGACCGACCGACCGACTGACCGCCCACACACACACAGACCGACCGACCGACCCACACACACACAGACCGACCGACCGACCCACACACAACAAGACCGACCGACCCACACAACACAGACCGACCGACCCACACACACAGACAACGGACCGACCGACGCCAACCCACACACACAGACCAACGGACCGACCGACCGACCCACACAGACCAACGGACCGACCCGACCGACCCACACACACACACACACAAGACCAACGACCGACCGACCGACCGACGACCGCCGACCGACCGACCGACCGACCGACTGACCCACACACACACAGACCAACGACCGACCGACCGAGCCGACCGCGACCCACACACACACAGACAACGGACGACCGACCGACCCACACACACAGACCAAAGACCGACCGACCGACCGAACCGCCGACTGACCCACACACACACACAGACCAACGGATCGACGACGACCGACCGACCGACTGACCCCACACACCACACACAGACCAACGGACCGACCGACCGACCGACCGACCCATACACACACACACACAGACCAACGGACGACCGACCGACCGACCCACACACAACCAACACAGACCGACCGACCGACCGACCACACACACACACACAGCAGACCAACGGACCGACCGACCGACGACCGACCGACCCACACACACACACCACAGACCGACGACGACCGAACCCACACACACACACACACACACCACACACAACAGACCAAAGAACCGACCGACACACACACACACACAGACAACGAACCGACCGACACACACACACACACAGACCAACGGACCAACGGACACACACACACACATCAACACACACACAGTCACACACAA
>NC_036851.1:43242007-43371377 GCF_002910315.2 Salvelinus sp. IW2-2015 | reverse complement strand
ACAGACACACACACACAGACCCGCCGATCACACAGACTGACCGACCGACATTACACAAGCCCGTCACAGACAGACACACAGCCCGTCACAGACACACACACAGCCCTTCACAGACAGACCGACTGACCGACACACACAGAAACACACATACAGATCTGTTTCAGATCAATGTGAGTCTGTTTGCAGATCTGAACGACTGGACAGATGTAAGAGTGGTTCAAAGCCGTTAGCTGACACGCAGACTGACACGCAGACTGACACGCAGACTGACACGCAGACTGACACACAGACCGGCACAGGCTTATTTTGTCACTTGCCTTCCGTCTTTTGGAAAATGAGTCCCATTGTTAAGGGCGGAGACATGAGCATCTCACATTATATTCAGATCTCTAGTGTAAATGGGAAGGTTCACACAGCACAGAGGAGTGAAGGAGACAGACCGAGAAAAGACAACATGAGAACAAGCGGAAATAAACACTCATAAACACCCGACAGAATGTTACAGCTGCAGAAACGAGTTCTCTGCTTTTCTTCAACCTTTTTCTTCTCCCAGGAGAGGAACACCAAGTCACTGCTTTAAAACACTTTCATCCTAGATCATCTGTAATTCCATCTCTATTCTAAAGTAATCAGTATATTTAGTTTTAATTGTGTTTTATCTGGTGTGTGGATCGACCTGGTGTTGTGTGTGTGTGTGTGTGTGTGTGTGTGTGTGTGTGTGTGTGTGTGTGTGTGTGTGTGTGTGTGTGTGTGTGTGTGTGTGTGTGTGTGTGTATTGGTTCCTCATGGACCCAGAGGGACTGTTTTACCCTGATGGTGGAGGAGGGAGGGACAGTAGTCAGCTAACAGGGACCTGTGGTTACCTTGTAAGGTCTTTACTAGTGTTTTATAGGCAGTGGGTCTCTGTGACTGTGTGATTAGTGACTTTGCATGTACCGACACATAGGTGCAAATACCTTTATCAGATGTATGTACGCTTTAACATGACAACTAAAAATCAATGAGCACAAGACGACGTTGTCGTTTCATTAATGATCTGCATTGCCTTCAACTTCAACATAATGCCATCAACATGTTGTCTAACTATTTGAATAATCAATCAAGCTTTTTGAATGGAATTGAATTCATTCCAGCAAGTAGACATTTACCATGATGAGCTGTCTGTGAAATCTGTGTGTGTGATGTTCTCTCTGAAAGCACTAAGGTGTGTGTGTGTGTGTGTGTGTGTGTGTGTGTGTGTGTGTGTGTGTGTGTGTGTGTGTGTGTGTGTGTGTGTGTGTGTGTAGAGTTTCCCATTCTTATGTTGTGTTTAAATGGCTACAGCTGCTAGAGCTTAATCATTGCTGTACATCTCTCTCTCTCTCTGTTGCACCAGTTTGGCTTTGGGACTGTAATTGACACCAGGCAACCCCAATCAATCCCTAGCTCTTTGGTTTGTGTGTATCCTTCCTCTGATTCATAGAGTAATACACTTGAACGGCATGCTTCTGCAACTCTCTCCCCCCCTCTCTCGCACTCTCCTCCCCCCTTTGCTCGCTCTCGCTTTCGCTCTGTCTCGCTCTGTCTCCCAATTCTCCAATCCTCTGGGTTCATGCAAGTGTGGGTGTAGTTCAATGCATGTGAGATGAACACAGTAACATCATTTGTATAGAAAACTTTTGTAGGGACGCCATCTTCTTATAGCAGAGGGCCACATACTTTGACACACGTCTCTATTTTTAGTGATTTTGTTTTGACCGCGCCTGGCTTAAGACACAGGTCTCAAATACAACAACACACACACCAAGGGAAGGATGGGCGGAAGATAAAGAACTAAAGATGAGCAGAATGTGAGAGGAGAGGAGGAGGAGCAGGGAAATGGAGAGATTAAAATGCGTAGTGATGAGAGCGTCCGGGCCCATCCCGTTGTGTGTCTTTTCGGAGAGGTGACGGGCAAGCGTTTAACAGGGCGTATTAAGGGTGTCTCGCCCGGTTCTCCTTCAACCCTGATGACTGGGTACAGAGGCCATGATGGCAATGTCACTTCCAGTTCTCTAACTCGGCATCGTATGCTCATTTCCTCTGTTACGCCAGCAAGTGCGTGTCTTACACCCCCTCAGTGGCGTGTTTGTGAGCTTGATACTATGTTTGTACATACAATTGCAAATGTGTGTGTGTGACTGCCATGCCCTGCCTGTCATTGTTGCTATACGTCTTATTGAGGAGACAGCGGCCTGCTTTGGGTCATGAGAATGAGGGGGCGCGAGATGGAGAGCTACCATCATATCATGTTACATCACATCAGTGTTTTATGCCTCCTTTTCTCTCACTAGAATAATCTGTTTTCTTCTCTGCTTTCAATGGGTTGGTTTTTGGTTTGTCATGCGTTTTGGTTTCGCTTCTCTCGCTTCTCTTCCC
Source organism: Salvelinus sp. IW2-2015 (assembly GCF_002910315.2). Taxonomy (NCBI): domain Eukaryota; kingdom Metazoa; phylum Chordata; class Actinopteri; order Salmoniformes; family Salmonidae; genus Salvelinus; species Salvelinus sp. IW2-2015. The sequence goes on along the minus strand of NC_036851.1, from coordinate 43,368,980 downwards.
TGTTTCTTCTCTCTCTCTCTCTCTCTCTCTCCCTCCCTCCCATACTGTAGGTCTGTAGATGTATATATTGGTCCTGAGGGACAACTGTAGCAGCAGTTCAGTAGTTTCGACTGATGTTTAGCGATAGAGTCCAAATGATATAACGAAAAGTACAATTCTATTCATATAGAACACTTTTTATTGACATCAAAATGTCCAAAGTGCTATAGGCTACTTAAATGTGAAGAATAAATGTCAGGAAAATATGTGTATCACAGAAAGACATGATCAAGGTGTACTGTGCATAAATACTATGTATAAACTGGGTGGTTCGAGCCCTGAATGCTGATTTGCTGACAGCCATGGTATATCAGACCGTATACAACGGGTATGACAAAACTTTTTTTTTTACTGCTCTAATGACGTTGGTAACCAGTTTATAATAGCAATAAGGCACCTAGGGGGGGTTGTGGTATGTGGCCAATATACCACAGCTAAGGGCTGTATCCAGGCACTCCGCTTTGTGTCGTGCGTAAGAACAGCCCTTGGCCGTGGTATATTGGCCATATACCACACCTCCTCGGGCCTCGGGCCATTGCTTAAGTATACAATGAAGAGCCGTTGTGGTTGCATTTGGCATGTTTTTCTTGTCATGTTTTTCACATGTTTTTCTTGTCCGGAAGACAGTTTCACATTCCCCATGATGAAAACGTTAGCCTGTTGAGTACAAAAAACGTGACCATGGTTCCTTTACACACTTTGTATGTTACAGAAGAATCCACATCAAACACCCTTTTAATGACAGGAAAATCAGAGAAAGATATTGAATTGATATCAACATGTCAATGATACCTTGGGAAGTGTGTAGTAACCCAGGCACAAGGCCCCACCATATCATGGAGCTTTGGTAAACCCCTCAAAAACAGGAAGGGTGAACCTGGTTCCTGTGTTAAGGTGTAATTGAAAAGCATACCCTGTTGCACATGGACCCCTCGTGGGCCCTCGTCACAACAGGGAAGACTGGGGAGGATGATTGGGGAGGTGACAGAGACAGAGACTGATACCAGCAACCCTTTCCATAGCGTCCCCGGTGGTCCTGGCCTGATGTGTGTTGTCATGGCTACAGGCCAAACCAGAGGTGGAAGGAGCATCTGTCTCCCACCTGGTGACCACAGGTGCTGCCCACTGCATACCTTCAGAGTATGTGTGTCTGCTTCATTTGTCCTTCCTTTTCACCCGTCTTACATAAGCAGTGTAAATATGTTCCAGTCTGGGAGACTGTCTATATAAATAGACCCAATATGAACCAYTAAGCTACACTGACATGTCTTTAGTCCACTCAGCTCATGGTCTTAAAGACAATGCTGTGTTAACAAGAGATCTTGAGTAGCACAAGGGAAACACACACACACACATACCCTTACACACACAAACACACTGCTCACATCAATGATTGAACAAGGGTGTAGACAGTCACATTTGTTATGTGAAATGGGGTTCTGAAATTAGGAAATGGGAGTCAATGATGTAACTTCCTGTGTCTGCCAGTCAGCATTTGTTTGCTGTGTATGTCAGCATCATTTTAGATACATTATTTCATAAGTAACGTTAATAATACTGTGTGGGTGTCAGTCACACATCTGCTGACAGACGCAGGGGCAGAGACGGACGGACGCGCAGGGGCAGAGACGGACGGACGCGNCGCAGGGGCAGAGACGGACGGACGCGCAGGGGCAGAGACGGACGGACGCGTAGGGGCAGAGACGGACGGACACGCAGGGGCAGAGACGGACGGACACGCAGGGGCAGAGACGGTGGGACGCACAGGGACGGATGGCCTACACAGGCCGACACACAAACACACCATACCCCATGCCTCCCCCCACACACAGAGTCATAAAACATGCGTTAGTGTGTTGGTGATCTCAGGCCAGTGAGTGTATTAATGGTGTTTCTCTATTTAAGTCAGTAACAGGGTCCAGTTAGGGGGGGTCTCCTGGGACTGTCATAGCCATTGATGACTTTCCCAGGTTGACCTGATGTTACAGCAACGTTAGAGTCATGGTTTTCCCAGGTTGACCTGAAATTACAGCAATGTTAGAGTCATGGTTTTCCCAGGTTGACCTGATGTTACAGCAATGTTAGAGAAATGGCTTTCCCATGTTACACGTTCACCAAAAGAAGAAGGAGATTCATGAGCGCTTTCAGTATTTCTAGGATTTATTTTATTGTGGAGTTATATAATGATTTCTCTCTTTCTTGCAGCTTTTCTTCTCTTTCACATTCACAAAACATAGAGCGCAAACTTTTCCTCTGAAACAACACAGTTTCTCTCACTTTAGATGGATTTCTCCTTTTCACTTTCTCTAAGCACACTCATTAGCTTTCACATTTACTCCTTCACTCATTCACCTGCCCTCTCCCTTCACCCTCCTTCCTCCCTCTTTGTTTCACCCTTCCCCTCTCCTCCCCTCTCCTTCCCTCTCTACTACAATTCAACTTGTGAGTGGTGAGAAAAACATTTCTGCACTGCTCGCTTGGCTGCCTCCATTGCTTGTCGCTCTCTCTCACTCTCCCTCTCTTGCTCCGTGTCCTTTGGCACATCCCTGAGCCATGTTAGAAGTATTTGGTGGGCAGCAGCCAAGGGTTTCCCTCTGGGCTGTTAGGAAAGTATTGGAGAGAGAGGGAAGGAGAGAGGGAAGGAAGGATAGGGGGAGAGGGAGAAATTAGAGAGCTGCAGAGAACGAGAGAAATGAAGTTTGTGTGGAGAAAGAGAATGAGTGAGGGAAAAGAGAAAGGAAGTCACCCCTCTTGTCATAGCAGTAGCAGATGCCCCAGTAGTGTGTTAGTTGGGCACTAGGGCCACGCCCAAGACAGGGACGTTCCCCCAGCTGCTCCCCCAGCCAAGGGCTGTCTAATCTGTTCAGAGTGGGAAGGTTCACCTGGGGAAGTCTGGATGGATGGGCTAAAGAGAATACTCTGACCCTTTTTCACGCTTGGAGATCATATATTAACGGTCATTTGGAGCAATTACCCTCCACTTTGTGTGTGCGTGTGTGTGTGTGTGTGTGTGTGTGTTTGGAGAAGTATGTGTATGTTACTATATATGGATGCACGCAGACGGACACACGAACACACACGTTTGCCATTATTACGTCCTCATTAATAGACCTAGTTAACCCATAAGACCCCTTGAAGTATTTAAGAAATATAGTCTGCCACACAGACGGACTACTATTATTAGCCCAGTGACTAACAGATTCACTACATGGAGTAACATGTAGTCCCCATGTATTTAACCCCTTATTTTTTGGCACTAAACAGTCTAAGCCCTGTCGAAGCCGGTGGAGGGGGGGGGGGGGTTACTAAGCTATATGGAAGGTCATACCAAGGATCATTTTGATATTTGATTTGGATTTTAAGACCCCTCGAAGTGTAAAAAATAAAAAAACATTCCATAAAAATAAAAAAAACATGTTCTATGCCCTTACTGCTATTAGCCCATACAAACACATTGAATAACATATTCACTACATGAAACAACAAACAGCCCCCCCCCCCCTCTCTCTGTGGGCATCCTAGAGCAAAACCTTTCCACAGAGGCGTCATATTTTACCGACCGCCTTGATTCAGTCTTATGTAGCAAAATTTGAAATTGTGTTTTTTACATTGGATAAAAACAGAGGTACAGAGCTAGAAAATGGTATATCATACATTGCATTTGAGGTACAATGGAAAAGTAATTCTGCTTTGAAAGTCGATAAACTTGTAACCTCACTTTTGAGAAAATGGCTTTTGAATGTTTTGGTACCTACTGGAGAGCTCTTCTTTGTCTACACCCATTCAGCATCGTTCACACCCTCTTAAACTGTAACCCCAACCATCTCTTTAGGGGTTAATCCGAACGTTCTGTCCTAACAACCGTCAAGCACCCAAGCTAACTGGCTAGCTTGCTAGCTACTTCCAGACACAAATGAGAGAACAGCTCACTAACCATCTTACTCGCCCTAGCAGAGCTGGTTAGGCTGTTTTTATGTTATCCAGAGCGTTGGTGACTAACTGTTCTGCTGGCAGCAATTTACGTATTTTTGCCAAAGTTTACTGACACCGGCCATATTCAACGGGTGTTGAGTGTTTGTAAATGTGTCAGTTATTCTGCGTTCTGGCACACTCAGATGAAAGTGCTCTGAAATCGGAGTAGATAGCCATGGCGAATTAACCAGCTACGTCTATCAACAGTTGTCACAGTGACATTCTATTGAAATGGTTACTTGCATAGTGGAGTCTTTTGATAAGACATGTAGCTAGCTAGGTAAACGATGAACCATAATCCCAACTCATGACGTTACTACCCTGCATGAGTCTGCATATAGCTAACCAACCAGGTTCAATGTTAGCTAGCTAACATTAGGCTATAGCTAACATTAGGCTATAACTAGTGAAGCAAATGGCTCTGAGATACAAATAATAAGATCATACATGTAACATTAGCTAGCGAGCCAGCCGGCTAACGTTAGCTAGCTAGACTATCTTACCCGTATACATCATGGATGGACGCTTCTCCCTGTCACAGATGCCATGGTTGACCTTAGCTTGAAGATGCAATCTGGAAACAGGTGTTTTCTCCATCTCCTTATCTATCATACTCTAATTCCACTGATTTCAAAACTCAGTACTCCAGAAAGTGGAGAGCAACACTTCTGCAGTTCTACTTCGTGATACATTTTTTTTTAAAGCCATGTAAGACAAGATTACCTACACATACTGACCAGCTAAAATAGGCAGAAGCTATATGGCAGACCAATCCAAACGAATCTCTCGGCATGTCCAACCCACTCATTATCTCAGCCAATCACGGCTAGCGGGAGGATTGCTGTCTTTTTATGGGGCTAAACCAACTAGGCTCGCAATTAAAACATTTTTTTTTCTTATTTACAGATGGCATACAAGTCTGTTATTAAGGCACATGAAAGTTCACGTTTTATCAAAATCTAAATAAAATACATTCAAATGGCTCTCCTGTGAAATAGTGACCTGCGACATATGCCTAGTTTCCTGAAACGGGTCCCATATTAGTGTGTAGCCCAAACTGTTTGGACACTACAGACAGATGTTGGCAGATCGGCTGTACCGACTTCAGACGAGTCCCAAGATGGTTGTGGGAGTCTAATTTTTCCAGAGGGGTCATAATCGTTTGTAGGCCAAACCATTCGGACACTACAGACGACTTTGTGAGAAGACCAATTTTTGGGATGTCTCATCATCTGACAAACACCGCTCTAGCTCTGTCACCTTTCAACGCAGATGCGGAAGTGCTAATTTGATTTCCACCGGGGCGCGGACCTCGACCTTAGGGGGTTAAAGACCAAAATTGGCACACGTTTCTTTTTTTAATCAGTTTTACTTGAGGACCAACATGTTGACCAAGACGCCATACAGTTTGCAAATACACTTAATGTATGTGGACACCTGCTTGCCGAAAATCTCATTCCAAAATCAAGGGTGTTAATATGGAGTTGGTCCCTCTGTTGCTGCTATAACAGTCTTCACTTTCCTAGGAAGGCTTTCCACTAGATGTGGAGGGGAGGGGTGGGTTTAACGTGAGATCACTAGATTGAGGGTGGGGGGGTTACGGAATCCCCACTAGTGTGGAGGGGAGGGTGGGTTTACGGAGATCCACTAGATGTGGAGGGGAGGGGGGTTACGGAGATCACTTAGATGTGGAGGGAGGTGGAGGTTTACGGAGATCCACTATATGTGGAGGGAGGGTTTACGGAATCCATAGATGTGGAGGGAGGGGTGGGTTTACGGAGATCCACTAGATGTGGAAAGCCTCACTCCCTGACGAAGGCCATGCAGCCGAAACGCGTCAGATTTTAAAACTTTGTTTCTTTGACATTTACTAATAAAGGCATTTAATTAATTATATGAAGAGTGGCTTGGTCCTCCTTCTTTTTGATTACAATTTACCCTTTTACCAAAGAGCACCTTCTGTCTACCAAATTTACTATTGTGTACCTTAGTAGCGCTTCCCTTCCTGGTCTTTTTCTACGCTTTCCACTAGATGTTGGAACATTGCTGCGGGGACTTCGTAGTCGGCGTTCCAATTCATCCCAAACGTGTTCGACGTGGGTGTGGTCGGTTCCGGGGTCTAGTGCAGGCCAGTCAAGTTCTTCTGCAACGATCTTGACAAACCATTATTTTATGGACCTCGCTTTGTGCATGGGGGCATTGGAGATGGGTGGGATGGACTGAGAGTAGCTGAGGGGTGGGTTTATGGAGATAGGTGGGATGGACTGAGAGTATTTGAGGGGTGGGTTTATGGAATAGGTGGGATGGATGAGAGTATTTGAGTGGGGTGGTTTATGGAGATAGTGTGGGATGGACTGAGAGTGCTGAGGGGTGGGTTTATGGAGATAGGTGGGATGAACTGAGAGTACTGAGGGGTGGGTTTACGGAGATAGGTGGGATGGACTGAGAGTAGCTGAGGGTGGGTATGGAGATAGGTGGGATGGACTGGAGTTGCTGAGGGGTGGGTTTTATGGAGATAGGTGGGATGGACTGAGAGTTGCTGAGGGGGGGTTTATGGAGATAGGTGGGATGGACTGAGAGTGGAGGTGGGTGGGTTTACGGAGATAGGTGGGATGGACTGCGTTGCTGAGGGGTGGGTTACGGAGATAGGTGGGATGACTGAGAGTAGCTGAGGGTGGGTTTATGGAGATAGGTGGGATGGACTGAGAGTAGCTGAGGGTGGGTTTATGGAGATAGGTGGGATGGACTGAGAGTGCTGAGGGTGGGTTTACGGAGATAGGTGGGATGGACTGAGAGTAGCTGAGGGGTGGGTTTCGGAGATAGGTGGGATGGACTGAGAGTAGCTGAGGGTGGGTTTATGGAGATAGTGGGATGGACTGAGAGTACTGAGGGGTGGGTTTATGGAGATAGGTGGGATGGACTGAGAGTAGCTGAGGTGGTTATGGAGATAGGTGGAGGACTGAGAGTACTGAGGGTGGTTTATGGAGATAGTGGGATGGACTGAGAGGTTGCTGAGGGGTGGTTTACGGAGATAGGTGGGATGGACTGAGAGTAGCTGAGGGGTGGGTTTACGGAGATAGTGGGATGGACTGAGAGTAGCTGAGGGGTGGGGTTACTGAGATAGGTGGATGGACTGAGAGTAGCTGAGGGTGTGGTTTTTGAGATAGGTGGGATGGACTGAGAGTAGCTGAGGGATGGTTTACGAGATAGGTGGATGGACTGAGAGTAGCTGAGGGGTGGGTTTACGAGATAGGTGGGATGGACTGAGAGTGCTGAGGGTGGTTTAGAGATAGTGGGATGGACTGAGAGTAGCTGAGGGTGGGTTTTTGAGATAGGTGGATGGACTGAGAGTTGCGATGAGGGTGGGTTTATGGAGATAGGGATGGACTGAGAGTAGCTGAGGGGGGTTACGGAGATAGGTGGGATGGACTGAGAGTTGCTGAGGGGTGGTTTATGAGATAGGGGGATGGACTGAGATTAGCTGAGGGGTGGGTTTACGGGAGATAGTGGATGGACTGAGAGTTGCTGAGGGGTGGGTTTATGGAGATAGGTGGGATGGACTGAGAGTTGCTGAGGGGTGGTTTATGGAGATAGGTGGGATGGACTGAGAGTTGCTGAGGGGTGGGTTTATGGAGATAGGTGGGATGGACTGAGAGTTGCTGAGGGGTGGGTTTACGGAGATAGGTGGGATGGACTGAGAGTTGCTGAGGGGTGGGTTTAAAAGCTCATGTTCTATAATAGTTCTGACTGAAAACACTATGTATAATGTATCAGTACTATCTATCTAGATGTAATGTATATCAAAGTATCAAACTACTTTATTCTTGCTCTGTAACTACTGTTAAAAAAAAACATGTTTACATTCTATGTGCATAAAATGTCACAACAAAAGAACAAGCAACAATAAACGTTTTGATTTTTTTCCTCCCTTGTGCAATCGTTGACGTGAGCAGTGTGTGTGTCCGTTACTGTGTCTGTCCGTCTGTGTGTGTCCATCTGTCTATGTGTCCGCCTGTCTGTCTAACATGGTGGCATTTAGCAGATGTGTGACTGACACCCACACAGTATTATTAACATGACTTATTATGAGATAATGTATCTAAAATGATGCTGACATACACAGCAAACAAATGCTGACTGGCAGACACAGGAAGTCACATCATTGACTCCCATTTTCAAATTTTAGAACACCATCTCACATAACACATGTGAATGTCTACACCCTTGTTCAATCATTGATGTGAGCAGTGTGTTTGTGTGTGTAAGGGTATGTGTGTGTGTGTGTTTCCCTTGTGCTACTCAAGATCTCTTGTTAACACAGCATTGTCTTRAAGACCATGAGCTGAGTGGACTAAAGACATGTCAGTGTAGCTTARTGGTTCATATTGGGTCTATTTATATAGACAGTCTCCCAGACTGGAACATATTTACACTGCTTATGTAAGACGGGTGAAAAGGAAGGACAAATGAAGCAGACACACATACTCTGATGGTAATTTGGGGCTCCCAAGTGGCAAAGCGGTTTAAGGCACTGCATCTCAGTGCTAGAGGCATCACTACAGACACTGGTTCGATTCCAGGCTGTGTCACAACCGGACGTGATTGGGAGTCCCATAGGGCAGCGCACAATTGGCCCAGCGTCGTTCAGGTTTGGCCGGGGAAGGCCGTCATTGTAAATCAGAATTTGTTCTGAACTGACTTGCCTAGTTAAATAAATGTTAAATAAAAAATTAAGTTATATTATTGAGGACGTAGCAATGACAAGTGTGTGTGTGTCAGTATACATTACTACATCCTCATTAATAGAACTAATTCCCATGTTGGTGGATGCTTTCGCTGTGGTTTATCTTGGTGTCGAGTGATGATCTTCCTATGGGCTCTTTATCCGTCCATGCTATCACTCTTGCTATCACCTCTTACATAAGGAATCATATTAAGCTTTCTGGACTGAGCAAACATATACAGTAAAATTGACCTTTAGGTTCAGGTGGGCTCAAATTTCTTATTTAGAATTCCTTATCTCTCTCTTTCGCTATCTCCCGTTCTCCCTGTTTATCTCTCACGCTTTCACACTCTCTCTGTCACACACACACACACACACACACACACACACACACACACACACACACACACACACACACACACACACACACACACACACACACACCGTAAATTCCATGAAGGGCTGGTTTAGGGTGATCATGTCAGGAATGTGCCTCCTCCATTGTTTTCTGTGATCCATTCCGGGGTAAATGCCAACCCAGTCAGAATCATCTGGGAAACGATACACCCCCAAACTGGCCCAGCCTACTACTGCCTACACCTTCCCTTGCTGAGTCTGCACACACCACACACGATGCGTGCATGCACATACACACACCAAGTGATTTGTTGAGCACACACACATTGTGGGTAGAATGTTGTGCACACACTTCTCCTTCACCCCCTTGGCCTTTCTCTCCTTCTATAGCAGGAACCACACCTTGAGCTAGGAGGTACGAAGAGTTAGGGCAAGAGTGTGTGTGTTTCAGAGATAATATCGTAGGTAGGTTGGTGGATGGAGGTAAATGGGTTCAACATAGACACACAAACACATACACGCAGCACAAAGTTATAGCACACCATATAATATTACTTTACCAAAACCACATTATAAAACCCCATATAAATCCTATTGCTTTCCTCATCGTGTTACCATTTAAATGTTTTGGTTTGTATTACATTCTATATTAAAATACTATAATTTTGAGCACTAGCTTCCCATTGTAGCTTCCCATTGTATACAAAAAAACGTTATTTATAAAAAGGCTCGTAACACATTGATATTGTTGTGGTGGCTGCTGGGTGTTTTGGGTCTAAGTTAGGAAACCCACGCTGTCTAGTCTTTCTGAATCCTCTTGCCTCTAGTCAAGACAGAACACGCCTCACAAAGTTATTGACCTCTCTTTCCGTTTTGGCTGCTCTCGTTATTTTTCCCCTCCTCTCTCTCTCGCTGTCTCTCTCTCTCTCCGCATGTCCTCACTGTCTCTCGCTGTCTCTCTCTCTCTCGCGCTGGTCATCTCTCTCTCATTCTCTCTAACTCTCATCTTCTCTCATCTCTACCTCTCTAACTCTCTCTCTCTCTCTCTCTCTCGCTGTCTCTCACTGTCTCTCGCTGTCTCTGCTTCTCTTTTGCTGTCTCTGCTTCTCTCTCGCTCTCTCTCTCTCGCTCTCGGTTTTCTGTGGCTGTGATTTTCGTACTGGTCGGGATTATTCTCCCGTGTTTCTGGAAGACTGGGGGAGGGAAAGATTTGTTGGAGAGTCGAGGGAGTGGGAAAGAGGGAAAGATTTATTGGGGAGTCGAGGGAGTGGGAAAGAGGGAAAAATGTATTGGGGAGTCAGGAAAGATTTTATTGGGGAGTCGAGGGAGTGGGAAAGAGGGAAAATGTATTGGGGAGTCGGGGAGAGATTTATTGGGGAGTCGAGGGAGTGGGAAAGAGGGAAAAATGCATTGGGGAGTCGGGGAAATATTTATTGGGGAGTGGAAAAGAGGGAAAGATTTATTGGGTAGTCGAGGGAGTGGGAATGAGGGAAAAATGTATTGGGGAGTCAAGGGAGTGAATGAGAGCAAAACAAAGGACAGGGAGAGAAGGGAAGAAAGTGGCATGGAGGGGAGAAAAGACTGAGCAGGGAGAGAAGGGAAGAAAGCGGCATGGAGGGGAGAAAAGACTGAGCAGGGAGAGAAGGGAAAAAAGCGGCATGGAGGGGAGAAAAGACTGAGCAGGGAGAGAAGGGAAGAAAGCGGCATGGAGGGGAGAAAAGACTGAGCAGGGAGAGAAGGGAAGAAAGCGGCATGGAGGGGAGAGAAGACTGAGCAGGGAGAGAGAGTTGGTTTTGGAATGAGCTGTGGTTTTGGAATGGCTTGGCCCACTTGGGGTTGACTTGGTATGGTCTGGTGACAGAGTTGATCAAAACAAGAGTACAACGCTGAGCACACAACACATGCAGTGGTAAACAATGTTGGATTCTTCTCCCGTTCCTTTTTCCTCCTGTTCCTCTTCTCTTCTTTTTCAGTCCACCCTTCTGATTTTCCTCTGCATTCATCAGAATTCCTGGGAAAAGTGTGTATGCCATTCTGCTTCTCTTAGAGCTATTAGGCACAACAGTGGCCATGTAATCCCCACACACCCCACTCCCTGAGGAAGCCACAGAGAGTAGACCCCATTGAGATACATTAATTATATGTACTTCTATAGCAGCCCCTCAGTTAATACTGATCTAGATTGTACCAATCTTACTCTATGCTCCCATCCAGAAACACTTGTTTATGAATGTGTCATTACTGATCTAGGTAATATCCATTCCAGTCTATTTTAATATATTTCTATTCATTGCCTATGGAAAGTGTGTGGGCTAGACATTCATGAATCCAATAACACACTTAGCGAGTGGTGCTACTGTGTTGTCTTGTGTGTGTGTTTGTGTGTGTCTAATGGTGCCAATGTAACTAGTGGTGTATCATCTGTCGCCCCTCGATGCCTCTGCGGCTCTGCCCAATCTATGGTTTCGCTTTCCTGACTCTGATAAGGCCACATAGCCTAGCTGGCGTTTAGTCTAGCATCCAGACCAGCTAGCATAGCCCCCACTGGTTCTCTATGGTAGCCCAGCCAGCCTAGCTGCTAGCATAGCATCCACATGATAGTGGCGTCGGAGCTGATGGCTGGCGTTTTACGGTCCCCTAACCGATTGTGCTATTGTGTGTTTTTTTGCGTTATTTGTAACTTACTTTGTACATAGTGTTTCTGCCACTGTTTCTTATTACCAAAAATAGCTTCTAGATTACTCACCTTGTACTGGAAGAAGATTTTTTCTTTAATGAGTCGGACGCGAAAGGATTTACTTCAGACACCCGACAAGGCCCTCATCCCCGTAATTCTCAGGAGAAAGAGTTATTGCTATCGGTGACGTAGGTCGGGGTGCTTTGTAAGGATCCGACGTGGAGTGGGTAATCTGCCTTTAACATCGGTCCTAATAGCCAACGTACAATCATTGGATAATAAAATAGACAAACTACGATCATGTATATCCTACCAATGGGACATTAAAAAGAGTAATATCTTATGTTTCACCGAGTCGTGGCTGAACGATGACATGAATAACATACAGCTGGCGGGGTTTACGCTGCATCGGCAAGCTAGAACAGCCGCCTCCGGTAAGACCAGGGGTGAGGGTCTATGTATATTTGTAAACAACAGCTGGTGCGCAAAATCTAATTAAGTCTTGAGGTTTTGCTCGCCTGAGGTAAAGCTGTAGACCACACCATTTACCACTCTTTACAAGAGTGTTTACGTCTATATTCTTCGTAGCAGTCCGTGTACCACCACAGACCGATGCTGGCACTAAGACCGCGGTCAATGTGCTGTATTCTGCCATAAGCAAACAGGAAAACACTCACCCAGAGGCGGCGCTCCTAGTGGCCGGGGACTTTAATGCAGGGAAACTTAAATCCGTTTTACCTAATTTCTAGCAGCATGTTAAATGTGCAATGTTACGGATACAGGTATCCTGTATGTGTATTTCCTTTCTCTCCTTCTCCCCTCACAGGTGGCAATCATCATTCCCCAATCAGAAGACACATCTCCTCCTGTTTCCATTAGCCAATCACATCTCCTTTCCCTTGGTTTAAAAACCCATTCAGTTATTTTCTCTGGAGCTCAATCTCTCTGTCATGCCATCTCTCTGTAGATCTCTCATTTGTTTTAGCAACTACATGTCACTTTGTCCGTTATCCTGTGAGTATTGTTTTTGTTATGGTGTTTGACTGTTTATTTGATGGTGGGAAAAGGGGGTACCAAGACAAGTTGCCCATGGGCATACACTACCCGTAGGAATACTTTGTCTAAGAACACTAGTTCGAACTGGGCGGACCACCCTCTGTATTTTTGGTTAGTTAGCTAGCTATTGTTGAAGCAGGTAGACAAGCTTAGGGGTGTTTTTGAATGCTTATTATTTCTTTCCTTGGGTCCAGCTCTGCCCCTTTTCTCTGCTCCCCATTACCGTGTGTTTACAAATAAACCATGAGTGTTTGACGGTAATTTAGTTGTCAGTGTTTTTTTGTTCTCACTGTTACGTTTTCACTATTATACTTTGCATGAGTTATGTTACGGGTCTCGTTACCATCCCGTAAAAAACTCTAGACCACCTTTACTCCACACACAGAGATGCGTACAAAGCTCTCCCTCGCCCTCCATTTGGCAAATCTGACCATAATTATATCCTCCTGATTACTGCTTACAAGCAAAAACTAAAGCAGGAAGCACAAGTGACTCGGTCAATAAAAAAGTGGTCAGATGAAGCAGATGCTAAACTACAGGACTGTTTTCCTAGCACAGACTGGAATATGCTCTGGGATTCTTCCGATGGCATTGAGGAGTACACCAATCAGTCACTGGCTTCATCAATAAATGTATCGATGACGTCGTCCCCACAGTGACTGTACGTACATACCCCAACCAGAAGCCATGGATTACAGGCAACATCCGCACTGAGCTAAAGGTTAGAGCAGCCGCTTTCAAGGAGCGGGACTCCAACCCAGAAGCATATAAGAAATCCCGCTATGCCCTCCGATGAACCATCAAACAGGCAAAGCATCAATACAGGACTAAGATCGAATCGTACTACACCGGCTCTGATGCTCGTTGGATGTGGCAGGGCTTGCAAACGATTACAGACTACAAAGGGAAGCACAGCTGAGAGCTGACTAGTGACACGAGCCTACGAGACAAGCTACATTACTTATTTGCTCGCTTCGAGGCAAGTAACACTGCAACATGCATGAGAGCACCAGCTGTTCCGGACGACTGTGTGATCATGCTCTCCACAGCAGATGTGAATAAGACCTTTAAACAAGTCAACATTCACAAGGCCGCGGGGCCAGACTGATTACCAGGACGTGTACTCCGAGCGTGCGCTGACCTACTGGCAAGTGTCTTCACTGACATTTTCAACCTCTCCCTTTCGGAGTCTGTAATACCAACATGTTTCAAGCAGACCACCATTATCCTTGTGACCAATAACGCTAAGGTAACCTGCCTAAATGACTACTGACTCGTAGCGCTCACGTCTGTAGTGCTTTGAAAGGCTGGTCATGGCTCACATCTACACCATTATCCCAGAAACTCTAGACCCACTCCAATTTGCATACCACCCCAACAGATCCACAGATGATGCAGTCTCTATTGCACTCCACACTGCCTTTCACACCTGGACAAAAGGGACATCTATGTGAGAATGCAATTCATAGACTACAGCTCAGCTTTCGACACCATAGTGCCCTCAAAGCTCATCACTAAGCTAAGGACCCTGGGACTGAATGCCTCCCTCTGCAACTGGATCCTGGACTTCCTGACGTGCCGCCCCCAGGTGGTAAGGGTAGGTAACACATTCGCCATGCTGATCCTCAACACTTGGGCACCTCAGGGGTGCGTGCTTAGGAGGGGTGCGTGCTCTGTCCCCTCATCACTCATGACTGCATGGCCAGGCACATCTCCAACACCATTAGGTTTGTTGATGAGACAACAGTGGTAGGCCTGATCACCGACAATGATGAGACAGCCTATAGGGAGGAGGTCAGAGACCTGGCCGTGTGGTGCCAGAATAACATCCTCTCCCTCAACGTGATCAAGACAAAGGAGAGGATTGTAGACTACAGGAAAATGAGGACCGAGCACACCCCCATTCTCATCGACAAGGCTGTAGTGGAGCTGGTTGAGAGCTTCAAGTTCCTTGGCGTCCACATCACCAACAAACTATTATGGTGGAAACAAACCAAGACAGTCGTGAAGAGGGCACAACAAAGCCTATTCCTCCTCAGGAGACTGAACAGATTTGGCATTGGTCTTCAGATCCTCACAAGGTTCTACAGCTGTACCGTCTAAAGCAGGGGTGGGCAATTCCAGTGCTCAGGAGCCTGATTCAGTTTTGCCCCAGCTAACACACCTGACTCCAATAATCACCTAATCATGAACTTCAGTTTAAATTGCAATTTGATTAATCAGCTGTGTTTGCTAGGGATGGAGAAAAAGTGTGACACCAATCAGGCCCCCGAGGACTGGAGTTGCCCACTCCTGATCTAGAGCATCCTGACTGGTTGCATCACTGCATGGTATGGCAACTGCTCGGCCTCTGACCGCAAGGCACTACAGAGGGTAGTGCATCACTGGGGCCAAGCTTCCTGCCATCCAGGACCTCTATACCAGGCAATGTCAAAAAAAGGCCCTAAAAATAGACTCCAGACTCCAGACACCCTAGTCACAGACTGTTCTCTCTGCTTCCACACGTCAAGCGGTACCGTAGCGCCAAGTGTAGGTCCAAAAGGCTTCTTAACAGCTTTTACCCCCAAGCCATAAGACTCCTGAACAGCTAATCAAATGGCTACCCAGACTATTTGCATTGCGCCCCCCCTCTACTTTACGCTGCTGATACTCTCTGTTTCTTATCTATGCACTTTAACTCTACCTACATGTACATATTACCTCGACTGACCTGTGCCCCCGCACATTGACTCTGTACCGGTACCCCCTGTATATATCTTTGCTATTGTTATTTTACTGCTGCTCTTTAATTACTTGTTACTTTTATTTGTAATTTTTTACTTTTCTTTTTTACTTAACACCTTTTTTCTTAAAGCTGCATTGTTGAGGGCTTGAAAGTAGACATTACACTGTAAGGTCTACACCTGTAGTATTCAGCGCATGTGACAAATAATATTTGATTTCTAAGCCAGTTTGCATGGCATTGCACCCATTTGCTGCTAGCATAGCACCCACCGGTGTTCTTTTTCCTTAATATTGAACGTGCACCAGTTTGGAACCTATATTCTGTCTGTGTGCTGGAATTCCTTTTGGTTGCGCTCTGAAATTATGCATTGTAAATCTTTCTCTCTCTCCCATCTTTTTCTCTATCTCTTTCCATCTCTTTCCCTCGCCTCTCTACCTATCTCTCTCTCTCTCTCTACCCATCTCTTTCTCTCTCAATTCAACTCTCTCTCTTTCCCTATCTGTTTGTTCTGTGTGTGTGCAGCATGCATGTCGATGATTGAGTTAGTGTGATTTAGCTATCATTGCAAGTTGAAATGCACTGCGTCGAAAGACTCACTACACATACTTAACGGCGGCGGCATTTCATTTCCGAGGGAGCAAGGGAGAGATGCAAAGGAAGGTGGGAGAGGGGGATGGAGAGGTGTTTACGGGGATCATGCGGAGTAAAAGCCATAATGTTGAAGGATAGTCATAATTTGCTGCCAAAACGGTTAGTATTGCCGCTTCGGCGGTGGAGAGGGCCTTGTGTGTGCACGCGCCCACCGGGATGTGCTTGTCTTGAGACAGACAGCTGACTAAACCTGAGAGATGTGAAAATGAATACGTCCAATGTGTGTGTATGTGGTGCCTTTCAGGGCCCTAGTCATGTTACTGTGGCTCCTTTAAGAGCCTGGCCCAAGCCATGTTGCTGTGGATTTGGGATTAATACTGTAGTTTTTACCCGCACCGGATGTAAAAGGCCACGGCCATATATATGAATAAAGAGATTGTGTGTGTTTGTGATCACGTGTGTGTGCGCAATCACCCTCTCCACACGGTGTTGGGTATAGATAAGAGAGAACCTTTTTGATGTACAGTGAGCACTCTGTAAAACCTTTCTCTCTCTCTTTAGACAGATGCCTAGTATAAACTATACACAGCTGAGACTCACATCAAGCAGCTATGGACTGAGTCATTGTATTACTCCCTCCCATGTTCATATCCACAAGTAAATTCCATTGAATTGAAAAGGCTTTAATGGAATGATAAGATGTTGCATTGCCAACGTAATAGTATTTTGTTTGATTGATGAAGCGTTGGTTTATGGCTGGCACAGGAGTAGCCGGACTACACATGAGAAGCCTCTGAACAAGCATGTGAGAGGAGAGAAAAGAGGATGTTGACTTTTGGTCGCTTCACAGACCTTAAGACTGTGTTTGTGTTCTCTCTTCATTGTCAGTAAAGCTCTGTGTTACGAATCCCTTTGGCCCGACAGTCTGGGGGGGATGGTAATGGGACCCGTAACACAACTCACAATAGTGAAAACGTAACAGTGAGAACAAATAACCGCGACAACTTAAATCTACCGTCAAACTCAGGGTTTATTAGTAAACACACGGTAATGGGGGGGCAGGAAAAGGGGCTGAGCTGGACCCAACTAACTAACCAAAAATACAGTGGGTGGTCCGCCCAGTTTTAACTAGTGTATTTAACAAAGTTTACCTACGGGTAGTGTATGCCCATGGGCGAACTGTCTGGTTACCCCCTTTTCCCACTATCAAAGAAACACTCAAACACCATAACAAAAAACAATACTCACAGGTAGGAACAAAGTGACATGTATCCTAAACCACACAAGAGATCTACAACATATGGCATTTACAGAGAGATTGAGCTCCACAAAGAGATCGAGCTGTTGAGAAAACAACTGACAGGGGTTTTAAACCAAGGGACTGTGATTGGGTAAGGGAAAAGGAGCAGGTGTCTTCTGATTAGCGACTAATTGATGACTGATTGGGGAATGATGATGGTCACCTGTGAGTAGGGGAGAAGGAGAGAAAAGAAATACACACAGGATACACACAGAATACTTGCATCCGTAACACTCTGTCTGTCCCACTGTTTGTGTCTGAGGTGTTTTGGCGGGATCATGGCGTCTGAACTACATATTACGTGTGTGTGTGTGTGTACTGTTTGAGAGAAGTGGGACCGTAGAGGTTGTTCATCTGTAGTGATGCCTCTGGTCTTTAGTCTTTGCTTCTAGCCACTCAGCCATACTAAAGTGATCCTAGGTGTGTGTGTGCGCGTGTGTGAGAGACTTATTTCGGCCAGTAAAAGCTGCGTCACAAGCTACATTTCCTGTTAACCTACCGCTTCGATGGGGGTGGTGGCCACAAAAAAATCTGAACTCATGAGGGGCCGGAGTTGCTCACTGAGAGAAAATTAAGTTTTACAGCTAATTTGCTGCAATTCTACACATTTTGCCACAGGGTGGAGAGACATTTTTGCAGTTTTTAATATGATTTCTGAGTGAGAGTGACTAACAAAATCAATGCGACCATGATTAGGGCTACTGCAAGTTAGATAGTTGGCCTCTAGACTAACTTACCAATCTTTTTTTTGCTGAAATGGGGTAATTTAGTGATTATCAGAGAGAAACTGCTGATGCAAAAAACATATTTCAAAATTGCACCTTGTGTAGTCTACTATTCTGACTCACCAGTAAATTGAGTCCCACCCCCCTTTTGCAAGGGCTGTAATGGCTCAGTGTTCTGCCACCTCAGTGAGTGATGCGTCTACTGGAGTTCCACGAAGCTCGGAGCGAGACTGGATGCTAGTAATTCAATTGTCTTTGAGTTCATCACTTAGAGAGAGGACGTGACTGAGTGATGGTAAATGAACAGAGTTGAGAGATGGTGAAAGGGAGAGAGCGATGTGAGACAAAATATTTTCATTTTTTAACTATCTCCCTCTTTCCCGACCTCCTTCCCTCGCCGGTTCAGTTTCATTCCTGAAACCACTGTGTTTCCACATGGGCTGTGTTTCCACATGGGCTGTGTCCGAATGCTCTGCCGTGGCCTCCTTCCATCACCTCCCTTTCCTTGTCTCATTTCCTTGTCTCCCTTCGGGGACTGGAATTACCACCACTCTCCCATTCACTCCTTTCTTCCTCTCCTCCTTCGGTCTCCATTGTTCCTCTCAGAGCGGGACGTGCCACATCTCCACTTCATCTCCCCCCTTGTAACATCAAAGGGTGGAACGTGCCTGAGCTGCTATTATGCATGGAGAGACCCAGTTATGTCAAGACTGTGCTCCAGTCAGGGGAGCAGGAGAGGGGATTGCAGGGGATTGGACAAATGTGTGTGCACAAGTGTATTAGGTGTGTGTGTGGTTTCTCTGTGGTTCCTGAACTAGCTAACTTCCCCACCTCCTGTTGTAACATCAAAGAAGTTTGGGATGCCATGCAGCTCCCGAAACGAACACATACAGAGAACCAGACTGTCAGCAGCCCCATAGCAAAGACTGAGGACACACACACACGCATACAGTCTACCAGTTGTCTCAGTAGTGTGTTGTACTGTAGGTAGGTGGTGTTTAAATATACAGGAACCTGTCATGGAAAGCTGGCCCGCATCCTCAATGACACCCTATTCCATAAATAGTACACTCTGAACCCTTGTCAAAGTTGTGCACTACATAGGGACTTCTCTGGATGAAGGCACAATGGATGACTCATAGGCTAGAGGGAGAATTTTTATCCAAAATGGTACCCTATATAGTGGACTACTTTTGACCTACACCCATAGGGCTCTGGTCAACAGTAGTACACTATGTATGGAATAGGGTGCCATTTAGGATGCAAGCTCAGTCACATTCATTGGCTAAAAAGGCATGTCAAATGCAGAAATTATACCTGCTGTCCATACTCCTAAAACAATTAGGTTTTAAAATATTGAATGGCTAAGCGCTCACTTAAAGATAAACTGTACATTTTTCAAGGTTTTTGGAAGTTTGAATCAGATGACGGAAAGTAGACGAGAAGAGGGGACCAGTTAAGACTATTGAGGCACACCCCTAAGTCTTCTCCAATAGCGCCACAGTATGCATGTCATATGACAGGGGTGAGTTGATTTTGATGCATTCACTCTGGCAGCTTTCAATCAATACTGACAGCAGGTGCCTTATCACTCCCTCTGTGCTTATCAATATGCCAATGTCTTGTGTTTATCTAGTCCTACCAGGTGTGTTTGAAGGGAGTTAACAATGAGGGTGAAGATGGGATTAATTTATAGATAGCTCAGTGTCACATACACTATTTGTAGACAGGGAGCCTCTGCCTCTCAGTATCCTTCTCTTCCTTTCTCTACAATTATCAAGTTATTTTCAATTGAAACCACTGAGCTTATGCTCCCCCTTACATATTCCCTGAAACCAACAGACACTCAAAGTCAGAAAGACACAATGGAAAAACTGTCGTGATAATTATCGACCGTCTCCTGGTTGCATGCAGGCTATTGTATCGATGGTCTCCCTGCCCTGGTAGAAACCTACACACCATGTTAAATGTGTCTCTCTCCTCACCAAAACCTTGATTATTAGATTCCCTCTGTCTGCTCAGGAGAATAGCTTGGCTTAATTCAATTAGCCAAATGTTACTTATGTTTCAAACTCACCCTTTTCCTCCCTCCCTCCTTTAGTCTCTCACCCCCCCTTGCCCTCCCATTCTCTTGCTCGCTATCTCTCTCCTTCCTTAGCTCCCTTGGTCATTTGCCTTAAAAATACCACCGTCTACATTTTAAATAAATAACACCAGATAGACAGTGTGTAAAAAATTATAATGAACCTACATTTTTTTAATAATTTATTCTCTGAAAACTATTTTCAATATAGTTATCAGCATTATTTAGCAGATTAGGTTGATTTTGTGGTATTAACCAGTGATCTTGCCAACAACCTTCAGCAAGAATATGAGCAATATGGAGTTATTGACAATGAAAAAGGTGGGAATTGTGTCCCCTTGTCTAATTTAATTGCTACGTTTACTGTCAATATAGTATTACAAACATTTGTTAAGAATTTATTTCAGAAAAAAATGATGTGCGACGAGGAAGGGCTGTTGACATACGGTATACAGTGCATTCGGAAAATATTCAGCCCCCTTTTTCCACATTTTGTTATGTTACAGCCTTATTCTAAAATGGATTAAATACAACAAAAATCTTAATCAATCTACACAACACCCCATAATGACAAAGTGAAAACAGATTTTTAGAAATGTTTGCAAATTTATTAAAAATAAAAAACAGAAATTGCTGATTTGCGTAAGTATTCAGACCCTTTGTAATCAGATTTGAATTTGAGCTCAGGTGCATCCAGTTTCAATTGATCATCCTTGAGATGTTTCTGCAACTTGATTGGAGTCCACCTGTGTTAAATTCAATTGAATGGACATGATTTGGAAAGGCACACACCTGTCTATATACAGTCCCACAGTTGAATGTGCAGTTTGTCAGAGCAAAAACCAAGCCATGAGGTCGAAGGAATTGTCTCCGAGACACAATGTGTCGGGGCACAGAACTGGGGAAGGGTACCAAAAAAATGTATGCAGCATTGAAGGTCCCCAAGAACACAGAGGCTTCCATCATTCTTAAATGGAACAAGTTTGGAACCACCAAGACACTTCCTAGAGCTGGCCGCCCAGCCAAACTGAGCAATCGAGGTAGAAGGGCCTCGGTCAAGGACGTGACGATGGTCACTCTGACAGAGCTCTAGAGTTCCTCTGTGGAGATGGGAGAACCTTCCAGAAAGACAACCATCTCTGCCGCACTCCACCATTCAGGTCTTTATGGTAGTGGCCAGACGGAAGCCACTCTTCAGTAAAAGGCACATTGCAGCCCGCTTGGAGTTTGCCAAAAGGTACCTAAAGGACTCTGACCATGAGAAACAAGATTCTCTAGGCTGATGAAAACAAGATTGAACTCTTCGGCCTGAATGCCAAGTGTCACGTCTGAAGGAGGTATAACATCATCCCTATGGTGAAGCATCATGCTGTTGTGATTTTTTCATCGGCAGGGATTGAGAGACTAGTCAGGATCATGGGAAAGATGAACGGCACAAAGTACAAAGAGATCCTTGATGAAAACCTGCTTCAGAGCACTCATGATCTCCGACTGGGGCTAATTTTCGCCTTCCAACAGGACAACGACCCTAAGCATACAGCCAAGACAACGCAGGAGTGGCTTGGGAACAAGTCTCTGCATGTCCTTGAGTGGCCCAGCCAAAGCCAGGACTTGAACCCGATCTAACATCTCTGGAGAGACCTGAAAACAGCTGTGCAGTGACGCTCCCCATCCAATCGGACAGAGCTTGAGAGGATCTGCAGAAAAGAATGGGAGAAACTCGCTAAATACAGGTTTGCCAAGCTTGTAGCGTCATCACACCCAAGAAGACTCGAGGCTGTAATCGCTGCCAAAGGTGCTTCAGCAAAGTACTGAGTAAATGGTCAAAATACTTATGTAAATGCAATATATCAGGMTTTTTTTTCAATATAAATTAGCAACATGTTCTAAAAAACAGTTTTTGCTTTGTCATTATGATATTGTGTATAGATTGATGAGGGGAAAAAACTATTGAATCCATTTTAGAATAAGGCTGTAACGTAACAAAATGTGGAAAAAGTCAAGGGATCTGAATACTTCCCGAATGCACTGCCCCATATTTTGTTTCATCCTTATTTCTAAATTGATTAAAAAAACATCTACGTACACACAATACCCCATAATGCCAAAGTGAACAAAATGTTTTTAGAAATGTTTGCAAATTCATTGAAAATACCTAAATATCTCATTTACATAACTGTTCACACAGTCAATACTTTGTAGAAGTACTTTTGGCAGCGATTACAACTTTGAGTCTTTCTGGGTAAGTCTCTAAGAGCTTTCCACACCTGGATTATGCAACATTTGCCCATTTATTCCTTAAAACATTATTCAAGTTCTGTCAAATTGGTTGTTGATCATTGCTATACAACCATTTTCAGGTCTTGCCATAGATTTTCAAGTAGATTTAAGTCAAAACTGTAACTCCGTCACTCACGAATATTTACTGTCTTCTTGATAAGCAACTCCAGTGTAGTTTATGCCTTGTGTTTTAGGTTATTGTCCTGCTGAAAGGTGAATTTATATCCCAGTGTCTGGTGGAAAGCAGACTGAACCAGGTTTTGCTCCAGGATTTTGCCTATGCTTAGCTCCATTCCGTTTGTTTTTTATCTTGAAAAACTCACCAGTCCTTACCAATTACAAGCATACCCATAGCATGATGCAGTTACTTGAAAATATGTGATTCGATTCGGTCTTCTGTTGCAAAATTTGAAATCGTTTTTTACATTGTATAAAGTACTGTAGAGACTCAGAGCTAAAAAAAAAAAATGTCATAGTGGTTGCTCAACAAAAAGTTTAGAGATTATGCTGCGGGTTTTAGGGGTAATTTGTGGTTTAGTACGGTGCCCTGCGTCACTGCTCCAGACCAGCACAAGGGGGAGTTAGTGCACTGATTATGCTTACTGGAAAATACTCTTTCAAAATTTATGGAAGAAGCAAGTGGAAGGGTTAAAAGACAGCATTCAGAGGTCAAGACAGCGCTGCTCTGATACAAGCACGTTGTACATCCCATGCCAGCCATGACCGGGAGACCCATGAGGCGACACGCAATTGGCCCAGCGTCTTCTGGGTTAGGGGAGTGTTTGGCCGGATGGGATGTTCTTGTCCAAAAAATAGGCACGGTGGGCTTTTGGTTTCTCTCCCTCTCCAAAATATCTCCATTTTTTAAACAAAGCAATTATTATTATTATTTTTATTAACCCTGCATTATAATTAAATAAAAGCCCCTTAGGGCAAATCTGATCTGTGAGAATAACAAAAAATGCCCCTTAGATGTTAATTTAAAATCCTTCAATCCTCTAAATGTAATTATTGGCGGAGAATCAAGTCATTGGAAAAAATATTTTTTAGATATACTGTAGGTCTACCGTAGGTGACATGAGTCTCACTAGTGTTGAGTAATGTGCTGTTAAAAGTAGGTCTTATTTATTTTTATTTAACCTTTTATTTGACTTTTCCCTTCTCTCTGCGCGGGGTTCTGGGCAGGAGGGTCAGGAGGGTGGCTTCAGCTCTTGCCCGAACTCGGATCCCCGCATCTCCATGTCGCCTGGGTTGCGCCCGACCGGCTCCATCCCCCCTTTCCCCGTCAGGCACAGCCGCATGGCACACTCCCTTTCCCCGTCAGGCACAGCCGCATGGCACACTCCCTTTCCCCGTTAGCCACAGCCGCATGGCACACTCCCTTTCCCCGTTAGGCACAGCCGCATGGCACACTCCCTTTCCCCGTTAGGTACGGCCGCATGGCACACCCCCATAAATTATTAAATAGTTAAGCGTTTGAATTTGAGAATTGTATGTGTTCAATTATTTGTGACGTTGTGTCATTTAAAGCATATTGAATTTAGAAGCAATTGATTTTGAAACAATAGTTTACCCACCCGGGGTCAACTATTTCAGAGACAAGCAGGGGTACTGGTCTTGATAAATGAATGAGATTTTTTTTTTCACTGAATCTCCGTTTGGGTATTGGTTAGACTACTATTAGGGTGTGTAAATGTTATGCTCTTAATATTGTAGACGACTCCCGACCGGTCAAGTTGTACAGCACCATTTTTTCCCAACGGAAGCCCTGATGGTTGAATTTTTTGTTTTTCTTGGAATAGAAACACCATAATATTAATCAAATGAATTAACTTTTTATGGCTGCAGGGGCAGTATTGAGTAGCTTGGATGAAAAGGTGCCCATTGTAAACGGCCAGCTCCTCAGTCTCAGTTGCTAATATATGCATATTATTATTAGTATTGGATAGAAAACACTCTAAAGTTTCCAAAACTGTCAAAATATTGTCTGTGAGTATAACATAACTGATATTGCAGGCGAAACCCTGAGGAAAATCCAAACAGGAAGTGGCTTCTATTTTGAAAACTCCATGTTCCATAGCCTCCCTTTGCTGGATTTAAATGGATATTAACCAGATTCCTTTTCCTATCGCTTCCTCAAGGTGTCAACAGTCTTCAGACATAGTTTCAGGCTTTTATTTTGAAAAATGAGCCAGAACGATAACATCTCAAGTGGTCGCATGAGTTTTGCTCGCGCAACAGAGTTTGGACAGCCATTGTTTATCCCTCTCCTACTGTGAAAGACATTTGCGGTTGATATATTTTTTATTTTATTTATTTTAAAAACAACCTGAGGATTGATTATAAAAAACGTTTGACATGTTTCTGTGGACATTAAGGAAACTATATGGAATTTTCGTCTGCGTTGTCGTGACCGCTCTTTCCTGTGGATTTCTGAACATAACGCACCAAACAAACTTGAGGTATTTTGGATATAAAAATTATCTTTATGGAACAAAAGGAACATTTGTTGTCTAACTGGGAGTCTCGTGAGTGAAAACATCTGAAGATCATCAGATGCTTTCGCTGTAAAGCATCATTTCAAAATCTGACACGACAGGTGGATTAACAAAAGGCTAAGCTGTGTTTTCCTATATTGCACTTGTGATTTCATGAATTTAAATATTTTTAGTAATATTTATTGAATGTAGCGCTATGCTATTCAGCGGTTGTTGATGACACGTATCCCGTTAACGGGATTGCAGCCATAACTAAATTTCTTAAAATCAATCCCATGTACTATGTTCTTACAAAAAAAGCTTTAAAATGTTCTAATACAGCCAATATTGAAGACTGTCAAATCTCAAAGATGCCCTCTGGTGGTCAAACTAGCGCTAACTGGCATTAATGGCAACAATGGCTGACAATTCAATAACGTGCCATAGACTTCTGCGGCAGGACACAAGGTGTTCTGCAGTATGACACAACTTTTACAGGAGGAACCACTGCAGTTGAGGAACAATGGGAAAGTAATTCTGCTTTGAAAGTTGATAAACTTGTAACGCCACTATTGCGAAAATGGCCCTCGAATATTTTGGTACACCTACTGGAGAGCTCTTCTTTGTCTAAACCTATTCAGCACCGTTCACTCCCTCTTAAACCTTAGCCCCACCCATCTGTTTATGGATTCACATGTGAGGTCATGTACTAAACAGAGGGAATATGGTAGTGTAGTAAACAACCAAAGATTTCAAGACTAAACGTGGTGAAAGTAGTAGCCTACAATAAGGAAAAACTCAAGGTAAAAATACACTTCCTTTGCCTATATCCTAATCTGACTTTGGTGCATGTTCTTTATTTGTCACATGCACAGGATACAGGTGTAAACGGTACAGTGAAATGATTACTTGCATATTTGTATAGTAGCAATATCAATAATAGAAAGTGTCTGGATAAAAATATTTTATCATTGTTAGATGATGCTTACCCAGACACACTTGTCTAAATTCATGGGTCATGTGAAAGAAATGCTATATCCAGCCACATCTAGCTAAGTGGACGGGTCACTATTATCTAGACATGTATACATGTTTATGAAATACAATAGGTGGCCGTAATCACCCCCAGACACACCAGGCTAACTTGATGGGTCATGTAATCCTCTGCTGAATTGGAGTCTTTTGTTTAGACATGTAGTTAGCTAGCTAAACAATGAACCATAATCCCAACCAATACTACTACAATACGAACACATTGTCATAGCTAGCCACCATGCATGAAATACTGTAGTATGAATCTGCAGGTAGCTAAAGCTAACCAACTATGTTCAATGTTAGCTAGCTAGCTAACATTAGGCTATAACTAGCAATGCACATATTTTTCAGTTTTGTTTGTACAGCTTGTTTGGCCCGTTGCATCAAGTTTACTCTGGTTCACACTGACCGTGTGCAGAAAGTAGTCCATCACAACTTTTTCCCAGTGATCATTGTCAATAGCGCCTGCTAAATTCAGGGCAGCGTTGTTGTTGAGCAGTAGCATCACTTTTGAAGTTCTCCATGGCTTAAAAAAAAGCTATTAAAAAAAAAAGCAGCGATAGAAAGAGTTATCTACGCATACTATGCAGCAGATGTTATAGACAGAAGCATAATACATGGCAGACCAATCCGAACTCATGTGTTTGAAATTCACTGCTTGACTGTGGGACCTTACAGGTACTTGTATGTGTGGGGTACAGAGATGAGGTAGTCATTCAAAAACACTATTATTGCACTATTATTTATTCCTGAATATATTTAGGCTTGCCATAACAAAGGGGTTGGATATGTATTGACTTAAGACATTTCAACTTTCCATTTGGATTAATTTCTTTAAAAAAAAAAAAATGAAAAAACATAATATCACTTTGACATTATGCAGTATTATGTGTAGGCCAGTGACCAASATTTTGGACAATTTCATCCATTTTAAATTCAGGCTGTAACTTAACAAAATGTGGAACAAGTCAAGGGGTGTGAATACTTTTCTATTTATGACATTTTGGCCTTACCCAGGCCTTTTTTTACAATGACCAAATGTATGATACAAATGTCAATTATATGTCAACCATCCTTCCTCCAAAGGACCATTCTATGGATTACATTTTGTAAAATTCCCCAAAATCATGATCTTTCTTTGTCTGGGTTTGGTGAGGAATCACTCCTGTCCATATATAACCTCTGGTATAGTGTAGTTATCAAAAGTGATACACTTTTAACAAATCACAAAGGACCATAGATCTCCTAAGGGGCATATATTTGACTTTTGTTCTCACAATAATCCATCCCCATCTGTCTTTTATCCAAAGCAACGTATAGTTCAGTGAGTGCATACATTTTATGTGACCCTAGTGGGAATTCATCTTTGGGGTTGCACGAGCAAAACTACCCAACTGAGCAACACAGGACAAGTATGTAACCTACCATCTTTCTGTGTCTCTGTCTAGATCCTGGTTAACTCAGTAAGTCCCACACATCCTGCTCTGCTCTATGAGAACCTGGTTGTGAGTGATGGCTTCAGCCCCATCCTCCGAGACCTGCTCTTCTCCCCGGACATGCAGCACATCTACACACTCTCCGACAAACAGGTAAGACAGATGCACACAGGCATGCACATTGGCACAAAAGCATGCGCGCACACACACTCGCTCCAGCACATCAAACTCACCGACAAATATGTATTGCACACTCACACACAGGTGGGCGTACACACACACACACACACACACACACTTCAGACAGCATGTCAAAATAAAGACTTTGGCAGGTGTCAACAGGGGCCCAACGATGCCTCATTAGTACACACACACACACAACCTTCCGTCCCACCAAATACACCTTTAATTAGATCTGCCCATCTGACCCGGGTCCCCACAAACCACCATCCCCACAAATCACGGCCCCTACAAATCACAGTTCCTACAAACCATGGTCACCCGTGTCGCACACATGCACACCAGGGGAATGGGCAAATGTCAGGTGTATTCCACGTGGAGACCTGGTCATTTACAGCCCTGCCGCTGGATAGGCTGTCTAAAGATTGGAAGCTTGTGGCTGTGGGTCGCCTCAAATGTTGCAGCTGACACCCCCTTTACCACTCATTAGTACAGGGGAAAGAAGCAGGAGAGTGCGAGGTAGACTGGGAGAAGCAAAGAGGGAGAAAGAGGAGTCCATAATGCATCTGTATGAAATGTGTCCATTTGACAATGTACAGTTGAAGTCGGAAGTTTACATACACCTTAGCCAAATACTTTTAAACTCAGTTTTTCACAATTCCTGACATTTAATCCCAGTAAGAATTTCCTGTCTTAGGTATGTTAGGATCACCACTTTATTTTAAGAATGTGAAATGTCAGAATAATAGTAGAGAGAATTATTTATTTCAGCTTCTATTTCTTTCATCACATTCCCAGTGGGTCAGAAGTTTACATACACTCAATTAGTATTTGGCAGCATTGCCTTTAAATTGTTTAACTTGGGTCAAACGTTTCGGGTAGCCTTCCACAAGCTTCCCACAATAAGTTGGGTGAATTTTGGCCCATTCTTCCTGACAGAGCTGGTGTAACTGAGTCAGGTTTGTAGGCCTCCTTGCTCGCACACACTTTTTCAGTTCTGCATATACAAATTTTCTATAGAATTGAGGTCAGGGCTTTGTGATGGCCATTCCAATTCCTTGACTTTGTTGTCCTTAAGCCATTTTGCCACAACTTTGGAAGTATGCTTGGGGTCATTGTCCATTTGGAAGACCCATTTGCGACCAAGCTTTAACTTCCTGAATGATATCTTGAAATGTTACTTCATGATATCCACATAATTTTCCTTCCTCATGAAGCCATCTATTTTGTGAAGTGCACCAGTCCCTCCTGTAGCAAAGCCCCCCGACAACATGATGCTGTCACCCCCGTGCTTCACGGTTGGGATGGTGTTCTTCTGCTTGCAAATCACCCCCTTTTTCCTCCAAACATAACAATGGTCATTATGGCCAAAGAGTTCTATTTTTGTTTCATCAGACCAGAGACATTTCTCCAAAAAGTACAATCTTTGTCCCCATGTGCAGTTGCAAACCGTAGTCTGGGTTTTTTATGGCAGTTTTGGAGCAGTGGCTTATTCCTTGTTGAGCGGCCTTTCAGGTTATGTCGATATAGGACTCGTTTTACTGTGGATATAGATACTTTTGTACCTGTTTCCTCCAGCATCTTCAAGAGGTCCTTTGCTGTTGTTCTGGGATTGATTTGCACTTTTCGCACCAACGTACATTCATCTCTAGGAGAGGTATGACGGTTGCGTGGCCCCATGGTGGTTATGCTTGCGTTCTATTGTTTGTACAGATGAATGTGGTACCTTCAGGCATTTGGAAATTGCGCCCAAGGATGAACCAGACTTGTGGAGATCTAATGATTTTTTTTCTGAGGTCTTGACTTTTTCCATGATGTCAAGCATAGAGGCACTGAGTTTGAAGGTAGGCCTTGAAATACATCCACAGGTACACCTCCAATTGACTCAAATTATGTCAATTTGCCTATCAGAAGCTTCTAAAGCCATGACATCATTTTCTGGAATTTTCCAAGCTGTTTAAAGGCACAGTCAACTTAGTGTATGTAAACTTTTGACCCACTGGAATTGTGATACAGTGAATTATAAGTGAAATAATCTGTCTGTAAACTAATGTTGGAAAAATTACTTGTGTCATGCACGAAGTAGATGTCCTAACCGACTTGACAAAACTATAGTTTGTAAACAAGACATTTATGGAGTGGTTGAAAAACTAGTTTTAATGACTCCAACCTAAGTGCATGTAAACTTCCGACTTCAACTGTAGATCCTATTGGTGCACATTCTTTCTCTCTCGCGCACGCTCACTCTTTCACTCTCTCTCTCGCACTCTCTTGCACTCTCTCGCTCTCTATCTCGCTCTCTCTCACACACCACACCCAAACATCTCAATGCCTGACTTTGATCCTCATTAACAGAGACCAGGTGGGTTAAGTGGAGGGGTGCTGAAGTGTGTCGGGGGTACCTCTCTGTGGGGAAGACCCCTGGTTAAAATCCCTCAGTATTAATGACTAGAGGTTGTTCCCCTAGCCCACCATCGTTCCCATAACCCCCTCCCTCTTTTGTCCATGTCTCGGCTACTCAGCTTGCACCTCTCCTCTTTTCCCCCATCCTTCCTCTCTCTCTGACACGCTTCCTTCTAAGCCCAAATTGAGGGCCGCCCTCTGAACCGGCTTGCATTGATTCCATTCCCATACATTTCTTTATGATTTAACCCTCTTTTTTTATCGCCTTTTCCAGCTTTCTCTACCTTCCTGCCTTTTCCATCTTTCTCTACCCCCTCTCTCTTTTTCATCTTTCTCTCCCTCTCTCTCTTAAACATTCTTATTCAAGCTCACCCTTCATTCTCTTTCTCTCTCTCGCTCTCCATCCTCTTACACCTCTACTGAACTATGTGAGATAGTTGTGGAATATTCTGGAATTGGATCTTGGGTAGAAGGAAGGGGGTGGAAGTAGAGGAGGGGGTGGAAGTAGAGGAGGGGGATGTTGAAAGTAGAGGTGGATGATGGAAGGGGATGATGGAAGGAGAGGAGGAGGATGATGGAAGGAGAGGAGGGTGATGAGAGGAGGAGGATGATGGAAGGAGAGGAGGAGGATGATGGAAGGAGAGGAGGAGGATGATGGAAGTAGAGGGCAGATTTCAGGGTTTAGGTTGAGTCGTTGAGCATGTTAATGCCACCCCACAATGAATCCCTGTTATATACCACACACTCTCTCCTCTGCCTCGCCGGTTACACAAGTGTGTGAGGATGTTGCATGGCAGGCAGGGCCCCAGCAGCCTCTGTGCTCTCAGCCCGCAGGGGTCCATGAGAAAAGCCAAGCACATTAAAGTGTCACTGGACATATCCACTGGAGCGTGGCCCATGGCGGGTCTACAGATACATAGACACACAGACACGATAGGAACCCTGCTCTGAGTCTCTCTTTAGGAGCATGGTAAAATGTTCCAGTAATTTAAGGGCATGATTCTCATGATTTATTAAAGGGGAAATTTGACAGGTGTGTGTGTGTATGAACTTATGCATGAACCTTGAGGAGACAGTCCTAGTTAAACAGCCATGGACTGAAGACAGCCAAGACAGTATGACTTCATACATATATTCAGCTGTCTTCTTTGTCTCTTTGACTGAGCTGTCATTTATAAAATAGTCATATTGTGGGCAATTTAGCCATTTGCCAAGTGGAGAGAGCAGACAATTACTATCAAAGGAAACACATTCTACAGAAAAAGAGATGGACAGAGAAGCTTTATCTCTAACATAAAGATATACTTTCATACAATATCTGTCAGAGAATTGTTCTTCAAACATTGTCTTAGATCAGCCATGCCACTGAACAGCAAATCTGCATTGCTATTTTTCTCTATTTCCATTCATAGATAATACTTCTAACCAAGGTATCTGCCATTGTCTTGTAATCCATGTACTCTTCCTTGTCTTCGTTTCATTGTTTAGCAAAGTCACTGGGCTGTAAGACTGGAAATCTTGTTGCCTTACACACGGTCAAGAGTCTTTGACGTTGCTCATGCATATGACCTGCGAACTCAGGC
The DNA here is from genome assembly GCF_002910315.2 of Salvelinus sp. IW2-2015. NCBI lineage: Eukaryota > Metazoa > Chordata > Actinopteri > Salmoniformes > Salmonidae > Salvelinus > Salvelinus sp. IW2-2015. Next base: position 43,337,338 of record NC_036851.1, on the reverse strand, counting down.
ACACACACACGCACACACTTATACCCCTGTTTTTGTGAGTACCTTTGTGTGTGTGCTTGCTTGTGTGTGTGCTTGCTTGTGTGTGTGCTTGCTTGTGTGTGTAGGGTGGCTATTGTCTATCCTCTTCAAAGAGTATTCTCATTCCAAATCGCAAAATAAGCTCTCTCCTGGGCTCCTAGCATCGGCCACAGGTTGACAGTACTCACACCATTTCTCTCTCACTCCTCACAATGCCAAGAGCATCACCATCATCCCAAGGTTGCAGGTTCAAATCCCCAAAACCGCTCTCACAAAAGACAGCGCAAACCTAGCCTCTATCCTGTTCGGCACGTGTTGGATGTTTTTTTGTTGCACTATTCTCGATAAATCCTAGATACTGTCGTGTGGGAAAAGCCCAGGAGGCCGGGCCGTTTCTGAGACGATCATACCTCGATCAGTCGCTTAGGTCACTCGTTTTACACATTCTAACATTCAATAGAGTGGTAACTGAATGCCTTTCTCCCTGCTTTATAAAGCAAGCCACAGCCACGTGGCTCAATGTCTGTAGGAGCGAACCATTTTCGTGAACGGGGGTAGTCTCCTCTTTTATCCTCAGATTCACAAGCCTTACAATACATCTAAATGCATGTTCAAGTACCATGCTGTACAGTCACACTTGGATACACCAGTCTAACACATGTATGCACACAAACACACACACACAAAGCTGAGAAACACACAAACATATACACCATATGGGGGACGTAGTCATTGTAATGTAAATGTTAATAGACTTTGGGGTGGTGATGTGAGACGCGGAAAGGGGCAGACAGTAGATGGGCCGGGGATGGAGGAGGGGGGGTTGTCCCGCTAAAACCTTCCTCCTACACACACACACACACTTCCACCACTTACACGACCTTACCCCCTTCTCTCTCTCTCTCTCTCGCTCTCTCTCTCGGTGAAAGTGCTGCTCTTTAACACTCTCTCGTGGTGAAAGTGTTGCTCTCTCTCTCGTGGTGAAAGTGTTGCTCTCTCTCTCGTGGTGAAAAGTGTTGCTTCTCTGTCTCTGTCGTGGTGAAAGTGTGTTGTCGTGCTCGGTCGTCGTGTCGTGGAAATGGGTGCTCTCTGTCTCTGTCGTTGTGAAAAGTGCCTCCTCGTGCTGTCTTGGTGAAAGTGTTGCTGCGCTGTCTCGTTGTTCGTGGTTTGAAAGGTGTGGTGTTGCTCTCATGTCTCTGTCGTTGGTTGAAAGTGTTGCTTCTTCTCTCTCTCTGTGGTGAAGAGTGTTGCTCTCTCTCTCGGTGTGAAAGGTTCTCCTTCTCTTCTCTCGTCGTGGTTGAAGGTTCCCTTATGGAAGTGTTGCTCTCCCTCTCGTGGTGAAAGTGTTGCCCTCTCTCTCGTGGTGAAAGTGCTTGGCTCCTCTCTGTCTCTGGTGAAAGTGTTGCTGCTCTCTCTGCTGGTAAAGTGTTGCTCTCTGTCTCTGTGCGTGGGGAAAGTGTTGCTCTCTGGTCTTTCTCTTCGTGGTGAAGTTTGTCTCTGTCTTCTGCGTTGTTGGTGAAAGTGTTGCTCTCTGTCTCTCTCGTGGTGAAAGTGTTGCTCTCTGTCTCTGTCGTGGTGAAAGTGTTGCTCTCTGTCTCTCTGTCGTGGTGAAAGTGTTGCTCTCTCTCTCGTGGTGAAAGTGTTGCTCTCTCTCTCGGTGAAAGTGTTGCTCTCTCTGTCGTGGTGAAAGTGTTGCTCTCTCTCTCGTGGTGAAAGTGTTGCTCTCTCTCTCGGTGAAAGTGTTGCTCTCTCTCTCGTGGTGAAAGTGTTGTGCTCTCTCTCAATTCAATTTAAGGGGCTTTATTGTCATGGGAAACATATGTTAACGTTGCTTAAGCAAGTGAAATAGATAATAAACAAATATGAAATAAACAATAAAAAATGAACACTACATATTACACTCACAAAAGAATAAAGACATTTCATATTATGTCTATGTAAAGTGTTGTAACGATGTGCAAATAGTTAAAGTATAAAAGGGAAAATAAACATAAATATGGGTTGTATTTACAATGGTGATTGTTCTTCACTGGTTGCCCTTTTCTTGTGGCAACATGTCACAAATATTGCTGCTGTGATGGCACACGGTGGTATTTCACCCAGGAGATATGGGAGTTTATCAAAATGTTGTTTGTTTTTTGAATTCTTTGTGTGTCTGTGTAGTCTGAGGGAAATACGTGTCTCTAATATGGTAATTAATTTGGCAAGAGGTTAGGAAGTGCAGCTCAGTTTCCACCTCATTTTGTGGGCAGTGTGCACATAGCCTGTCTTCTCTTGAGAGCCATGTCTGCCTGCGGTGGCTTCTCTCAATAGCAAGGATATGCTCTGTACATAGTCAAAGCTTTCTTTCATTTTTGGTCAGTTACAGTGGTCAGGTATTCTGCCACTGTGTCCTCTCTGTTTAGGGCCAAATAGCATTAAAGTTTGCCCTTGTTTTTTGGTAAATGATTTCCAATGTGTCAAGTAATTATCTTTTTGTTTTCTCATGATTTGCTTGGGTCTAATTGTGCTGCTGTCCTGGTGCTCTGTCGGGTGTGTTTGTGAACAGAGCCCCAGGACCAGCTTGCTTAGGGGACTCTTCTCCAGGTTCATCTCTCTGTAGGTGATTGCTTTGTTATGGAAGGTTTGGGAATCACTTCCTTGTAGGTGGTTGTAGAATTTAACGGCTCTTTTCTGGATTTTGATAATTAGCGGGTATCGACCTAATTCTGCTCTGCATGCATTATTTTGTGTTTTGCGTTGTACACAGAGGATGTTTTTCCAGAATTCTGCATGCAGAGTTTCTCCTTCCGTGGCCTCCAACTGCTCTTAAACGCTAGTAAAACCAAATGCATGCTTTTCAACCGTTCGCTGCCTGCACCCGCACGCCCGACTAGCATCACCACCCTGGACGGTTCCGACCTCGAATATGTGGACATCTATAAGTACCTAGGTGTCTGGCTAGACTGCAAACTCTCCTTCCAGACTCATATCAAACATCTCCAATCCAAAATCAAATCATAGAATCGGCTTTCTAGTTCCGCAACAAACCCTTCACTCACGGCGGCCAAACTTACCCTAGTAAAACTGACTATCTGACCGATCCTCGACTTGGCGATGTCATCTACAAAATAGCTTCCAATACTCTACTCAGCAACGGATGCAGTTTATACAGTGCCATTCGTTTTGTTACTAAAGCACCTTATACGACCCACCACTGCGACCTGTATGCCCTAGTCGGCTGGCCCTCGCTACATGTTCGTCGTCAGAACCACTGGCTCCAGGTCATCTCAAGGCTATTGCTGGTAAAGTGCCGCCTTATCTCAGTTCACTGGTCACGATGGCTACACCCCCCGCGCACGCGCTCCAGCAGGTGTACTCACTGATCATCCCTAAAGCCAAAACCTCATTTGGACGCCTTTCCTTCCAGTTCTCTGCTGGCCTGCGACTGGAACGAATTGCAAAATCTCTGAAGTTGGAGACTTTTTATTCCCTCAACAACTTTAAAAATCTGCTATCCGAGCAGCTAACCGATCGCTGCAGCTGTACATAGTCCATCTGTAAACACCACCCAATTTACCTACCTCACCCCATACTGCTTTTATATAATTTACTTTTCTGCTCTTTTGCACACAGTATCTCTTCTTGCAATGATATCTGATGATTTACACTCCAGTGTTAATCTGCTAAATTGTAATTATTCGATTTATTGCCTACCTCATGCTTTTGCACACATTGTATATAGATTCTCTTTTTTTCTACCATGTTATTGACTTGTTTATTGTTTACTCCATGTGTAACTCTGTGTTGTCTGTTCACCGACTATGCTTTATCTTGGCCAGGTCGCAGATGCAAATGAGAACTTGTTCTAACTAGCCTACCTGGTTAAATAAAGGTGAAATAAAAATAAAATAAAATTTGGTGTTTTTCCCATTAGTGAATTCTTGGTTGGTGAGCGACCCCAGGCTTCACAACCACCAAGCGGGCAATGGGTTTCTATATACATGATTCAAATATTCTTAGCCAGATCCTAATTGTGATGTCGAATTTGATGGCCTTTTTGCCTTGTCTCTCAGATGTTCCACAGCTTTGTGGAAGTTACCTGTGTCCGCTCTTCTCTCTCTTCTCTCTGCTGAGTGTTGAGTGATAAGGACAAGTTTGGATAAACACTAGTCTCCATGGCACTGATAAGCACCGAACGGACCTCTGCAGCTCTCATACCTGACCTATGAGATAATCAACACCATAGTCAACAATGAGACCCTCTTAATACACACAGGACGATGTGCACAACACACACACAGACCTCTGTTGTTCTGTCTGTAAGGGTTGTGTGTGTGTGCGCTTATACAACAGGTGGGTCTAATCCTGGATGCTGATTGGTTAAAACCGCGTTCCAGCCGGTGTCTATTCCACAAGGCTACCACCAGCTAAAGCAATGACATTGAAATGCCTATTTAATCTGTTCCATTCACTGCACAATCCACTGACTTCATCAGCCCAGCTATCCGGTTTCTAAACCCAGCCAGACAGTTTCTAATCTCCACTATAAAAGCATCTAGATTTATCACATTTTTTGGGACTTACATTTACAGTTGAAGTCGGAAGTTTACATACACTTAGGTTGGAGTCATTAAAACTCGTTTTTCAACCACTCCACAAATTTCTTGTTACAAACTATAGTTTTGTCAAGTTGGTTAGGACATCTACTTTGTGCATGACACAAGTAATTTTTCCAACAATTTTTTACAGACAGATTATTTCACTTATAATTCACTGTATCACAACTCCAGTGGGTCAGAAGGTTACATACACTAAGTTGACTGTGCCTTTAAACAGCTTGGAAAATTCCAGAAAAGGATGTCATGGCTTTAGAAGCTTCTCATAGGCTAATTGACATCATTTGAGTGCAAATTTGGAGGTGTACCTGTGGATGTATTTCAAGGCCTACCTTCAAACTCAGTGCTTCTTTGCTTGACATCATGGGAAAATCTAAAGAAATCAGCCAAGACCTCAGAAAGAAATTGTAGACCTCCACAAGTCTGGTTTATCCTTCGGAGCAATTTCCAAACGCCTGAAGGTACCACATTCATCTTTACAAATGATAGTACGCAAGTATTAACACCATGGGACCATGCAGCCGTCATACCGCTCAGGAAGGAGACACGTTCTGTGTCCTAGAGATTAACATACTTTGGTGCGAAAAGTGCAAAACAACAGCAAAGGACCTTGTGAAGATGCTGGAGGAAACAGGTACAAAAGTATCTATGTTCACAGTAAAATGAGTCCTATATCGACATAACCTGAAAGGTCGCTCAGCAAGGAATAAGCCACTGCTCCAAAACCGCCATAAAGCCAGACTACGGTTTGCAACTGCACATGGGGACAACGATTGTACTTTTTGGAGAAATGTCCTTTGGTCTGATGAACCAAAAATACAACTGTTTGGCCATAATGACCATTGTTATGTTTGGAGGAAAAAGGGGGAGGCTTGCAAGCCAAAGAACACCATCCCAACTGTGAAGCACGAGGGTGACAACATGTTGTGGGGGTGCTTTGCTGCAGGAGGGACTGGTGCACTTCACAAAATAGATGGCATCATGAGGAGGGAAGATTATGTGGATATATTGAAGCAAAATCTCAAGACAACAGTCAGGAAGTTAAAGCTTGGTTACAAATGGGTCTTCCAAATGGACAATGACCCCAAGCATACTTCCAACGTTGTGGCAAAATGGCTTAAGGACAACAAAGTCAAGGTATTGGAGTGGCCATCACAAAGCCCTGACCTCAATCCTATAGAACATTTGTATCTGCAGAACTGAAAAAGTGTGTGTGAGCAAGGAGGCATACAAACCTGACTCACTTACACCAGCTCTGTCATGAGGAATGGGCCAAAATTCACCCAACTTATTGTTGGAAGCTTGTTGAAGGCTACCTGAAACGTTTGACCCAAGTTAAACAATTTAAAGGCAATGCTACCAAATACTAACTAAGTAATACTAATTACTTCTGACCCACTGGGAATGTGATGAAAGAAATTAGTGCTGAAATAAATAATTCTCTCTATTATTTTGACATTTCACATTCTTAAAATAAAGTGGTGATCCTAGACAGGGAATTTTTACTAGGATTAAATGTCAGGAATTGTGAAAAACTGAGTTTAAATGTACTTGGCTAAGGTGTATGTAAACTTCCGACATCAACTGTAGTTTTCAACAGCAGAGATTTGTATAAACTTTGCTGTCTGTCTCCGACAGTTGCAACATTGTTTAAATATTCAAATTCTATCTCCAGCTGTCACATAGTAATGAACGTGTCAGGATGAGAGAGACAGACAGGCAGCTTTTCTTAGCCAGTCTAAATCAGCATAATTTTTATGGATATATACTATACAAAGAAATAGCAATTGATAAAAGGTCAGACAGTTAGTTTGCAGTCTTTCCAGCTTCAGTTTGAAGTGATTATGTTAGCTGTGTTGTTGAACAGAAGTGTCCTGACGTGTGAGCACATTTTCTATGCCCGGTGAAATTGCACCTCATTAGTTCATTCTTATGGATGTATCCAAATAAATGTCACTAGAAAACCGCTTAAACTAATGCAAATGCAGCTACTGTTGTTATTCTGGCTGCACTGTTTGACGTGACTGTAAGTTAGCCATAGTTGGCTAGCTAGCAAGCGAGAACCTTGCCAGCTAGTATGGCAATAGAACATTTAGAACTAACGACTGGGTCGCGTCCATAAATACAGAACATAAAGACTAACGACTGGGTCGCGCCTCTGGCAACCGAACCGACAGAACAATCGACCTGTCGGCTTGGGTAGCAACCCTATATTTGTGTCAGGACATTATCTTGGGGAAGGATGAAATAATATGAATAAATTCCTAAACATTTATTTATGAAATTATGTCAATCATTATTTCAATATATGTAACTCATTATATAAAAGTGATAATATTCTCGATGTGGTGTTTGGAGTATATATTGGCAAGGTTTGTCGGCCCTCGAGACGGATATATTCTCCAAACAATGGCTTCTCGGGCACTATCACTTCAGTACTGAATATAACCCTGACCATTGCAGTAACAGCCACGTTCATACATTACTCCTCCAAAGCACATATCTAGGTTCAGCTTCCACTACCCAAATCCTAACCGTCACCATTAAGCAACAACACTCCAAACTGACCCTAGATCAGTGTATAGTACCAGTCAAAAGTTTGGACACCTACTCATTCAAGGGATTTTCTTTATTTTTACTATTTCTACATTGTAGAGTAATAGTGAAGTCATCAAAACTATGAAATAACACATATGGAATCATGTWGTAACCAAAAAAGTGTTAAACCAATCAAAATATATTTTATATTTGAGATTCTTCAAAGTAGCCACCCTTTGTCTTGATTACAGCTTTGCACGCTCTTGGCATTCTCTCAAACAGCTTCATGAGGTAGTCACCTGGAATGCATTTCAATTAACACGTGTGCCTTGTTAATTTGTGGAATGTCTTTCCTTAATATGTTTGAGCCAATCAGTTGTGTTGTGAAAAGGAGGGGATGGTATACAGAAGATAGCCCTATTTGGTAAAAGACCAAGTCCATATTATGGCAAGAACAACTGAAATAAGCAAAGAGAAATGGCAGTCCATCATTACTTTAAGACATGAAGGTCAGTCAATCTGTAAAATTTCAAGAACTTTGAAAGTTTCTTCAAGTGCAGTTGCAAAAACCATCAAAAGAAGACCCAGAGGTACCTCTGCTACAGAGGATACGTTCATTAGAGTTACCAGCCTCAGACATTGCAGCCCAAATAAAAGCTTCACAGAGTTCAAGTAAGACGCATCTCAACATCAACTGTTCAGAGACTGTGTGAATTAGGTCTTCATAGTCGAATTGCTGCAAATGAAACACTACTAAAGGACACCAATAAGAAGAGGAGACTTGCTTGGGCCAAGAAACACGAGCAATGGACATTAGACCGGTGGAAATCTGTCCTTTGGTCTGATTAGTCCAAATTTGAGAGTATTGGTTCCAACCGCCGTGTGTTTGTGAGACGCAGAGTAGGTGAACAAATTATCTCCGTATGTGTGGTTCCCACCATGAAGCATGGAGGAGGAGGTGTGGGGGTGCTTTGCTGGTGACACTGTCAGTGATTTATTTAGATTGTTTGGGATGAGTTGGACCGCAGAGTGAAGGAAAAGCAGCCAACAAGTGCTCAGCATATGTGGGAACTCCATCAAGACTGTTGGAAAAACATTACTCATGATGCTGATTGAGAGAACGCCAAGAGTGTGCAAAGCTGTCATTAAGGCAAAGGGAGGCTACTTTGAAGAATCTCAAATATAAAATACATTTTCATTTGTTTAACACTTTTTTGGGGTAATACATGATTCCATGTGTGTTATTTCATGGTGTTGATGTCTTAACTATTATTCTACAATGTAAAAATGTGTAAAAAAAAACTAAACTCTTGAATGAGTAGGTGTGTCCAAACCTTTGACTGGTACTGTGCATTCCACACCCTGGTCTGAGATGTCACACCTCTGCTGTTTGCTTGACAGTGGAGAGATTCAGGGAGGCACATGGCCTTCTATCATCATCACACACTGCTGCAGCCTAGCCTTAACACTAGCACACAGTGTGTCTCTCTGACTGGATCTCACTATGCTAGAGAGGATCAAGGGGAGAGTGTGTGTGTGTGTGTGTGTGTGTCTGCATCTCTGAAAAAGAAAAAGATATATATATATATATATATAAACAGAACAAATACAGCTTTAAAACTATTTATTCTCTCACCCCTCTCTCTACCTCTGAAGGACTTAATGGGATATAATCCTCATGTCATCCATCCAGGAATGGAGGAGAGTTTTTTCCTTTCCTTTCCCCCCCATCTCCCCCTCCTTCCCTCGCTCTCGGGAAGGAAAGAGCGTGTGAACGATGGCAATCCCCTTTGACAGTGGCCGCTGCTGCAGGAGATAGTCAGATGGGATTTTTTTGCCGGCCAGGAATAGGTTTCGGTGTGTCTTAATCTCGGAAGATCATGCTCCCTGTCTCTTTCTTTCTGTTTCTCTCTCTCGCTCTCTCGCTCTATATCGACAATAATTCTTTACAGATAGTGGAAGAAAATGGTGCTCAGAAACTGTGCTTGGGCCCGATGCTATCGCCGCCCTAATGGAAGTTATGACTGCCCTCTTTCTTTCTCACTTTTTAGTTTGGTGTTTTTCAAGACGCAGGAACTATTGATGTGACAGCGTTGGGGAGGAGGGATGGAAGGAAAGACAATAGTGGTCATGTGTTTAATTGATGTTGTGTGTTTGTTTGAGGTCGTGTGTTTGTTTGAGGTCGTGTGTTTGTTTGAGGTCGTGTGTTTGTTTGAGGTCGTTCGTTTGTTTGAGGTCGTGTGTTTGTTTGAGGTTGTGTGTTTGTTTGAGGTCGTGTGTTTGTTTGAGGTCGTGTGTTTGTTTGAGGTCGTGTGTTTGTTTGAGGTCGTGTGTTTATTTGAGGTCATGTGTTTGTTTGAGGTCGTGTGTTTGTTTGAGGTCGTGTGTTTTAATAGGGGTCGTGTGTTTGAGGTCATGTGTTAGTTAAATCGGGGCGACGATGTGTTAGATAAATCGGGGCTGAGGTGTGTTAGTCAAATGAGGAGCGGCAATGTGTTAAATAGGGGCGGTGATGTCTTTGTAAGAGGTTTGATAGACCTTTCAATCCATTGAGAGGTCTGTCCATTGAGAGGTCTGTCCATTGCCTCCTCTCTTCAGCACCTAAGGTTTTACTGGTGGCCCAAGTATCTTTGAATATGTGTAAATTAAGCCATTTCTCTAAACCAATTTTTTTCTCCTACAAATGTATTCAATTTCAGCGGACACAGGACACCGATTCAATGGGCATGACACCCCCCCACTCCCAGCACTGTTAGCCTCCGTGCTCATCTCCAATCAGTCAACATATCTAAACATATCTAACAGACCACTGGCCATCGATCCCTCTAAGCCCTTACAATCCAATCAATAGAGACACTACACTAGCCTGGTTTTGATAACCCTGCAGCAAGTGGACTACCTTAGCAACACAAACCACCACAGCGCTGACTCCCCATAGACCCCCAATGGAAGTCTGTGCGCTATTGCTATGCTAATTCACTTTGCTAAAGTTAAAGAACTAGGCTACGCTAACATTAACGCTCGTGACTATCATTCCTCCCTCTCCGTTTTGATTACTGTTGCCGGGGCTGTATCGATGTCTGTAGCCACATGGCACGGTTCGATGCGAGCACAGATTAAACCGTGTGGCTGATGGAGGATGATAGACGTTTTTTGAAATGAGGGTGTTACACTAATGCTACATGGACTGGCGTAGCAGAGAGAGACCGTTGGCGGTTGATGACAGGTAAGAACGGAAGCGTCTTTTAAATCTAATCATAACCTGCTGTGATTAGCTGGTTATTTGATGGAGCAGTTCTGACAGGCAAGCTGAGCTGATTCAGTGCTGCCCCCTTCTCTATCCTACCTCCACCCCTAATCTCTTGCCCCTAGTTTAGATTCTAATCCTGCACTAACACACCTGATTCAACTCATCTACTCTTCATCATCAAGCCCTTGATTTCTTGGAAATGCGTATGTTAATGCTGGGCTAAAGCAAAACCCTGCGCACAATGTCCCTATCCGAGATCCAGGATCGAAGAACACTACCCCAAGCTCCTAGATAATCCACCCCAGGGGACGAGCCTCAATCTGGGGGTGAAGTTAATGGTATGTCCCCATCCCACTGTTTCCTCTGGAGTGTACAATATGGCCCATGGAGGCCTTTATTTAAAAAAGGCCCCAACTGCCACTTTTTCGCCCTCTGATCTTACCGACAATGAAAGCATGTATTGAAGGCTTTACAGGGGCCTTAGGCCATCGGGACGGCCATAACAAATCCTGTTAGCGCAATGTTTTAACTGAAGGAAATGGCTTATACGGATACTGTAAAAACTGATTGAAGAGGAGGGGCATAAACTTTATAGCAGGGTATTTTTTACAGTCTGTACATTCAGACGTACACACACACACATACAGAGATCAGCTTTAACCTCTTATGTCTGAGATCGGCTTAGATCCCGTTAACGGGATCGATTTGACAACAGCCAGTGAAAGTGCAGGGTGCCAAATTCAAACAGAAATCTCATAATTGAAATTCCTCAAACATACAAGTATTTCACACCATTTTAAAGATAAACTTGTTGTTAATCCCACCACAGTGTCCAATTTCAAAAAAGCTTTACGACGAAAGCACACCAAACAATTATGTTAGGTCATTACCTAGTCACAGAAAAACACAGCCATTTTTCCAGCCAAAGAGAGGAGTCACAAAAAGCAGAAATAGAGATAAAATGAATCACTAACCTTTGATGATCTTCATCAGATGACACTCATAGGACTTCATGTTACACAATATTGTTCGATATTGTTCGATAAAGTGCATATTTATATCCAAAAATCTCAGTTTACATTGGCGCGTTACATTCAGTAAAATTTTGCTTCTAAAACATCCGGTGATTTTGCAGAGAGCCACATCAATTTACAGAAATAGTCATCATAAACTTTAATATAAGATACAAGTGTTATGCACAGAATTAGAGATATACTTTTCCTTAATGCAACCGCTGTGTCAGATTTTTTTTTTTTACTTTGCGGAAAAAGCAAACCATGCAATAATATGAGTACAGCGCTCAGACAACAAAACCATGTTGGAGTCAACAGAAGTCAGAAATAGCATTATAAATATTCACTTACCTTTGATGATCTTCATCAGAATGCACTCCCAGGAATCCCAGTTCCACAATAAATGTTTGATTTGTTCGATAAAGTACATCATTTATGTCCAAATACCTCTTTGTTCGCGCATTTAGCCCAGTAATCCAAATTCATGAGGCGCGAGCAGAGAAAGTCCAAATGTTCCGTTACAGTCCGTAGAAACATGTCAAACGATGTATAGAATCAATCTTTAGGATGTTTTTATCATAAATCTTCAATAATGTTTCAACCGGGGGAATTCCTTTGTCTTCAGAAATGCAATGGAATGCAAGCTAACACTCACGTGAACGCGCGTGGTCAGCTCATGGCACTCTGCCAGACCCCTGACTCAAAGAGCCCTCATTCCCCCCTCCTTCACAGTAGAAGCATCAAACAAGCTTCTAAAGACTGTTGACATCTAGTGGAAGCCTTAGGAAGTGCAATATGACCAATATCCCACTGTATAGGCGATGAGTTGAAAAACTACAAACCTCAGATTTCCAACTTCCTTGTTGGATTTTCTTCTCAGGTTTTTGCCTGCCATATGAGTTATGTTATACTCACAGACATCATTCAAACAGTTTTAGAAACTTCAGAGTGTTTTCTATCCAAATATACTAATAATATGCATATCTTAGCTTCTGGGACTGAGCAGCAGGCAGTTTACTCTGGGCACCTTATTCATCCAAGCTACTCAATACTGTCCCCAGCCATAAGAAGTGTGTAGTGTAGCATCCGTCGATGTAATTGTCTGCATAATTTCCAATCCCCATATATTTTTTGTGTGATATATATATATATACAGTGGGGAGAACAAGTATTTGATACACTGCCGATTTTGCAGGTTGTCCTACTTACAAAGCATGTAGAGGTCTGTAATTTTTATCATAGGTACACTTCAACTGTGAGAGACGGAATCTAAAACAAAAATCCAGAACAAGAAATTCACCTTGATATGAGTTTTACAGTAATTAAATTGCATTTTATTGCATGACATAAGTATTTGATAACCAGAAAAGCCGACATTAATATTTGGAACAAAACCTTTGTTTGCAATTACAGAGATCATACGTTTCCTGTAGTTCTACCAGGGCGCAACACTGCAGCAGGGATTTTGGCCACAGCCTCCATACAGACCTTCTCCAGATCCTTCAGGTTTCGGGCTGTCGCGGGCAATACGGACTTTCAGCTCCCTCCAAAGATTTTCTATTGAGTTCAGGTCTGGAGACTGGCTAGGCCACTCCAGACCTAGATGCTTCTTACGAGCCATCCAGCTCCTCGTGTTTTGGGTCGTTGTCATGCTGGAAGACCCAGCCACGACCCATCTTCAATGCTCTACTGAGGGAAGGAGGCTGTTGGCCAAGATCTTGCGATACATGGCCCCATCCATCCTCCGCAATACGGTGTAGTCGTCCTGTCCCCTTTGCAGAAAAGCATCCCAAAGAATGATGTTTCCACCTCCATGCTTCACGGTTGGGATGGTGTTCTTGGTTGTACTCATCCTTCTTCTTCCTCCAAACACGGCGAGTGGAGTTAGACCAAAAAGCTCTATTTTTGTCTCATCAGACCACATGACCTTCTCCCATTCCTCCTCGGATCATCCAGATGGTCATTGGCAAACTTCAGACGGGCCTGGACATGCGCGCGCTTGAGCAGGGGGACCTTGCGTGCCTGCAGGATTTTAATCCGATGGCGTAGTGTGTTACTAATGGTTTTCTTTGAGACTGTGGTCCCAGCTCTCTTCAGGTCATTGACCAGGTCCTGCCGTGTAGTTCTGGGCTGATCCCTCACCTTCCTCATGATCATTGATGCCCCACGAGGTGGATCTTGCATGGAGCCCCAGACCGAGGGATTGACCATCACTTGAACTTCTTCCATTTTCTAATAATTGCGCCAACAGTTTGGCCTTCTCACCAAGCTGCTTCCCATATTGTCCTGTAGCCCATCCCAGCCTTGTGCAGGTCTACAATTATCCTGATGTCCCACTACAGCACTCTGGTCTTGGCCATTTGGAGAGGTTGGAGTCTGTTTGATGATGGTGTGGACAGGTGTCTTTTATACAGGCAACGAGTTAAAACAGGTGCAGTTGATACAGGTAATGAGTGGAGAACAGGAGGGCTTCTTAAAGAAAAAACTAACAGGTCTGTGAGAGCCTAATTTACCCTGGTTGGTAAGTGATCAAATACTTATGTCATGCAATAAAATGCAAATTAATTACTTAAAAATCATACAATGTGATTTTCTGGATTTTTGTTTTAGATTACGTCTCTCACAGTTGAAGTGTACCTATGATAAAAATTACAGACCTCTACATGCTTTGTAAGTAGGAAAACCTGCAAAATCGGCAGTGTATCAAATACTTGTTCTCCCCACTGTATATATATATATACACACACACACTACCAGTCAAAACTTTTAGAACACCTACTCATTCAAGTTTTTTTCTTTTATATTTACTCTTTTCTACATTGTAGAATAATAGTGAAGACATCAACACATATGAAATCATGTAGTAACCAAAAAAACTGTTAAACAAATCAAAATAAATTTTATATTTGAGATTCTTCAAAGTAGCCACCCTTTGCCTTTGACAGCTTTGCACACTCTTGGCATTCTCTCAACCCGCTTCATGAGGTAGTCACCTGGAATGCATTTCAGTTAACAGGTGAGCCTTCTTAAAAAGTTAATTTGTGGAATATCTTTTCTTCTTAACTTCTCAAGGATCGGTGTTCCGCTAGCAGGAAAACCTCCGGTGAAACTGGAGGGGGTGCAATTCGAATAAATAATCATAAATATTTTGGATTTTAAACATCTAGGTAAATATAATTGTCTTATATCGGCTGAAAGCTTAAATTCTTGTTAATCTAACTGCAGTATCCGATTTACAGTAGCTATTACAGCGAAAAAATGCCATGCGATTGTTTGAGAACAGCGCCCCACATCAAAATATTTTTCCACTGACACAGGTTTCATACATTCACATATAACGATTAAATATTCACTTACTTTTTGAAAATCTTCCTCTGATTTGTCATCCAAAGGGTCCCAGCTATGACATGTTGTTTTGTTAGATAAAACCCTTCTTTATATCCCAAAAAGTATGTTTAGTTGGTGCCATCGATTTGAGTAATCCACTCGTTCAACTTGCAGAGAAAAGAATCCGGAAATCTACCCCTAAACTTTGTTTCAACAAGTCTAAATATGTTTCTATTCATTCCTCAGATACCTGAAAATGTAATCAAACTATAATATTTTTTTCGTAAAGAAGTATGTTCAATAGGAAACCGATTTTAGCAGGTGTGTAATGTCTTCATGGCGTGCTCAATCACGAATTTCCAAGACTGTGTCCTACTAAAACTGATATTTCTTATTCGTTTTTGAATTTACAAGCCTGAAACCTTGAATATAGACTGCTGACACCCTGTGGAAGCAATATAAATTCCATCCAGGGAGCTTTTCAATATGACCTTTCTCTTGCATTTCTAAGAGGATGGTCTCAACAAAAAAATTATGGTTGGTTTTTCTTTGGATTTTCTCCTACCATATCTATTGTTTTATATTCTCCTACATTATTTTTTAACATTTCTACAAACTTCAAAGTATTCTCTGTCCAATGGTACCAATTGTATGCATATCCTGGCTTCAGGGCCTAAGCTACAGGCAGTTTACTTTGGGCATGTCATTCAGGCAGGAAGTGGAGAAAAAAGGGGCCTAGCCCTAAGAATGAATGCCTTTGAGCCAAACAGTTGTGTTGTGATGGCACGGTAGGGGTGGTATACAGAAGATAGCCCTATTTGGTAAAAGACCAAGTCCATGTTATGGAAAGAAACGCTCAAATAAGCAAAGAGAATTGACAGTTCATCATTACTTTGAAACATGAAAGTCAGTCAATCCGGGAAATTTCTAGAGCTTTGAAAGTTTCTTCAAGTGCAGTCGCAAAAACCATCAAGCGTTATGATGAAACTGGCTCTCATGAGTACCGCCACAGGAAGGGAAGAACCAGAGTTATCTCTGCTGCAGAGGACAAGTTCAGTGGAGTTAACTGCACCTCAGACTGCAGCCCAAATAAATGCTTCACAGAGTTCAAGTAACAGATAACTGTTCAGAGGAGACTGCGTGAATCAGGCCTTCATGGTCGAATTGCTGCAAAGAAGCCACTACTAAAGGACACCAATAAGATGAACAGACTTGCTTGGACCAAGAAACACGAGCAATGGACATTAGACTGGTGGAAATCTGTCCTTTGGTCTGATGAGTCCAAATTTGAGATTTTTTGTTCCAACTGCCGTGTGTTTGTGAAACGCAGAGTAGGTAAACGGATTATTTCCGCATGTGTGGTTCCCACTGTGAAGCATGGAGGAGGAGGTTTGATGGTGTTTTGCTTGTGACACTGTCAGCGATTTATAAAAAATTCAAGCCACACTTAACCAGCATGGCTACCACAGCATTCTGCAGTGATATGCCATCATCTGGTTTGCGCTTAGCGGGACTATATGTCTTTCAACAGGACAATGACCCAAAACACACCTCCAGGCTGTGAAAGGACTATTTGACCAAGAAGGAGAGTGATGGAGTGCTGCATCAGATGACCTGACCTCCACAATCACTCGACCTCAACCGACTTGAGATGGTTTGGGATGAGTTGGATCGCAGAGTGAAGGAAAAATAGCCAACAAGTGCTCAGCATATGTGGGAACTCCTTCAAGACTGTTGGAAAAGCATTCCTCATGAAGCTGATTGAGAGAATGCCAAGAGTGTGCAAAGCAGTCATCAGGGCAAAGTGTGGCTACTTTGAAGAATCTCAAATATCAAATATATTTTAATTTGTTTAATGTTTTTTTGATTACTACATGTTTCCAATATTTGTTATTTCATAGTGTTGATGTCTTCACTATTATTCCAAAAAAATGTCCAAATGTCTAAATGTGTTACCTACCCTTACCACCTGGGAGCGGCCCATCAGGAAGTCCAGGATCCAGTTGCAGAGGGAGGTGTTTAGTCCCAGGGTCCTTAGCTTAGTGAGGAGCTTTGAGGGCACTATGGTTTTGAATGCTGAGCTGTAGTCAATGAATAGCATTCTCACATAGGTGTTCCTTTTGTCCAGGTGGGAAAGGGCAGTGTGGAGTGCAATAGAGATTGCATCATCTGTGGATCTATTTGGGCGGTATGCAAATTTAAGTGGGTCTAGTGTTTCTGGGATAATGGTGTTGATGTGAGCCATGACCAGCCTTTCAAAACACTTCATGGCTACAGACGTGAGTGCTACGGGTCGGTAGTCATTAGTTCAGGTTACCTTAGTGTTCTTGGTCACAAGGACTATGGTGGTCTGCTTGAAACATGTTGGCATTACAGACTCCGACAGGGAGAGGTTGAAAATGTCAGTGAAGACACTTGCCAGATGGTCATCGCACGCTCAAAGTATATGTCCTGGTAATCAGTCTGGCCCTGCAGCCTTGTGAATGTTGACCTGTTTAAAGGTCTTACTCACATCGGCTGCGGAGAGCGTGATCACACAGTCGTCCGGAACAGCTGATGCTCTCATGCATGTTTCAGTGTTACTTGCCTCGAAGCGAGTATAGAGGTAAACTATCTCGTCTGGTAGGCTCGTGTCACTAGGCATCACTTGGCTGTGCTTCCCTTTGTAGTCTGTAATAGTTTGCAAGCCCTTCCACATCCGACGAGCATCAGAGCCGGTGTAGTACGATTCGATTTTAGTCCTGTGCTGACGCTTTGCCTGTTTGATGGTTCATCGGAGGGCATAGCGGGATTTCTTTTAAGCTTCTCTCGGTTAGAGTCCCGCTCCTTGAAAGCGGCTGCTCTAACCTTTAGCTCAGTGCGGATGTTGCCTGTAATCCATGGCTTCTGGTTGGGGTATGTACGTACAGTCACTGTGGGGGCGACGTCGTCGATGCATTTATTGATGAAGCCAGTGACTGATTGGTGTACTCCTCAATGCCATCGGAAGAATCCCGGAACATATTCCAGTCTGTGCTCGCAAAACAGTCCTGTAGCTTAGCATCTGCTTCATGTAACCAATTTTTTATTGATTTAGTCACTTGTGCTTCCTACTTGAATTTTTGCTTGTAAGCAGGAATAATTATGGTCAGATTTGCCAATGGAGGTTGAGGGAGAGCTTTGTACGCATCTCTGTGTGTGGAGTAAAGGTGGTCTAGAGTTTTTTTCCCCTCTGGTTGCACATTTAACATGCTGCTAGAAATTAGGCCAAAGGCTGCTGTTCTATCCTGCCGATGCAGTGTATAATCCGACAGCTGTATGTTATTCATTTTGTCATTTAGCTACGACTCGGTGAAACATAAGATATTCGTTTTTAGTGTCCCTTTTGTAGGATATATGTGCTTTTAGTTTGTCAAATTTATTTTCCAGCGATTGTATTTTGGCCAATAGCACAGATGGCAAAGACAGATTAGCCACTTGTCACCTTATCCTCACAAGGCACCCCGACCTCTTTCCGCGAAATCTCCGTCTCTTTCTCCTGCGAATGACGGGGGTGAGGGCCTGTTCGGGTGTCTGGAGTAAATCCCTCTCTTCCAACTCATTAAAGAAAAATTCTTCATCCAATTGAAGATGAGTAATTGCTGTTCTGATGTCCAGAAGCTCGTTTTGGTCATAAGAGACGGTAGCAGCAACATTATGTACAAACAAAATAGCATGTTTGGTTCAGAGCCAATACAACGGCAGCCATCCTCCCCGGCGCCAATAGATTGATTAACTATGACTTTTCAAATCACCCAGCAGTGCTATTTGCAGAGTGAGCTCCAGGTAAATGTTGCAATTATTCAGCCATTCCACACAACACACTTTATTAGTGTCGGTAAACAGCTTTTTATTTGTCCATTGAAATATATATTTTTATGCCACAGCGTGTCTATCACAATGCAGGCTCCACTAAATGCAACTCTTGGTCTTTATATCCCAGGCTAGTAGAAATCAGCACATAGTTTTATGATCTTTCTCACCCAGAGATTGGCGTGATAGTCCAGAATGGTGAGATTTATCATGGTCACATTGTGAATTCAGTGTAATGTAATATATATGTCTGAGTAAGAGAGTGCTGACCCTCACCTTTAAGATAGCCAGGGGTCTCCTGGTCCTGGATCTACTGGGGGTGCAGGCTTTTGTTCCAGCCCCGCACTGGACCACGGCTAGTTTGTTTTAATTTGTTGTGTAAGCTAGGGTTGGGCGGTATTCAGATTGCCATTCATACCGGGGTTTATGGTGTTACCGTCAGTGTACACAAGGGGCGCTATATCAAATTAATTTATTTTCACACAAAACAAATTTAGGCAGCAGGGAACTTGATTACAGGCCTTACTGTCAGGAGGAGGAACAGAGCAGGCCTTACTGTCAGGAGGAGGAACAGAGCAGGCCTTACTGTCAGGAGGAGGAACAGAGCAGGCCTTACTGTCAGGAGGAGGAGCGGAGCAGGCCTTACTGTCAGGAGGAGGAGCGGAACAGCATACTGGCGGAGAGGAGCGGAGCAGGCCTTACTGTCAGGAGGAGGAGCGGAAGCAGGCCACCGTCAGGAGGAGGAGCGGAGCAGGCCTTACCGTCAGGAGGAGGAGCGGAGCAGGCCTTACCGTCAGGAGGAGGAGCGGAGCAGGCCTTACCGTCAGGAGGAGGAGCGGAGCAGGCCTTACCGTCAGGAGGATGAGCGGAGCAGGCCCTAATGTCAGGAGGAGGAGCGGAGCAGGCCTTACCGTCAGGAGGATGAGCGGAGCAGGCCCTAATGTCAGGAGGAGGAGCGGAGCAGGCCTTACCGTCAGGAGGATGAGCGGAGCAGGCACTATTGTCAGGAGGAGGAGCGGAGCAGGCCTTACCGTCAGGAGGATGAGCGGAGCAGGCCCTAATTCAGGAGGAGGAGCGGAGCAGGCCCTACTGTCAGGAGAATGAGCGGAGCAGGCCCTACTGTCAGGAGGAGGAGCGGAGCAGGCCTTACTGTCAGGAGGAGGAGCGGAGCAGGCACTATTGTCGGAGGAGGAGCGGAGCAGGGCTTACTGTCAGGAGGAGGAGCGGAGCAGGCCCTACTGTCAGGAGGAGGAGCGGAGCAGGGCTTACTGTCAGGAGAAGGTTCAGAGCAGCCCTACTGTCAGGAGGAGGAGCGGAGCAGGCACTATTGTCAGGAGGAGGAGCGGAGCAGGCCTTACTGTCAGGAGGAGGAGCGGAACAGGCACTATTGTCAGGAGGAGGAGCGGAGCAGGCCTTACTGTCAGGAGGAGGAGCGGAGCAGGCCCTACTGTCAGGAGGAGGAGCGGAGCAGGCCTTACTGAGGAGAAGGTTCAGAGCAGGCCCTACTGTCAGGAGGAGGAGCGGAGCAGGCCTTACTGTCAGGAGGAGGAGCGGAGCAGGCCTTACTCTCAGGAGGAGGAGCGGAGCAGGCCTTACTCTCAGGAGGAGGAGCGGAGCAGGCCTTACCTCAGGAGGAGGAGCGGAGCAGGCCTTACCGTCAGGAGGAGGAGCGGAGCAGGCCTTACCGTCAGGAGGAGGAGCGGAGCAGCCTTACCGTCAGGAGGAGGAGCGGAGCAGGCCTTACCGTCAGGAGGAGGAGCGGAGCAGGCCTTACCGTCAGGAGGAGGAGCGGAGCAGGCCTACCGTCAGGAGGAGGAGCGGAGCAGGCCTTACCGCAGGAGGAGGAGCGGAGCAGGCCTTACCGTCAGGAGGAGGAGCGGAGCAGGCCCTAATGCCAGGAGGATGAGCGGAGCAGGCCCTACTGTCAGGAGGAGGAGCGGAGCAGGCCTTACTGTCAGGAGGAGGAGCGGAGCAGGCCTTACTGTCAGGAGGAGGAGCGGAGCAGGCCTACTGTCAGGAGGAGGAGCGGAGCAGGCCCTACTGTCAAGGGGAAGGAGCGGAGCAGGCCCTACTGTCAGGAGATGGTTCAGAACAGGCCCTACTGTCAGGAGAAGGAGCGGAGCAGGCCCTACTGTCAGGAAATGGAGCGGCGCAGGCCTTACTGTCAGGAGGAGGAGGGGCAACTGGGGAAAACCTTTACAAAAATGACATGCCCTCATTAAACTAGTTATAACTCCAGTTCTGTTTGTGATATTAAGATTCTAACACCGACAGTGTGTTATCTGGACTTATTTAGTTAAAGTCAAGGACGGATGGGGGCTTGACTCAAAAAATGTCAGAGTAATAAAAAATTATAATTAATTGAGCAGTGAAATGACTGCTTTAGCGGATTTAGTGTTAAAACAGAGAGTGACATTGACACGTCTTCTATCATATAGCAGCCTATCCGCTCTGAGCAGCTCTTCCTCTTTGTGTCATTCTTCAGCACCTCTTACTTTCTCTCTGCATCCCATCCGGGCAGCCGGCCAAATCCTCACTGGATGCTAATGAAAAGAGCTTCTAGAATAACCATCCATCAGGCTAGATTAAAACCCTAGCCCTAACCCTTCATGCTAAAATATAACCCTCGCCCTAACCTTCATGCTAAATATAACCCTCGCCCTAACCCTTCATGCTAAATATAACCCTAGCCCTAACCCTTGACACTAAAATATAACCCTAGCCCTAACCCTTCACTAAAATATAACCCTAACCCTTCATGCTAAAAAATAAACCCTAACCCTTCATGCTAAAATAAACCCTAGCCCTAACCCTTCATGCTAAAATATAACCCTAGCCCTAACCCTTCAGGCTAGAATATAACCCTAACCCTTCATGCTAAAATATAACCCTAGCCCTAACCCTTCATGCTAAAATATAACCCTAGCCCTAACCCTTCAGGCTAGAATATAACCCTAGCCCTAACCCTTCAGGCTAGATTATAACCCTAACCCTTCAGGCTAGAATATAACCCTAACCCTAACCCTTCAGGCTAGAATATAACCCTAGCCCTAACCCTTCAGGCTAGATATAACCCTAGCCCTAACCTTCAGGCTAGATTATAACCTAACCCTTCAGGCTAGAATATAACCCTAACCCTTCAGGCTAGAATATAACCCTAACCCTTCAGGCTAGAATATAACCCTAACCCTTCAGGCTAGAATATAACCCTAACCCTTCAGGCTAGAATATAGCCCTAACCCTTCAGGCTAGAATAGACCCTAACCCTTCAGACTAGAATATAGCCCTAACCCTTCAGGCTAGAATATAACGCTAGCCCTTCAGACTAGAATATAACCCTAGCCCTTCAGACTAGAATATAACCCTAACCCTTCAGGCTAGATTATAACCCTAACCCGTCAGGCTAGAATATAACCCTAACCCTTCAGGCTAGATTATAACCCTAACCCTTCAGCTAGAATATAACCCTAGCCCTTCAGACTAGAATATAACCCTAACCCTTCAGGCTAGTATATAACCCTAACCCGTCAGGCTAGAATATAACCCTAACCCTTCAGACTAGAATATAACCCTAGCCCTTCAGACTAGAATATAACCCTAACCTTCAGGCTAGATTATAACCCTAACCCGTCAGGCTAGAATATAACCCTAACCCTTCAGGCTAGAATTATAACCCTAACCCTTCAGGCTAGATTATAACCCTAACCCTTCAGGCTAGATTATAACCCTAACCCGTCAGGCTAGAATATAACCCTAACCCTTCAGGCTAGAATATAACCCTAACCCTTCAGGCTAGATATAACCTAGCCCTAACCCTTCAGGCTAGAATATAACCCTAACCCTCAGCTAGAATAAACCCTAACCTTCAGGCTAGAATATACCCTAGCCTTCATGCTAGAATATAACCCTAACCCCAGGCTAGATTATAACCCTAACCCTTCAGGCTAGAATATAACCCTAGCCCTAACCCTTCAGGCTAGAATATATAACCCTAGCCCAACCCTTCAGCTAAAATATACCCTAGCCTACCTTCAGGCTAGAATATAACCCTAACCCGTCAGGCTAGATTATAACCCTAACCCTTCAGGCTAGAATATAACCCTAGCCCTTTGCTAGAATATAACCCTAACCCTTCAGGCTAGATTATAACCCTAACCCTTCAGGCTAGAATATAACCCTAGCCCTACCCTTCAGGCTAGAATATATAACCCTAGCCCTAACCCTTCAGGCTAGAATATACCCGCCCTAACCCTTCAGGCTAGAATATAACCCTAACCCTTCAGGCTAGATTAACCCAACCCGTCAGGCTAGAATATAACCCTAACCTTCAGGCTAGAATATAACCCTAACCTTCAGGCTAGATATAACCCACACCCTTCAGGCTAGAATATAACCCTAGCCCTAACCCTTCAGGCTAGAATATATAACCCTAGCCCTAACCCTTCAGGCTAGAATATATGACCCTAGCCCTAACCCTTCAGGCTAGATTATAACCCTAACCCTTCAGGCTAGAATATAACCCTAACCCTTCAGGCTAGAATATAACCCTAACCCTTCAGGCTAGATTATAACCCTAACCCTTCAGGCTAGAATATAACCCTAACCCTTCAGGCTAGATTATAACCCTAGCCCTTCAGGCTAGAATATAACCCTAACCCTTCAGGCTAGATTATAACCCTAACCCTTCAGGCTAGAATATAACCCTAGCCCTTCTGGCTAGATTATAACCCTAACCCTTCAGGGTGTGATGTGATGGTGGGTGGGAGGGGGGAGGAGAGAGACGGAGCGAGAGAGTTTGTTTTTGTATGTGTGTGTGCATATGTATCTGCTTGTGTGTTGACGTGGGTTTTCTGACAGCACTGCTCCCTCCCAGTGCTTGGCAATGTGACATGATGTAGAGGAAATGGTAGGATTTGTCACACACATACAGCTCTGGAAAAAATGAAGAGACCACTGCAAAATGATCAGTTTCTCTGGTGTTACTATTTATAGGTATGTGTTTGGATAAAATAAAAATAAATATTTTAATTCTATTAACTACTGATAACATTTCTTCCAAATTCCAAATAGAAATATTGTCATTTAGAGCATTTATTTGCAGAAAATGACAACCAGTCAAAATAACAAAAAAGATGCAGTGTTGTCAGACCTCGAATAATGCAAAGAAACATTTTCATATACATTTTTAAACAACATAATACTAATGTTTTAACTTAGGAAGAGTTCAGATATCAATATTTGTTGGAATAACCCAGATTTTCAATCACAGCTTTCATGTGTCTTGGCATGCTCTCCACCAGTCTTTCACATTGATGTTGGGTGACTTTATGCCACTCCTGGCGCAAAAATTCAAGCAGCTCGGCTTTGTTTGATGGCTTGTGATCATCCATCTTCCTCTTGATCACATTCCAGAGGTTTTCAATGGGGTTCAGGTCTGGAGATTGGGCTGGCCATGACAGGGTCTTGATCTGGTGGTCCTCCATCCACACCTTGATTAACCTGGCTGTGTGGCATGGAGCATTGTCCTGCTGGAAAAAACTGTTGGGGAACATTGTCAGAGCAGAAGGAAGCAAGTTTTCTTCCAGGACAACCTTGTACGTGGCTTGATTTATGCGTCCTTCACAAAGACGAATCTGCCCGATTCCAGCCTTGTTGAAGCACCCCCAGATCATCACCGATCCTCCACCAAATTTCACAGTGGTTGCGAGACCTAGAGGCCTACAAGTCACAGTGTCTCGCACCCACTGTGAAATTTAGTGGAGGATCGGCCAGCATCCCAGAGTCACCTCTTCACTTGTGACGTTGAGACTGGTGTACTTGTCCTCTTGCTCAGTTGTGCACCGGGGCTTCCCCCTTCTATCTACTCTAGTTATTGCCAGTTTGTGCTATTCTGTAAAGGGAGTAGTACACAGCGTTGTACGAGATCTTCTGTTTCTTGGCAATTTCTCCCATGGAATAGCCTTCATTTCTCAGAACAAGAATAGACTGACACGTTTCAGAAGAAAGTGCTTTGTTTCTAGCTTTTTTGAGCCTGTAATCGAACCCACAAATGCTCCAGATAATCAACTAGTTTAAAGAAGGCACATTTTATTGCTTCTTTTATCAGTACAACACCTTTCAGCTGTGCTATCATAATTGCAAAAGGGTTTTCTAATGATCAATTAACCTTTTAAAATGATAAACTTGGATTAGCTAACACAACGTGCCAGGCCTCTGTACGCCTATGTAGATATTCCAAAAAAATATGCCGTTTCCAGCTACAATAGTAATTTACAAAATGAACAATGTCTACACTGTATTTCTGATCAATTTGATGTTATTTTAATGGACCAAAAAATTGCTTTTCTTTCAAAACCAAGGACATTTCTAAGTGACCCCAAACTTATGAAAGGTAGTGTATATATATATGTGTGTGTGTGTGTATATATACAGTTGAAGTCGGAAGTTTACATACACTTAGGTTGGATTCATTAAAACTTGTTTTTCAACCACTCCACAAATTTSTTGTTAACAAACTATAGTTTTGGCAAGTCGGTTAGGACATCTACTTTGTGCATGACACAAGTAATGTTTCCAACAATTGTTTACAGACAATTGA
Organism: Salvelinus sp. IW2-2015; assembly: GCF_002910315.2. Lineage (NCBI taxonomy): Eukaryota > Metazoa > Chordata > Actinopteri > Salmoniformes > Salmonidae > Salvelinus > Salvelinus sp. IW2-2015. The sequence goes on along the minus strand of NC_036851.1, from coordinate 43,312,165 downwards.
TTACAACAATTGTTTGCCTTTAAACAGCTTGGAAAATTCCAGAAAATGATGTCATGGCTTTAGAAGCTTCTGATAGGCTAATTGACATAATTTGGGTCAATTGGAGGTGTGGATGTATTTCAAGGCCTACCTTCAAACTGAGTGCTTCTTTGCTTGACATAATGGGAAAATCAAAAGAAATCAGGCAAGACCTCAGAAAAAAGTTGTAGACCTCCACAACTCTTGTTCATCCTTGGGAGCAATTTCCAAATGCCTGAAGGTACCACGTTCACCTTTACAAACAATAGTATGCAAGTATAAACACCATGGGACCACGTAGCCGTCATACCGCTCAGGAAGGAGACGCATTCTGTTTCCTAGAGATGAACGTACTTGCGAAAAGGTGCGAAAAGTTCAAATCAATCCCATAACAACAGCAAAGGACATTGTGAAGATGCTGGAGGAAACAGGTACAAAAGCATCTATATCCACAGTAAAATGAGTCCTATATCGACATAACCTGAAAGGCCGCTCAGCAAGGAAGAAGCCACTGCTCCGAAACCACCATAAAAAAAGCCAGACTATGGTCTGCAACTGCAAATGGAGAAATGTCCTCTGGTCTGATGAAACAAAAATAGAACCTTTTGGCCATAATGACCATCGTTATGTTTGGAGGAATAAAGGGGGAGGCTTGCAAGCCGAAGAACACCATCCCAACCGTGAAGCACGGGGTGGCAGCATCATGCTGTGGGGGTGCTTTGCTGCAGGAGGGACTGGTACACTTAACAAAATAGATGGCATCATGAGGGGGGGAAATTATGTCTATATTGAAGCAACATCTCAAGACATCAGTCAGGAAGTTAAAGCTTGGTCGCAAATGGGTCTTCCAAATGCACAATGACCCCAAGCATACTTCCAAAGTAGTGGCAAAATAGCTTAAGGACAACAAAGTCAAGGTATTGGAGTGGCCATCACAAAGCCCTGGCCTCAATCCTGTGGTCTGGAACTAAAAAAGCGTGTGAAAGTAAGAAGGCTTACAAACCTGACTCAGTTACACCAGCTCTGTCATGAGGAATGGGCCAACTTATTGTGGGAAGCTTGTGGAAGGCTACCCGAAACGTTTGACCCAAATTAAACAATTTAAAGGAAATGCTACCAAATACTAATTGAGTGTATGTAAACTTCTGACCCACTGGGTATGTGATGAAAGAAATAAAAGCTGAAAGAAATAATTCTCTCTACTATTATTCTGACATTTCACGTTCTTAAAATAAAGTGGTGATCCAAACTGACCTAAAACAGGGATTTTTACAAGGATTAAATGTCAGGATTTGTGAAAAACTGAGTTTAAATGTATTTGGCAAAGGTGTATGTAAACTTCCGACTTCAACCATATATCTATATTACAGTGGGGAGAACAAGTATTGATACACTGCCGATTTTGCAGGTTTTCCTACTTACAAAGCATGTCGAGGTCTGTAGTGAGATCTTGCACGGAGCCCCAGACCGAGGGTGATTGACCGTCATCTTTAACTTCTTCCATTTTCTAATAATTGCACCAACAGTTGTTGCCTTCTCACCAAGTTGCTTGCCTATTGTCCTGTAGCCCATCCCAGCCTTGTGCAGGTCTACAATTTTATCCATGATGTCTTTACACAGCTCTCTGGTCTTGGCCATTGTGGAGTGGTTGGAGTCTGTTTGATTGAGTGTGTGGATAGGTGTCTTTTATACAGGTAACGAGTTCAAACAGGTGCAGTTAATACAGGTAATGAGTGGAGAACAGGAGGGCTTCTTAAAGAAAAACTAACAGGTCTGTGAGAGCCGGAATTCTTACTGGTTGGTAGGTGATCAAATACTTATGTCATGCAATAAAATGCAAATTAATTACTGAAAAATCATACAATGTGATTTTCTGGATTTTTGTTTTAGATTCCGTCTCTCACAGTTGAAGTGTACCTATGATAAAAATTACAGACCTCTACATGCTTTGTAAGTAGGAAAACCTGCAAAAATTGTGAGTGTATCCAATACTTGTTCTCCCCACTGTATATATATATGCTGTTCACACACACCCCAGGACAGTCTCCTAACACACAAACTTGACCCGGCCCATCTCTTTACCCATCAGCCTTATGTCCCACTACAATATTTTCCCTCTCCTCGTTCCTAGGTTCCTCCCTTTCCTCCACCCCTCCTCCTCTCTTCTTGTAAAGTAAGCCTCCACATCGCTCACCTCCAGCTTGTCTCCCTTGTCGTGTGTGGATTACCCATGGTGAGAGAGGGCGGGGGAGAGAGAGAGACTAGGTGGGTCTCCATGCCTTTGTGTGTTTCTCTCACTCTGCTAGCTATAATGACGGCTCCCAGGGGAAGTAGTTTAGTGGTCTTACTTACCGTTTTAGAGGGATCTCTTTCCCAACACGTGATTTAAAGGTAGCCTGCAGTAGAAATATAATACTTACCCACCTTATCATTAACACACAGACAAACACATACACACAGACAGACAGATATATACACATATGGGAAGAACGGTGGAGAGAAGGCCTCACTGAACTGTGTGTTGTGGTCAATAAGAGTGATATTTTACTCCCACCACAAACACACACAAGCAAAAGCACCCTATTCTGGTGTAGAGGGTTAACTTACACACATCCTGTGGAACATGGAAACATCTGTAGCTCATCACTACGATTTGACCTCTCTAATCGCGTTGAAGAAGTTACACACACAACGTCACACTGTGAGTCCATCCGTCTTCTCCACCACCGGTTGGGTTTTGGAGGTCACCTGTCAATCAAAAGCAGTTGCCACCTGTCAGTCGGCCCAGCGTGCATTGCGTGCCTGCTCCATAAACTGGTGTACGCACCGTTGGTGGCTGTCACACACACCGCTAGACATGAACGACACTCTAGGACACACGCTGCTTCATCAACACGCTACAGTAGAAAGAAAGAACACAGACAAGCACATACTTCCAGCCTCTGGCACTTTGAAATGTAGTTAAATGTAATTTATTTTTCAGTCCATATTTGTGCATACATATCTGTGTTGTGTGCACTGCATTGCTTTAATATGATTTGAAAGGCTAACATCGTTCTCTCTCTCCTTTCCATCCATCTCCCCCCCCCCCCACTTCTCTCTCTGTAGGTGAGCAGGGTACCAGTAGAGAGCTGTGAGCAGTACACCACCTGTGGCCAGTGCCTGGGCTCCAAAGACCCCCACTGTGGCTGGTGTGTCCTCCACAACATGTAAGTACAAATATTGTACACTCGGTCTACACACTCTCACTCATATATAGCTACTCTTTGTTCATGCTATACTGTCATTCATAATCAAAAAAACTTTATTTGTCACTTGCGCCAAATACAAGTGTAGACCTTACAGTGAAATGCTTACTTACAAGCCCTAACTTCTTATGGCTGCAATCCCGGTGACGGGATGATATGACAACAGCCAGTGAAAGTGCAGGGCGCCAAATTCAAAACAACAGAAATCTCATAATTAAAATTCCTCAGACATACATGTTTCTTATACCATTTTAAAGGTAATCTTGTTGTTAATCCCACCAAAGTGTCCGATTTCAAATATGCTTTTCAGCGAAAGCACTACAAATGATTATGTTAGGTCACACCAAACCACAATAAGCACAGCCATTTTTCCAGCGAAAGATAGCAGTCACAAAAAGCAGAAATATAGCTAAAATAATCAACTAACCTTGATGATCTTTCATCAGATGCACTCATAGGACTTCATGTTACACAATACATGCATGTTTTGTTTGATAAAGTTCATATTTATATAAAAAAATCTGAGGTTACATTCAACGCGCCCATCAAGTGATTTTGCATAGCCACATTGTTTCAACAGAAATACTCATCATAAATGTAGATGATAATACAAGTTATACACATGGAATTATAGAGATACCTCTCCTTAATGCAACCGCTGTGTCAGATTTCAAAAAAACTTTACGGAAAAAGCAAACCATGCAATAATCTGAGACGGCGCTCAGAACAATAGCCAAATTAGCCGCCATGTTGGAGTCAACAGAAACCAGAAATTACATGATACATATTCCCTTATCTTTGATGATATTTATCAGAATGCACTCCCAGGAATCCTAGTTCCACATTAAATCGTTGATTTGTTCGATAATGTCCATTACTTATGTCCAAGTAGCTACTTTTGCTTGCATGTGTAGTACACGTGTCCAAATGCTTGTGGAAGATGCAGGCAAACGTCGGACGAAAACTTCAAAAAGTTATATTACAAGTCGAATAAACTGGTCAAAATAAGTAGATAATCAATCTTCAGGATGTTGTTATCATATATATCCAATAACGTTCCAACCGGAGCATTCCTTCATGTCTGTAGAAGAAATGGAACGCAAGGCGATATCATGAGGAAAGCGCGTGACCAGGAACTGGCAATCTGCCAGACCACTGACTCATTCCCCTCTCAACCGGCCCCACAACACAGTATACACTTCATTCAACATTCTACCGACTGTTGACATCTAGTGGAAGGTGTAGGAAGTGCAAACAGATCCATATATTACAGGGAATTGAATAGACGATGAGTTTAACATCGACCAGCCTCAGAATTTTCACTTCCTCTTTGGATTTTTTCTCAGGTTTTTCCTGCCATATGAGTTCTGTTATACTCACAGACATAGTTCAAACAGTTTTAGAAACTGCAGAGTGTTTTCTATACAATACTAATAATAATATGCATATACAGTGGGGCAAAAAGTATTTAGTCAGCCACCAATTGTGCAAGTTCTCCCACTTAAAAAGATGAGAGAGGCCTGTAATTTTCATCATTGGTACACTTCAACTATGACAGACAAAATGAGAAAAAAAATCCAGAAAATCACATTGTAGGATTTTTTATGAATTTATTTGCAAATTATGGTGGAAAATAAGTATTTGGTCAATAACAAAAGTTTATCTCAATCCTTTGTTATATACCCTTTGTTGGCAATGACAGAGGTCAAACGTTTTCTGTAAGTCTTCACAAGGTTTTCACACACTGTTGCTGGTATTTTGGCCCATTTCTCCATGCAGATCTCCTCTGTAGTGATGTTTTGGGGCTGTTGCTGGGCAACACAGACTTTCAACTCCCTCCAAAGATTTTCTATGGGGTTGAGATCTGGAGACTGGCTAGGCCACTCCAGGACCTTGGATGCTCTTACGAACCACTCCTTCGTTGCCGGCGTGGTGTGTTTGGGATCATTGTCATGCTGAAAGACCCAGCCACGTTTCATCTTCAAGTCCCTTGCTGATGGAAGGAGGTTTTCACTCAAAATCTCACGATACATGGCCGCATTCATTCTTTCCTTTACACGGATCAGTCGTCCTGGTCCTTTGCAGAAAAACATCCCCAAAGCATGATGTTTCCACCCCCATGCTTCAAGTAGGTATGGTGTTCTTGGATGCAACTCAGCATTCTTTGTCCTCCAAAACACGACGAGTTGAGTTTATACCAAAAAGTTATATTTTGGTTTCATCTGACCATATGACATTCTCCAATCTTCTTCTGGATCATCCAAATGCTCTCTAGCAAACTTCAGATGGGCCTGGACATGTACTGGCTTAAGCAGGGGACACGTCTGGCACTGCAGAATTTGAGTCCCTGGCGCGCTAGTGTGTTTACTGATGGTAGGCTTTGTTACTTTGGTCCCAGCTCTCTGCAGGTCATTCACTAGGTCCCCCGTGTGGTTCTGGGTTTTTGCTCACCGTTCTTGTGATCATTTTGACCCCACGGGGTGAGATCTTGCCTGGAGCCCCAGATCGAGGGAGATTATCAGTGGTCTTGTATGTCTCCATTTCCTAATAATTGCTCCCACAGTATTTTCTTCAAACCAAGCTGCTTACCTATTGCAGATTCAGTCTTCCCAGCCTGGTGCAGGTCTACATTTTGTTTCTGGTGTCTTTTGACAGCTCTTTGGTCTTGGCCATAGTGGAGTTTGGAGTGTGACTGTTTGAGGTTGTGGACAGGTGTCTTTTATACTGATAACAGTTCAAACAGTGCCATTAATACAGGTAACGAGTGGAGGACAGAGGAGCCTCTTAAAGAAGAAGTTACAGGTCTGTGAGAGCGCAGAAATCTTGCTTGTTTGTAGGTGACCAAATACTTATTTTCCACCAAAATTTGCAAATAAATTCATAAAAAATCCTACAATGTGATTTTCTGGATTTTTTTCCTCATTTTGTCTGTCATAGTTGAAGTGTACCTATGATGAAAATTACAGGCCTCTCTCATCTTTTAAGTGGGAGAACTTGCACAATTTGTGCTGACTAAATACTTTTTTGCCCCACTGTATGTCTGTGTGTGGAGTAAAGGTGGTCTAAAGTTTTTTTTTCTCCTCTGGATGCACGTGACATGCTGGTAGTAATTATGTTTGCTGCAATAAAATCCCAGGCTACTAGCAGCGCCGCTTCTGGATGAGCATTTCTTGTGCTTATTTACTTATAGAGTTGGTTGTAGTGCGGTCTTAGTGCCAGCATCGGTTTGTGGTGGTTAAATAGACTGCTACGAATAATATAGATGAGAACTCTTTGGTAGATAGTGTGGTCTACAGCGTTATCATAAGGTACTCTACCTCAGGCGAGCAATACCTTGAGAATTCTTTAATATTAGACATTACGTACCAGCTATTATTGACAAACAGACACATTCCTACTTTCGTCTTACCAGACGTAGCTTCTCTGTTCTGCCGGTGCATGGAAAACCGCCAGCTCTATATTACCGTGTCATCGTTCAGCCACGACTCGGTGAAACATAAGATAATACAGTTAATGTCCCATTGGCAGGATAATCTTGATCTTAGGTCATCATTTTGTTTTCCAACGATTGCACGTTGGCCAATAGAACGGATGGCAATGGGAGTTTACTCGCTCGCCTATGAATTCTCAGACGGCAGACGGCACCCCCGCACTTTTTCTCCGTCTTTTCTTCACGCAAATGACGGGTTTTGGGCCTGTACCCGGAAGCAGTATATCCTTCACATCGGACTCGTTAAGTAAAAAGCTTCTTCCAGTTTGAAGTGAGTAATCGCTGTTCGTGATGTCCAGAAGTTAATTTCGGTCATAAGAGACAGTAGCAGTAACATTATGTACAAAATAAGTGACAAACAACACAAAAAAACGAACAAATTAGCACAGTTGGTTAGGAGCATGTAAAACGTCAGCCATTCTCTCCGGCACAAATTTTCCTCCATCATAGTACAGCTACTCTGGGTACATTGCTATACTGTCATTCATATACAGCTACTCTGGGTACATGCTGATACTGTCATTTCATATACAGTACTCTGGGTACAGCGCTATACTGTCATTCATATACAGCTACTCTGGGTACATGCTATACTGTCATTCATATACAGCTACTCTGTGGTACATGCTATACTGTCATTCGTATACAGCTACTCTGGGTACATGCTATACTGTCATTCAATACAGCTACTCTGGGTACATGCTATACTTCATTCATATACAGCTACTCTGGGTACATGCTATACTGTCATTCATATACAGCTACTCTGGGTACATGCTATACTGTCCTTCATATACAGCTACTCTGGGTACATGCTATACTGTCATTCGTATACAGCTGCTACTGGGTACATGCTATACTGTCATTCATATATACAGCTACTCTGGGTACATGCTATACTGTCATTCATATACAGCTACTCTGGGTACATGCTATACTGTCATTCATATACAGCTACTCTGGTAACTGCTATACTGTCATTCAATATTACAGCTACTCTGGGTACATGCTATACTGTCATTCATATACAGCTACTCTGGGTAATGCTATACTGTTCATTCATATACAGCTACTCTGGTAACTGCTTACTGTCATTCATATACAGCTACTCTGGTACATGCTATACTGTCATTCATATACAGCTACTCTGGGTACATGCTATACTGTCATTCATATACAGCTACTCTGGGTACATGCTATACTGTCATTCATACAGCCTACTCTGGGTACATGCTTTACTGTCATTCATATACAGCTACTCTGGGTACATATACTGTCATTCATATACAGCTACTCTGGGTACATGCTATACTGTCATTCGTATACAGCTACTCTGGGTACATGCTATACTGTCATTCAATATACAGCTACTCTGGGTACATGCTATACTGTCATTCTATACAGCTACTCTGGGTACAATGCTATACGGTCATTCATATACAGCTACTCGTGGTACATGCTATACTGTCATTCATATACAGCTACTCTGGGTACATGCTATACTGTCATTCATATACAGCTACTCTGGGTACATGCTATACTGTCATTCATATACAGCTACTCTGGGTACATGCTATACTGTCATTCATATACAGCTACTCTGGTACATGCTATATAGTCATTCATATACAGCTACTCTGGGTACATGCTTATACTGTCATTCATATACAGCTACTCTGGGTACATGCTATACTGTCATTCATATACAGCTACTCTGGGGTACATGCTATACTGTCATTCATATACAGCTACTCTTGGTACATGCTATACTGTCATTCTATACATTACTGTGTATCATGCTATACTGTCATTCATATACAGCTACTCTGGTACATGCTATACTGTCATTCATATACAGCTACTCTGGTACATGCTATACTGTCATTCAGTATACACTACTCTGGGTACATTGCTATACTGTCATTTCATATACAGCTACTCTGGGTACATGCTATACTGTCATTCATATACAGCTACTCTGGGTACATGCTATACTGTCATTCGTATACAGCTACTCTGGGTACATGATGCACTGCGTCCTGATAGTCTAACAGAGCCCCTGTCTCCTTTCTTTTATCTGCTCTGATGTGAATTGGATAAAGTGCAAAACACATCTTTAGGTAGGTCCCATTTACTTTAACATGTCACGCTCTCACGGATGAGAGGTTTTGTGAGCAACAATGATGAGGAAAGGAGGCTACTGGTGAGCATTTGGACTCTGAAGCTATCCTCTGAATTGAAAGCCTTAGCTATTTGCCATCACATGAAAATCAATGTTGATACTGCCTTGTATCTTTTAGAAGATCTTAAGATTCATGAATAAACTTACTAGTAGCAGATGGCAGTGCAGAGCATGCCAGGTGTCCTTGTTGACACCCCACATATGTAGGTGTTATTTTACCTCTCAGTGTGTTGCGCTACAGCAGAGAGTGTGTTAGCTTGCTAGTCAGTGTGTTAGGCACTGTACAGTAGGCATAGTCAATGTGTGACTTCTCACCAGACGTGTGTGTGTGCGCAGTGTGACTTCTTACCAGACACGATGCTATATAAGATACACTTGGTGACACAGTGTGGTTCTCTCTCCTGCTGGCTAACATGACTCGAGGGTGTGTGTGTATGAGGCAGTGAGACGGGGTGTGTATGGGGTAGTGAGACGAGGTGTGTATGGGGCAGTGAGACGGGGTGTGTATGGGGAGGTGAGATGGGATGTGTGTGTGGGGAGGTGAGAGGGGGTGTGTGTATGGGGAGGTGAGAGGGTCTGTGTATCTCCAGCATTGGCAAAAAGCCAGTTCTTGCTTTTCGCTCTGTTAATTAAAACTTCCACCTGTGCAACATGCCACTTCATCTGACCGGCAGGTGTGTGTGTTTTCACGTGCACGCGTATGTGTGTTTGCATGAGGGGGGGGGGGATTCTCATTTTAATTGAGGACGCGGACGAGGCAGGCAAGGCGACGGAAACGCAATCAAGATAGACTGGAGATGTTACTGACCTCCAGTCACAGAGCTTTTGACCTTCCTCCTCACCAAAACGGAGCGCTAAGTTTATTCTGCTCATTTCCCGTTGGATAGCGTCCCTCAATCTATTTTTACTCCCCCCACCACTCAGAATGACAGGTATTTAAGACGTTTTTGTCATGTGGAATTTTGTTCTGCAGTAGCTTATTAGAGTCATATTTGTCTCGTTCGTCAGCCGTGCAGTAGGAGAGCAATCCAAGAAAAGCTATAGTGATATTAACTGAGGCACACACACACACACACACACACACACACACACACACACACACACACACACACACACACACACACACACACACACACACACACACACACACACACACACACACACACACACACACACACACACACACACACACACACACACACACACACACACACACACACACACACACACACACACACAGGCATGCTCATAATATGCACAATGCTGTATGCAATCTGTTCAACTCTCCAGGGTCAAGACGGGGTCAGGGAGAAGGCCTGTTCTACTCTCCAGGTTTCTCTCTTTAGGGAGTAATGCAGTCCACAAGCAATATCACCATGACTTCTCTCTTTGTGTGTGTGTGTGTGCGTACATGTGTGTGCGTACACGTTTGTGTGCGTGAGAGGTTGAGAGACAGTATTCTGCTGAGTAGGAAGGTTGGTATACCAAGGCTAAGATAAGGCAATTTGCATTTTCCTCTCCTTTTATTGTGCAACGCTGAGGCTGAGGCACACAGTGTCAGTTCAGAGACTTTGTTTTGTTATGAAGAGGTGGTATGATAGCTGGTAGTGCAAATTGGAACATTGTTTTTTTTCTGGAGATGGCTCCAGAAGATGGCTGATCATATGGAGGATGTTTCTGACCTTATTGAGAAACGTTTGTGTGCCTGTGTTTTTTAGGCATATGGTATATCATTTTCACATTTACATTTGAGTAATTTAGCATACACTCTTATTCAGAGCGACTTACAGGAGCAATGAGGGTTAAGTCCCTTGCTCAAGGGCACGTCAACATATTTTTCACCTAGTTGGTTCGGGTTTTCGAACCAGCGACCTTTCGGTTACTGGCCCAACACTCTTAACCACTAGGTTACCTTAACCACTAGGTTACCTTAACCGCTYGGCTACTGGGGTGTCTTTGGCATCATTAAACTGAAGATTAATCTTTATCAAAAATTCTCTGTAATTATTATTATGCGATTAAACTGATTAATCATGTAACTGTAATTAACTAGGAAGTCGGGGCACCAAGGAAAATATTCAGATTATAACTTTCAGATATTTCAATATCTGCTCAATTAGTCTTCAAATTAATTAATTATTATTTACCTCACGTTAGTCTCATTCCAAACGTCGTAAATTGTTGGTTATCTGCACGAACCCAGTCTTCACTATGAGTCATCCATGCATCAATTGTCTTAAAATAATTGATTTACTAACTAAGTAATTCACAGAAATGCATAACACAAACAAACAACGTAGATGGTTACAAAGAAATGATAGCGGATGTGCCCTAGTGGGCTAAACCGGCATGGCGGCTTGTTAGACAAAAGGGGAGTGGGGGTCAGCTGAGAAGTCACTACAGAGTTGATAATTATAACAATTGAAATGCTAATTCTTTGCACATGAACGCTCACTCATTCGGGAACAATTGCAATCAATATATATATTTACACTGTGTGTCGTCGGGATCTCTGTTGAAAAGTTTGTTTCTGTTGGAGAGTTTGTCCGCTCTCTCTCTCTGTCGTGGTTAGAATGGATAGTTCAGAGTGACATTCATTCATGTCGTTATAGAATTCCTAGCTGCAGACTTGTAAATAATATCAAAGACTTGTTCTTATTCTGTCGGTATCGATAGTCTAAGAGTTTAACCACGTGGGATGGTTAAAAGTTCAGCAGTCTGGTCTCAAACCTTGGCCCCCTCGTTATCGAGGTAAGCTGATCTGGTGATAGAAAACCCGGGTGGGGGTTTTATTCGGAAGAGCAGAAAAGAGCCTGTCCCAGGACGTCACACCATAACTGTGCTCATGGGCGGTCCTCTGATTTAGTTAAACTCCAAAGGGAATTGGAGTTTCCTTCATTAAACAGTCCAAAATCACATTACACAATTTCACAAACAGTATCATCCTCACTCATTCATCTTATACAACAATTAGATGTAAGCCTCATATCTGAGGCTATTATATAAACAGCGTTATGGTAATGTGGCCGTATTGTCTCCCATGAGTTTCACAAAATTGTACCAAACGGACCAGTTCGTAGATGGATACTTCACCGATCTTTTATACCTTCTCCAGAACATAAATGTTGTTAGGACCTCAAGTTCTGTGAGGTGGAATAAATTCCTTTGTTCTCTCTATGAAAACTCWKTCTCRRRKTYMKCWSWGMKRAMYYYGAGAMWATCTCCTCCAGGAATTTACGACCTCTCTGACAGCAGCAGACTGGTTGTAGGAGACAGAGAGAGGGGGATGGTGCTCGCTGTACCCAAAGAGGGCAACGTCATGACACTACCTTAACCACTAGGTTACCATAACTGCTAGGCTACCATAACCGCTAGGCTACCATAACCGCTAAGCTACCTTAACCGCTAGGCTACCGCTAGTCTACCTTAACCGCTAGGCTACCTTAACCACTAGGCTACCTTAACCTCTAGGTTACCTTAACTGCTAGGCTACCGCTAGGCTACCGTAACCGCTAGGCTACCTTAAACACTAGGCTACCTTAACCGCTAGGTTACCTTAACCGCTAGGCTACCCTACCTTAACCACTAGGCTACCTGCTGATCATTGTTATCACTATGTTCATGCACCAAATACATTCGGGGTGTGTGTTTGTGTGTATAAATATATATATATGTGTGTGTGTATATATGTATATATATATATATATATGTGTGTGTGTGTGTTGATTCTGTCCTTCTCTTCTCTAGGTGTTCCCGTAAGGACAGATGTGAGAGAGCAGATGAACCCCAGCGGTTTGCCTCAGACCAGCGTCAGTGTGTGGAGCTCAGTGTTCACCCCAAGAACATCTCTGTCACCATGTCCCAAGTCCAGGTGTGTGTGAAAGAGAGTCTGACTCTGTATGTGTGTACTGATACAGTACCTGTATATAAATGTGTGTTTATGTAAATACACACCAGTAACTGTGTGATATGCCAATAAGTAGCTAACTACGTGCTTGTGTCATTAAAGACATTAACATGTTCTTCACACTAACCTTGCCACAAAGTCCCCGGTCCTCACATTAGCGGTAAATGTATTCCAGGACTACTTTCCAAATATCCACACTAGCCTGTCACTTGTATTTTCAGGTATTGTGACGGCAGCATCATGTTATAGATATACTTGTCACCGGCAGGGACTGTGGAGTTTGTCAGGATCAAAATAAATATGAAAGGAGCAAAGCCCACCTCAGTTTTCTGAAAACTCCAATCCTGCGACAACGGGACATCTACACAGATTTTTCTCCCAAAGAAACACCAGAATGGCTTTCCAAGAGGTGTTGAGTGTTCCTGAGTGGTCCAGTTTCAGTCCTGACTCAGAGACAAGGTTGGAATACTGCTGTCCAACAAGGATTCCCAACCAAATTTACTGATCTTAAGCAATTTTGACAAATATTTGAATATTTAGGTCAGCAGGTCTTAACATTAATCCTCTGCGTTATATGATTTACACTACATGACCAAAAGTATGTGAACATCGATCTCGACAAACCATTTCTGTATGGACATCGTTTTGTTCACTGGGGCATTGTCATGCAAAAAAAGAAAGGGCCTTCCCCAAACTGTTGCCACAAAGTTGGAAGCACAAAATCGTCTAGAATGTCATAACGTAAGGGAACTAAGGGGCCTAGCCCGAACCATGAAAAACATCCCCAGATCATTAATCCTCCTCCACCAAACCAAGATTCGTCCATCGGAATGCCAGATGGTGAAGCGTGATTCATCACTCCAGAGAACGCGTTTCCACTGCTCCAGAGTCCAATAGTGGCAAGCTTTACACCACTCCAGCCGATGTTTGGCACTGCGCATGGTGATCTTTGGCTTGTGTGAGGCTGCTCGGCCATGGAAACCCATTTCATCGAGCTCCCGACCTAACAGTTTTTGTGCTGACGTTGCTTCCAGTCAATTTGGAACTCGGTAGTGAGTGTTGCAACCGAGGACAGYCGATTTTTACGCGCTACGTGCTTCAGCACTTGGCAGTCCCGTTCTGTGAGCTTGTGTGGCCTATTACTATGCCAGTTTGCGGCTGAGCCGTTGTTGCTCCTAGACGTTTCCACGTCACAGTAACACCACGTAGTTGACCGGAGCAGCTCTAGCAAGGCAGACATTTGACGAACTGACTTGTTGGAATGGTGGCATTTTATTATGGTGCCACGTTGAAAGTCACAGAGTTCTTCGGTAAGGCCATTCTACTGCCAATGTATCTTATGGAGATTGCATGGATGTGTGCTCAATTTTATACACCTGTCAGTAATGGGTGTGGCTGAAATAGCAGAATCCACTAGGGTTGTCCACATACTTTTGTATATATAGTGTTTATTACATGTCCTTCCATTAAACCCTTGACATTATGACAAGTATTTCATGTCTCCACATTATCTGTCTTAATAATATATTCCCTGTGTTCCATTGATTTGTCCCCAGCTCGTGCTGGAGGCGCGTAACGTCCCTGACCTCTCTGCGGGAGTCAACTGCTCCTTCGAGGGTTACGTGGAGACGGATGGGCACATCCAGGGGAGCCGCATCTACTGCCTGTCCCCCTCGGCCCATAACGTCATCCCCATTACCCGAAATAAAGGTGAGAACGCCGCCCGGACCACGCCGCCTCTGGTGCACACTGGTGGTGTCATGATATCCCCCCCATGAAAATAGAAAAAGGCTGTTATGCCAATGATGACATCATACGCCTGTGGGCTCATCTCAGTCAGTGGAGGCTGGTTAATGGGGTAGTGGCTGGAATTAAATAAACGGAACAGCCTTAATGTGTTTGATACCATTCCAATCATTCCATTCCAGCCTGTCCTTATAGTCCTACAGTCTCCCTCCTCGTCTTCACAATAGCTTTGCCTTGACCAGAATTGCACGGCTTTTTTTACATAACTCAAATATACTTTGAGTTTCTCTGTCACTACCAATGTTATTCCCCAAGCATCAAGATTATATATGTATCGTCTCCAATGTGATATGTTTAAGAGAGTTCAGATGCAGGTCCATTACCATGTGTTTTGCATCTTTAACAGTTCTAAAGCAATCACGCCACAATGACAGCACTGTTGCCTGTGATGTATCTTCAAAGCTTGGAGATGAAGGAGCCATATATATTTAGATTCCCAGAAGTGACATGTTTAAACTTGAGAATACCTAAAGCAGATTTTATATCCACCATTATGTATTGTTATCAGCTCTAATGTGATTTAATGTTCCCTGTGACTCTAGGAGATATTTCTACCTGACTTATTCTCTCCATAGTCTCCAATGCATGACATAAGTTGCTAAGCGATGCGTGTGTCTCCGTAGGAGACAAGTGCATGGTGAAGCTCTACCTCAAGTCCAAGGAGACGGGCAAGATGTTRGCCGGCGTGGACTTTGTATTCTACAACTGCAGCGTGCACTCGTCGTAAGTTTTCTATGTGGTTTTGTTTTTCTATAACTTTTATTTTAGGTTTTCTCTGCTTTTTTGTTCCTTCAGTTCTGTTTTCCCCTCGGTCCTCTTGTCACACTGCCCTTGAGAGGGCGCAGTGAGACTATACACACATCCCACCCCCCTGTAACCTCTGTGCACTTAGGTGGCTCATGTTACCACCACTGAGTAAAAATCAAACCCTCCATATATGACGAGATATCGAGATCCAATATGGTAATTTTAGCCTTATGATCATAACCTAGCCTACTGTAGCTGATAATAATATCATTATAATGAATTAATTGCAATTGACGGTCTCTGGTATTGGTGCCCAAACGTACTCCTAAAAAGTCTTCATTACCTGGTTTATACATATCAAAATCTGCCCAACATAAGCTTTGTGTCGTTGTTAGTGTTTGTAACCATTTTCCCAMGCTCCATTGCTACTGCATATGGGGGCTCGTCCAGGATTTGTTTCCTATGAGTATGGTAGTTGCTCTAGTCACAGCTCTGCTGTGCAGAGATATTTGAGTGTTCAAAATACACTTTTGTGGTAGAGTTTCTGTCACTGACATCCACCTGATGGGTTAAGATTGGTTGTCAATTTGAAAGTTGCATAAACACAGGCTAATAAAAAAAAAGCCAGGGACTTTAAGTTTGTGCATTTGTGGAAAACCCTACATGGGAGATGCTAGATAAATGTATGAAGCCAAATCTGCTCATCGTTGCAAAGCATTATGACATCACAGATGCACATGCTGATTCGAAGGCTTTGGTGGATGATGAAAAGGGTCCTACGGGTGGTAGAGTACACCCCGTAGACGTGCAACTGAGAGAGGTAAAACTAAAGGGAAAATGGGAACAACAGAAATTGGAGCTCGAGCACAGGGAAAGGTAAAGCAAACCTGTAGCCAGACTAGAACAAGAAGAATGTGCGCATGCCATTCCACTGAAAGAGATGGTGCCCGAAGCGTGACAAAGTGAGATAGATCTTGACTCCGAATCAAATCAGACCATCCTGCACCCTCAACGGCATTTGATCTTGGTCGGAACAGCCGGCTTGTACCACCTTTCAACGAAAGGTGGATTGAAACATCCCGAAAAATGGCCGCTGCTCCTCAAGTGCTTTTGAGTGACTGGTCTGTCCGAACAACGCATGAACAAGGGAATCTATATTCGGAGAGCCTGTTTCTGTCCTGCCCTTGACTTTGGTGCAGGGCATGTGATGTCCATAGCCTCTTCGTTGCAAAACTCCCTGATCTTCTCAAAAACATATGTTTGTCTAGCTGTGTCCAGTCCAGGTGGTGATTGTACAGGCAGACCATCTATGGGAGGAAGGATGTCAGCGCTCCACAGCAGCTGAACCCTGGTCCCGACTGAGTCCAAACGCTCCTTGGCAACAACACCAGGCTTCAGAGCATCGAAGCTGTAAAACAGGAAATAACCAAAACAATTGAAGAGGTTACAACCCTGCACAACATCAATTCACCTCCCAAGTTTAGATAAGAAGAATAACCTCATACAATGCAATGAAAATTATATTCACTGCTGGTACTGCTTGAACTGTGGCAGCCGCCTGAAGTACGGAGTCAGGTGTTATTGCCAGCCATASCTTTTTCCACCAGCACCGTACCATCCTCCAGTCCAACCAGCTGTGGGATGTTGACCCCTGTCACAGTGCTGTCCTTCACAACACCAGCAATCTCAGACAAAGTGTTCACTCTGGTCTTTCTGTAGCGCTGCTTGATGAGGCCGAAGCACCAGTCGGGGGAAAACTTGATGTGGCCTATGATCAGGAAGTGAAGGTCCAGACTGTGGTGGAGATGGTGCATGGTCTGCCAGGCACAATACCAAAGCACATAGGTGTTCTTGTTTTGGCAAACTGTAGTTGCGAGGAGTTAAAAAGTAGATGGGACCTGGCTGCATAGGGTCAGAAGGATAGTGTACCTGCAAACAACAAAATAACAGTAAGATAGGTTAATGAAAAGAAAATGTAACTTAAAATATAATATTGTGTTTTAATGCATCATTATCAGGTAAGTTTCACTTACCTACACATGTGCAGAGCAGCAGCACTGCATACAGAAACATAATCTTGGAAACTAGAAGTTAAAATGACACACAGCCTGAATACACGTACCTCTTGAAAATACAGAAATAATGTGAAATCAATTAAAGTAGTGCCAATCATGTTGGAGGTCAATTAAATAATCAAAATGTGTGTTTTATGCTTTACATACCAAGTGTTGTCATCGATTCCTTGTAGACGCCACACTGCTCCTTTTGTCACATGGGATGGCAGCAGCTTTCCACCAAAGTGTTTGTGTCCTGGGTGGCGTTCTGGTAATARTATTGCATTATCCTCTGCGTAGTTGTTGAAGTTCACCACTCACTGCAAGTCCTCATGCTTTAGGTGTAACCTGTGGTTGCTTGGGCCAGCTCTCTMTTTGATGGGAGGCATGAGACCATTTTCCTTGTATGACTGGTGGAGGAGAGTCAGGTGTGTTCTACTGATGCTGAAAGACAAATTCCAGATACAAATATTTTGGCATTATTATACAATAGATAGCCAGTTGTGTCTGATGGTGATTAGCTAGCTAGCTAACATTAGGTTATAACTAGCAATGCGAAATGGCATTCTGAGAACATTACTAAACACAGATCATAAATGTAATGTTAGCTAGCGAGCCTGCCTTCTAGCGTCAGTTAGCTAGCTAACAGTAAGCTTGAACTTGCAATGAAAACAACMTAATGACAAAATTAGAAACGTATAATATCTGAAACTGTAGCAAGACTCTTACTCCGTATACATGGATAAATGCTTCATGGCAGACTGCAACCCCTTTCATTAAATAAGACATCCTGTGTCGTTTCCGTTTATGTACAGCTTGCTTGGCCTGTTGTTGTCAAGTCACTCTGGTTCACACTGACTGTGTACAATGCCATGAGAATCATCTTAAGCTTAGCAACCATCTTAGCAACCATCCAAACTCTGACCATTTCACTCTCCCTAGCAGAGCTGGTTAGGCTGTTTTCATGTTATCCAAATCAAATTTTATTTGTCATGCTTACCGTGAAATGCTTACTTACAAGCCCTTAACCAACAGTGCAGTTGAGAAAATATTTACCAAATAGACTAAAGTAAAACATTATAATTAAAAGTAACAAGAATAACGAGGCTATATACAGGGGGTACCGGTTAGTTGAGGTAATTTGTACATGTAGGTAGGGGTGAAGTGACTATGCATAGATAATAAACAGCGAGTAGCAGCAGTGTACAAAAGGGAGGGGAGGTCAATGTAAATAGTCCGGTGGCGATTTTATTAATTGTTCAGCAGTCTTATMGCTTGAGGGAAGAAGCTGTTGAGGAGCCTTTTGGTCCTAGACTTGGCGRTCCGGTACCGCTTGCCGTGCGGTAGCAGGGAGAACTTTGTGGGKTTTCCTCTGACACCGCCTATTATATAGGTCCTGGATGGCAGGAAGCTTGGCCCCAGTGATGTACTGGGCCATACACACTACCCTCTGAAGTGCCTTCCGGTCAGATGCCGAGCAGTTGCCATACCAGACGGTGATGCAACCGGTCAGGATGCCCTCGATGGTGCAGCTGTAGAACTTGAGYATCTGGGGACCCATGCCAAATCTTTTCAGTCTCCTGAGGGGGAAAAGGTGTTGTTGTGCCCTCTTCATGACTGTCTTGGTGTGTTTGGACCATGATAGTTTGTTGGTGATGTGGACACCAAGGAACTTGAAACGCTCAACCTGCTCACATTGAGGGATTGGTTGTTGTCCTGGCACCACACTGCCAGTTCTCTGCCCTTCTCCCTACAGGTTGTCTCATCGTTGTCGGTGATCAGGCCTACCACTTGTGTCGTCAGCAAACTTGATGTTGGAGTTGTGTTTGGCCACGCAGTCGTAGGTGAACAGGGAGTTCAGGAGGAGACTAAGTACACATCCCTGAGGGGCCCCAGTGTTAAGGATCCAGAGCGTTGGGGACTAACACCTTTTTTGCCAAAGCTTACTGACACGGCCATGTTGAACGTTCGTAAATTCATCAGGTATTCTGCACTCTGGGTCTTCCTTTCCTGTGGCGGTCCTCATGAGAGCCAGTTTCATCATAGCACTTGATGGTTTTTGTGACTGCACTTGAAGAAACTTTCAAAGTTCTTCAACATTTCCGTATTGACTGACCATGTCTTGAAGAAATTATTGACTGTCGTTTCCRTTTGCTCATTTGCAGTGGTGGAAAAAGTACCCACTTTTCAAGTAAAGATGCCTTTAAAAAGACACTGACTCAAGTAAAAGTTAATCACCCGGTAAAATACTACTTGAGTAAAAGTCTTAGGTTTGTACTTAAGTATCAAAAGTAAAAGCATAAATAATTMATTTTATTAAGCAAACAAGATGACAAATATATTTATAATCATTATTTTTTTTACATTTGCGGAGGGCCAGGGGCACAGTTCAACACTCAGACATAATTTACAAATGAAGCATTTGTGTTTAGTGAGTCTAGTGTTCTGTTGATAAGTGCGTGGATTAGGTAATTTCTGTCCTGCTAAGCAGTCGAAATGTAACGAGTACCTTTGGGTGTCAGGGAAAATGTAAGGAGTAAAASGTACATTATTTTCTTTAGMWATGTAGTGGAGTAAAAGTAGTCAAATGTATCAATAGTAAACTACAGATACCCCAAAAAACTACTTACATAGTACTTTAAAGTATTTTTACTTTACACCACTGCTTATTTGAGCTGTTCTTGCCATTGTATGGACTTGGTCTTTTACCAAACAGGGCTATCTTTGTCACGCTGGTATAAAGGATTTGGAGACAGGCACAGGAATATATCTGGCTTTTTAATACACCCAAAACAAACACGGATACAAAACACTGGGATGTACTCAAACAAAAGAGTGAGTGTTAACCTCGTAGAATGACACGGGACAAGACCCGGAATACACAATGCACAAAACYCGCAGCACAGGCTGAGACAACGCATAGGTACTCACACAACCAACGGACATGGGAACAATAATCGACAGCCCAATGGGGAAACATAGGGCACATTTATACAAACACAATCAGTGAGAAATTGGAACCAGGTGTGCGTAATGACACAGTTCAGTGCAGCCTACAAGGCCGGTGACAAGGCCGGGGGGATCCGGGACAATCTTCTGTACAGTATACCACCCCTACCTTGTCACAGCACAACTGATTGGCTCAAATGATTTAAGAAGGAAAGAAATTCCACAAATTAACTTAACAAGGCACACCTGTTAATTGAAATGCATTTCAGGTGACTACCTCATGAAGCTGGTTGAGAAAATGACAAATGTATGCAAAGCTGTCATCAAGAAAAAGGGTGGTTACTTTGAAGAATCTCAAATATAAAATATTTTTTGGTTCAACACTTTTTTTGTTCCTACATGATTCTATATGTGTTATTTCATAGTGTTGATATCTTCACTATTATTCTACAATGTAGAAAATAGTTAAAAGAAAAACCCTTGAATGAGTATGTGTCCAAACATTTGACTCATGCTGTATATTTTGAGGTTGGACGTTATCACGTTAGCACGTGGGGCGCACCGATTGGTGTCACCTCTTTAGTCAGTATGTGTTACACCTGTGCTGGTTTGTGATCTCATTAGTATGAAGCTGTTTCACCTGCTACCGTTGTATAAGATGGGTCTTAGAAAAAATTGAAAACCGCCAATCAAAATAAGTGTTCTATCACATTGACCATATTATTTTTGGGAAGCCTAATTTATTCTGAATTGTGGCCTACAAAATGTGTACTTTCAGATTTTCCAAACTCACTTCCTTGTTTAAATCACTTGTGCTGCTTGCGTGCTGAAATCCACAATGTATGGGGGAGGTTGTAAGGTGTTGATGGAGTGACAGATCAGCCAGTTAAAAACAAGCGGTTGTTTGCTCTGGTCTTGCCATAGGCTTTTATTCAAGTTCCATTCTGAGGCGCTGTGAAACCAGACGTTTCGACAGAGAGAGACACTTTAGTTCAAACACAACCTTTGTTTCTACAACCCAGTCTTTAGCCGTGACTCTGGAGGGACCAGCTTAGTAAAGATCTAAACCACAACCAGCCATTCAGGACCTATGGGGTTGGCTCTCCCCAGGCTAGATGCACTTTTCCTGTGGTGTTAGGGCAGACTAGACCCCCTCCCCCTGGATGAACCAGAGTGGAGATAGGTTGTGCCTGCTGTGGTATTAGCCGCAGGGCAGCAGATGGCTAGTGGGCCTCATAGGTCCCTCAAAGCCCAAAGTCGAGTGTCCCCCGTGCCAGTCAGACGAGCCCCCTTGGAGAATGGTCCCCATCACAGTACCCCCCTAACACATACACACACAGCCCACTGATTTGGCCAGTTGGTTGAGGCCGATGTGGTGGTAACAATTTAAAGCTTGTGGGTTGGACCCCTGCTAAGGCCTCTTAAGACACCTTTTCAATGGTTAATGCTACTGCAATACTGGGGTTCATAGTCGTAATATTACCCACAAATATGATAAAGGGCTTGTGTAACGGAGTGGACATCATAATGTCTACAATATAGAGGTGACACGCATCTATGGAGATGACGGTGATTGATGCAGATGCCAGAGTAAATCCCATTGGTTGGTAAATCTAATTCAGGGATTTGGGTTATGGAGTGGACATTTTTTTTGTAATGATACGAGTCTACGGAGTTGACGAGGAAAGATGCTGAGTAGAGGAGAGACACAGTGGTTTATATATTTATATGCAAGCATAAACATTATTCATGCCCGGAACACACACTCGTGTATACACACAAACTCTGGCCAAAAAGAGCTTCAAAAGCAGTCATCATATTTCAACCCTTGTATCCTTTCTCTCTCTTCTATAGATGTTGTGTACATGCATACTGGAATTACAATCACTCTCGCCAAGGGATATGCTCGCCCAATGATGAAAGACATGGATACATATTGATACATTATCCCATATGGATACAAGATCTACACCTACCCACCATACACACACCACACCCCATCCACCCACCCCCATACACACACCATCCAGCCATCCCCCATATACACCCTAACCACCAACCCCCCAAACCGACACCATCCATACATCCCCCATACACATAATACCCCCCATACACACACCATACACAATTCCCCATACACACACTACCCACCCTTTCCCCATACACACCAAAAACACACACCCTCCCTCCTTATTTATTCTACTGATTACGTCTTGGGCCTGCGATTAAAAAAAATAAAATAATCCATACATTTGCATATCAATATTATTCTAATTAGAAATCCCACTGTTTCAGTTAAGGTTGGAGAGATTGAAATAGAAAATCACCCGCGGCCATGATTACTTCTTAATTAAATGTTTCCATAAAAAAAATACCCCTTTCCCATTTGCGATTTATTAGGACTAGMGTGGATAGTCTGGAAATGAAGTAGGGTTGATGTCTCTATAGGAGAGAACTAAGATCTCTAAGCACCTTTTTCCTGTGGTTAATTTTGTWCAGGTACAGTCTAATTCATTATAAAGATGCCGCAGGAAACTGTGTCATACTCTCGCCTCCAGATATGGAAAAGGTGTGGTTTGGAGAAGGAGGTACACAGAGACAAAAAGATGTAGAGACTTTGAGTGTGTGACATTATGAACGAGACTTTTCCATTTGTCTCTGTGACGATCCTCTCTCCTCACATTTCCTACAAGATTCTAAATACTTCCCATCTGATCTTAACATTGGGGAATATGCATGCCTCCACAATAAGAACTTGCACTTACATCTCCTGATAAAAATGTTGGGCCAAAGCAGGCATTTAATCATTGAAGAGAGCAGTGAAGAGCATCCACATTGAAGGTATTTATCTTCCTGCTATTTATACCTTTAAAAAGCACTATTCATTCGAAATAAAATGCACCTTCAGAATAAGTAATTTTATCAAGTCTATAATGTTAAATACAGTACACCTCAAAGCGATCAAGGTTTGAAGTGTGGCTACATGGGGAGCATGGCTTCTCCATTGATGGTTGGATGGTCACAAGGGGGTCCAGGGATCGTGGCCCACCTCCAGACAGAAGTTTGGGGGTGGGAGGGTATCCTCAAATGGCCTTGGGTGGGTATCCCCGAAGTTCAAAGACTTAGGCTGGACACTAGCAGGGGTAAGCAACTAGTGAGTTACTGGGGGGATCTATGGATAGGCCTTCTTCCAGACCAAAGGAGTAGTGGTCGGGGGGTCCCCAAATGGGGTCTCTGAATGGAATTGAATGGATAAAAACATACCAGGTACCCTCCCTCCTTCCCCATTAAGCAATGGAATTGTTAATAAGCTATTGAACTCGTGCTTCCTGAGGGAGGTAAAGAATGGGTAGATCGTAGGTGGTCCTGGCATGCTGCTTTCCTGCTCGTTATACCAAAGACGTAAGACACAAACGGAACACAAATTTTCTTTAATTATCAAAAGAAAGTACGAAATAAAAGGATATTTGTCTGGTAGATGTATAGCCTACATTTAACCAGTTTGGGGATTTGACCTAGAGCCTGTAATTRGTGGGGACCTTGCATCGGTCCCCGCTTAATGGCAAATCCCGCTGTGCTAAAATGGTGTCCTCCTTTTGTCGTTATTAGCATGCTCATGTAATACAAAGAGTGGTCATTGTCTAAGCTACATAAAATAGCCCCTTTTTAGGGATAAGCCCCCTTTTTTWAAATTTTCGCCAAAAATGACATACCCAAATCTAACTGCCTCTAGCTCAGGCCCTGAAGCAAGGATATGCATATTATTGGTACCATTTGAAAGGAAACACTTTGAATCTAGGAGAATYTAACACGATAGATCTGGTAGAAGAAAATATAAAGAAAAAAACAACCGTTTTTCTTCTTTTTTCTACCACCATCTTTGAAATGCAACAGAAAGGTCCCAAATCTAGCCATCACTCTGGTTGCAATTCCGATGGTGTCCACAAGAGGGCATCGGTGTTTGTGCACAGTTTCAGACTGATAACTTCAAGTATGAGCAAGCTACATGARATTTAATGTGAAGTCACCCAGGTACATTTGGCCAAATTGGGAAAGAGACATTGACATTARATTTTTTCTGCAAGAATATCGTCAAAACTGTATACTTGGACTTTGATTTAGCTTTTKCATATTGTAAGTTCAACATTTGCAAAACACCCAGTTTTCAAAACTTCAGAACTCTCCATATTCTTGTATTTTCTGTCCAAAAGGAAAAGGCTTGCTGTCGCACAAGGTTATCAGCAACATTTTTGTTTAACCCCGATTGGTGCTTATTTGACACAGTTACAGTCAATCAAGTGAAGACCGCCCGCATCATCGGCACGCCATGAAGGCATCACTCTCTGACCAAATTTGATGTCCTATAGGATATACTACACTCATAATGATATCGTGAAGTCTGGTTACGTTCTAGGATCTCTGAGGAATAAATACYYARGMYATWTGACTGGTTGAAACAACMTTTAGGGTMAGATTTTCACAGATTCCTTTCTTCGCAAATTGAACGAGTGGAAATACAAAATCGATCATGCATGCTATATGGACCATTTTAGCATATGAAAAAGGAATTTATCTAACAAAATTAAACTTCATGTTTTCCCTGGGACCCTTTGGATGATAAATCAGAGCAAGATTTCAGAATGTAGGTACACATTTTACCTTCAGAGGTGAATTTATCAAACCTATCCCGGTGAAAAAAAGTGTTTGGCATTTTTTTGCAGTAATAGCTACTGTAAATTGGACAGTGCAGTTATATTAACATGAATTTAAGCTTTCAGCCGATATAAGACACTTATATGTACTGACATTTGTTGTTTCTCTAAAATCTGCGATCTTGATACACGGCGCTGTATGATTTACAACTGTCCCGTAGACAGGACGCCTATCTTTTAAAAGCTCTTCTGGATCCGCTCCTTTTTTTCAATWTTCGCCTAAAATGACATACCTAAGCTTATATTTCAGCCTGGTGGCTAGCCTAGACTAATAGTATATATATTTTTTWATTTAACCTTCATTTTACTATACAAGTAAGTTAAGAACAAGTTCTTATTTACAATGACAGCCTACCCCGGCCTAACCCGACCCTAACCCYGACGATGCTGGGCCAATTGTGCGCCGCCCTATGGTACTCCCGATCATGACCAGTTGTGATACAGCCCGGGATCAAACRAGGGTATGTAGTGACGCATCTAGCACTGTGATGCAGTGCCTTAGATCGCTCTCCCAAGATGGCGRAGCAGTGCAGACGTGGTTTGTCGTCCTCTCGTTTACTTTTTGTATTTTTCGTGTATATTTCCATTTATTTTCAATCTCTTTTCTATTTTMAAATAAAATATACATTCCGGTAACCCGCCTCACTCAATGTGACACGGATCCGCWWTTTTTTTTTAGACCTTATAGCCAGTACCTCCATCAGAAGCTAGCCATCAGAAGCTAACCAGSTAATTAGCTACTAGCTTTTTAGTCATTGTTAGCCACTGCTAGCGTCCTTTACCTTCAGCACAGGCACCAACCGTATTTTTTTAGCCTGGATAATACCTACCAGCCTCGGACTGTTTTTATCRACGACAACGCCGGATTCCTGCCATAAACCCTGGACCATTACTCCTGATCATCACAGCTAGCTAGCTGCCACCGAGTGACCCAYCCTCGAAGCTAGCCCTGAGCTAGGCCCACMCTGTGATCACCCGGCTACCCAGCCGATGCCTCCCGGACACGGCTAGAATCCACTACTCCTACCAGATACATGCCGTAAGCTCTGGACCTTTGCAGCTGATCATCGCTGCTAGCTAGCTGTTACCGAGTGGCTATAGMGGCTAACGCCCCTGCCCCGAAGCTTGCACAAGTTAGCCCGGCTAGCAAACYAAATTACTACAACTACAATACCTCGTTCTCCATCTGGACTGGACTGTTCATTTGTCACGGTACTCCATTTTTTTTAAATTAACTTTAAAAATATATATTTTTTATATCTGTCGGCCCTAGCCCCGAACTCAGGCCCTGTGTGTAGTTAACCGACCCTCTCTGCCCATTCATCGCCATTTTACCTGTTGTTGTTGTTGTCTTAGTTGATTAGCTGTTGTTGTCTTACCCGTTGWTGTCTTAACTAGCTCTCCCAATCAACACCTGTGATTGCTTTATGCCTCGCTTTATGTCTCTCTCAAATGTCAATATGCCTTGTATACTGTTTAGGATAGGATTCATTGTTTTAGTTTACAGTGGAGCCCCTAGTCCCACTCAACATGCTTCAGATTCCTCCTTTGTCCCACCCCCCACACATGTGGTGATCTCACCCAGTATCTCCACCACATCCAGAGATMCAACCTCTGGATGTGCCTGGGCTTACCACTGCACCCGCACCCCACCATACCCCTGTGTGCACATTATGCCCTGAATCTATTCTACCACGCCCAGAAATCTGCTCCTTTTATTCTCTGTCCCCAACGCACTAGACGACCAGTTTTGATAGCCTTTAGCCTTACCCTCATCCTACTCCTCCTCTGCGTGTCCCCACGCACTCTAATTTGTTGACTTCTGTAATCGAAAAAGCCTTGGTTTCATGCATGTTAACATCAGAAGCCTCCTCCCTATGTTTGTTTTACTCACAGCTTTAGCACACTCCGCCAACCCTGATGTCCTTGCCGTGTCTGAARCCTGGCTTGGGAAGGCCACCAAAAAATCTGAGATTTCCATACCCAACTACAACATTTTCTGTCAAGATAGAACTGCCAAAGGGGGAGGAGTTGCAATATACTGCAGAGATAGCTTGCAAAGTTATGTCATACTTTCCAGGTCTATGCCCAAACAGTTCGAGCTTCTAATTGAAAAAATGAATCTCTCRAGAAATAAGTCTCTCACCGTTGCCGCCTGTTATAGACACCCCTCAGCTCCCAGCTGTGCCCTGGACATCATATGTGAATTGATTGCCCCTCATCTATCTTCAGAGTCCGTTCTGTTAGGTGACCTAAACTGGGATATGCTTAACACCCCGGCCGGCCTACAATCTAAGCAAGATGCCCTCAATCTCWCACAAATCATCAWGGAACCCACCAGGTAKAACCCTAAATCCGTAAACATGGGCACCCTCATAGATATTATCCTGACCAACTTGCACTCCAAATACACCTCTGCTGTTTTCAATTAGGATCTCAGCGATCACTGCCTCATTGCCTGCATCCGCTATGGGTCCYCGTTCAAACGACCACCCCTCATCACTGTCAAATGCTCCCTAAAACACTTCTGCGAGCAGGCCTTTCTAATCGACCTGGCCCGGGTATCCTGGAATGATTTTGACTTCATGCCTAGTCGTTCTTTAAAAGTAATTTCCTCACCTCACCCTTGGTTCACTCCAGACCTGACTGCCATTGACCAGCACAAAAACATCCTGTGGCGGACTGCAATAGCATCGAATAGTCCCCGCGATATGCAACTGTTCAGGGAAGTCAGGAACCAATACACGCAGTCAGTCAGGAAAGCAAAGGCTAGGTTTTTCAAACAGAAAATTGCATCCTGTAGCTCTAACTCCAAAACGTTTTGGTACACTGTGAAGTCCATGGAGAACAAGAGCACCTCCTTCTAGCTGTGCACTGCTCTGAGGCTATGTAACACGGTCACCACCGATAAATCGATGATAATCAACATTTTCAATAACCATTTCTCTACGGCTGGCCATGCTTTCCTCCTGGCTACCCCAGCCAAATCCAACAGCTCCATCCCCTCTGCAGCTACTTGCCCGAAACTCCCCAGCTTCTCCTTCACCCAAATCCAGTAGCAGATGTTCTGAAAGAGCTTCAAAACCTGGACCCGTACAAATCAGCTGAGCTAGACAATCTGGACCCTCTCTTTCTAAAATGATCCGTCGAAATTGTTGCAACCCCTATTACTAGCCTACTCAACCTCTCTTTCGTATCGTCCGAGATCCCTAAAGATTGGAAAGCTGCCGTGGTCATCCCCTCTTCAAAGGGTGTGACACTCTAGACCCAAACTGTTATAGACCTATATCCATCCTGCCCTGCCTCTCTAAAGTCTTCTAAAGCCAAGTTAACAAACAGATCACTGACCATTTCGAATCTCACCGTACCTTCTCCGCTGTGCAATCCGGTTTACGAGCTGGTCACGGGTGCACCTCAGCCATGCTCAAGGTKCTAAACGATATGATAACCACCATCGAGACATTACTGTGCAGCCYTATTCATCAACCTGGCTAAGGCTTTCMACTCTGTCYGTCACAAAATTCTTATTTGCAGACTCAACAGCCTGGGTTTCTCAAATGATTGCCTCGCTTGGTTCACCAACTACTTCTCCGATAGAGTTCAGTATGTCAACTAAGAGGCCTGTAAGAGGCCATTTCCTTACAGAAATGCTATCATAGAAGCAAGCAAACCATTTGGCTKGATAGCCTAGCCTGACCTGGCCTAATCAAGCATCCTCCCATTTGTTTCTACATTGATGAATCACCCTACTGCACTCATGTCAGATTAAGAGGCCTGTGATTTCCTTAGCCGCCCATTGCTCATTCTTAATGGACAGGCTCTCTCAGCACAATGCTAAATTTGTCAATTAAAGGCGCGGTGGGATTGAATTAAAGCCTGGGCCTCTGATCCTTACAAAGAGGGGGGCTGCTGGAAACAACCGCTTTGAGAACACACTTAACAAACGAGCGTCCTAATTGATCCAAATGAATCTGCGTGTTGTTTGATGGATTCAGATCGCATCCGACTTTAAGAGCTCTGAGAGATAAAACCCTGTTACTCATGCCGGCCATAGAATCAGAAATG
Organism: Salvelinus sp. IW2-2015; assembly: GCF_002910315.2. Lineage (NCBI taxonomy): Eukaryota > Metazoa > Chordata > Actinopteri > Salmoniformes > Salmonidae > Salvelinus > Salvelinus sp. IW2-2015. The sequence continues at coordinate 43,282,987 of NC_036851.1, read as the reverse complement.
CCGTTTTAAACGGGGAAGCATACTTTGGTGCGTGTTGTGTTTGTATGGGTATTGATTGAGCTAGATCTGTTAGCTCCATGCAGATCATATCGAAAATGAGAATTTCAACKAGGAGAGAATTTCAGTCTGGTTTTAGATTTTTTGCTTTTGATACATTTCATGTAAATTTTTTTTAAAGTTGACCGTTTGACTTAATGAAGTTTGTTGACTGACAACAATTGGCTGGCCTTTACTTATATGGATAAGTAAGTAACTAACATGTTTACTGTTATTTTTTTGTGATGAAATCATTAGCTTTGTAGAGCAGAGAGTTCAATCCCTATTTCTGGTGGCGATGAAGCACCAGTGTCTCACAACAATAAACCAGACACAAGAAGCTGTCAGATGTCTCCATTCCCACCTACACACACCACTGCATGAGCACACACACACACCAGCCCAGACTCCCCGTCGATACCTCTGTCCCACGAGGCATCTAGACAGGGCCCTTGGCTACACCCCACCCGTCTTTATCTTTCATATCTCTCCCTTTCCCCCTTTTCTTCATCTTCCCCACAATAGCTGGCGTTTCCCCCTCTCACTCAGGGAGACCCATCTGCTATTGATCTATTTTCTTTCTGTTTTTCCCTCTTTTCATCACTCTCCTCCCCTGGGCACCGGGGCTAAAGCAGGTGCATTTAAATAGCGATGGCTCTTAGCTGGAGGATGAAAGGGGCTTTAGACAAAAGGTGAGGGAAGGTTTAAAAGCCATGGGGAGTATTAAACACTGGGGGATGGATAGAGAAAGGTGGAGGTGAAGACTGTCAACGGGGGAGAGAACTAGGGAGAAAACAGACTGAGGTAAAGATAAAACATTTAGGGATAGAGGGTAACTTGATACGGCGAGGCTATAGAACAGCATAGAGAGGAGGAGACGAGGAAGAGATTGAGAAAGAGGGATACGAAATGTGTACAGAGAGGGGGAGAACAGTAAAGAGAAGTGAATATCTAGATAAGTGAGAGACTGAACAAGAGGACAGGTAGAGTATGGCAAGAGTTGTATTTTATTTCATTGTTTGTTGTTTGTTTCATTCTGACGCTGCATGTGCCCAGCCCATATGGGTTGATACTTCCCATCAAGTGTTTTCTGTGTCCTCTAACGCTGTCCGTCCACACGTCCTCCCCCAGGTGCCTGTCGTGTGTGAACGGTTCCTTCCCTTGCCACTGGTGTAAATACCGTCACATCTGCACCCAGAATGCCAACGACTGCTCCTTCCAGGAGGGCCGCGTCAACGTGTCCGAGGTGAGTGTCACACTATTTCCTGTCCCTCCTTCACATACCCCGAGTCCAACATTGTTTTTTTCTTTACATGACTTAAGGAGTAGGGGATGTGTAACTAGGGGATGTTAAACCCACATTTGTGACCCACTACCTGGATTCGGTCCTTTGTAGCAAAATTTGAAATTGTGTTTTTTACATTGGATAGAAGTAGAGACTCAGAGCTAGAAAATGGTATATCATACACTGCAGTTGAGGAACAATGGGAAAGTAATTCTGCTTTGAAAGTTGATAAACTTGTCACCCTACTTTTGAGAAAATGGCCCATGAATGTTTTGGTGCACCTACTGTAGAGCTCTTCTTTGTCTTTACCCATTCAGCATCGTTCACACCCTCTTAATCCTCACCCCTCTTTAAAGTTTCACATGTGAGGCCATGTGCTAAACAGAGTGAATAAGGTAGTGTAGTAAATAACCAGATATTTCAAGACTAAAAGTGGTGAAAGTAGTAGCAAAAAGCTGCAGTAAAAATCCTTGGCCTATATCCTAATCTAACTTTGGTGAAGGTCATGTTGTTCTTCACATTACCATCTCTGGTAAACACACACTGTATCAAATAAAATCAATGTTTATTTATCACATGCACAGGATACAGAAGGTGTAAACAGTACAGTGAAATGGTTACTTGCATAGTGGAGTCTTTTGTTTAGACATATAGCTAGCTAGCTAAACAATGAACCATAATCCCAATTTATACTACCATGCACCATGCATGAARCTGCAAGTAGCTAAAGCAAACCAACTAGGTTCAATGTTAGCTAGCTAGCTAACATTAGGCTATAACTAGCAATGCAAATGGCTTTCTGAGATACAAATAATATTACTACACAGATCATACTTGTAACATTTGCTACCGAGCCAACCAGCCAAAGTTAGCTAGCTAGCTAACAGTACGCTTTATCTTGCAATGAAAACAACTTTCTGAAAAAATTGGAAATGTCATGGATGCCATGGTTGCCCTTAGTTTAAAGATGTAATCCAGAGACAGGTATTTTATACAACAYCCTCGTGTTCTCTTTTCGACTCTCTCCATGTTTGGCAATCATATCTCTGCTTCCACCAGACATTCCACTGATTTCAAAATTCTGTGAACTTCTTCCGTGACAATAATACTGTTGATCTGTGTTTCTTCCCCATCACTGTCATCAGAAGACTACAATGTCTGGGTCATTAAATTCTTTTTTAACCTAAATCAAGGATTTCCTGATCATCTGATTCATTTTCAGATTCCCAGAGGGTCGGCATGGCACGATCGTTCTCCAGAAAGTAGTCCATCACATGGTAGCCTGATAACTTCAGGGCCGCAATGTTGAGAGCAGTAGCAAAACTTTTTCAGTTCTTCATATCGTTCAAAAAAGCCGCAATAGAAAGGATTTTCTACACATACTGAGAGCTCATGTTCTAGACAGAAGCATGCTACATGGCAGACCAATTCAAACTCATCTCTCGGCATGTCTAGCCCATCCATTATCTCAGCGAAACATGGCTAGCGGGAAGGTTCCTGACTTTTTACGTGACTAAACCAGCTAGGCTCGTAATTGAACAATTGTATTCATATTTAAAGAGGGCATACAAGTGTGTTATTAAGGCACATGAAAGTTCATGTTCCAGAAGGCATTTCTGCAAAAAAACACATGTTGAAATCAAATAAAAATGCCTCCTTTGAAGTAGTGACGTGCGACCATATGCCTAGCTTCTTGAAACGAGTAATATTTGTTGTAGAAGACCGTGTTAATTCACTGAGCTAAAGTCTTGTAAATTCATTAAGACTTGGTTGATGTAAACCCGCTACACAAGCACGCCTGTACACTAACSTTGTGTTAGTGTACAYCTAACCTTGTGGAGATTAACCTTGTGTTAGTGTACAACTAACCTTGTGGAGACACACAATTCAGTCCCGTTCAAAATCCTATTTTCCCTAACCCGTACCCGTACCCTAACCTTAACCCTAAACCTAGCTCCTAACCCAAATGTTAAGTAATTTTTTTTTATTGGTATTCTTTTTTTTTCTCACCAATTTTGTGATCCTGATTTTGGTCTCCTGAGTTGACCTCTCCTTTTGAAAACGCCAAAGGTGAGTAAGTTTGTCCGACCGTTGAAGGGAGGGTCCCAACAGTTTACACTTTGAAGTGTAGGAAGAAGCTGATTGCTATAAATTGTAATGATGCTGAGATATGTCCAGAGGAGGAGTTTCTGTTTTTGGGGGTAACTTTTTTTTTGTATCCCCTTTTTTTCCCCAATTTCCTGATATCCTATTGGTAGTTAGTCTTGTCCCATCGCTGCAACTTCAGTCCGGACWAGGGAGAGGCGAAGGTCGAGAGCCATGAGTCCTCCGAAACACAACCCTGCCAAGCCACACTGSTTCTTGACACACTGCTCGCTTAACCCCTGAAGGCAGCCGCACCAATGTGTCGGAAGAAACACCGTCCAACTGGCGACGAGCGTGCATGTGCCCGGCCCGCCACAGGTGTCGCTAAAGAGCGATTTGGCAAGGACATCCCAACCTTCCCCTAACCCGGATGACGCTGTGTCAAATGTTCGCCACCTCATTGGTCTCCCGACTGCGACACAGCCCGGGATCGAACCCGGATCTGTAGTGACGCCTCTAGCACTGCAATGCAGTGCCTTAGACCCATGCCACTCGGGAGGCCACCTTAACCTAATTCTAACCTGAATACTAATTGTAATCTTCTAACCCTAAACCCCCTAGAAATAGCATTTTACCTTTTGAGGACTAACAAAATGTCCCCGGTTGGTCCAATTTTTGTTTTTTTTACTAGAAGTATAGTTAAACATGTCCACACAAACACGCACACACACACACACACACACACACACACACACACACACACACACACACACACACACACACACACACACACACACTCTTATGCATTCTCATCCTTGCTGCTGAGCTCCATTTGTTTGTGGCTGACTGGGAGCTATTGGCAACGCTGCCTGTATACATAGCGCCAGGCAGTGTTTTTGTTTCCTGTCCATAGGAAGGCTGAATGAATGGATATGTAAATGTAGCGTTGTTCGACATATCCAAATGCAACATTAGCATAACAGTTCATATCAATCACGCATCTCCCGCCTTCACGGCCACTCGTACAGTGGAATACCAAGTGGGACCTCCAATGTTTGTCACATACACACAAACATAGATGCACGTTCATGCAAAAACACACGCTCAAACACTGGAGCCCACTCCCTCCCCCTACACATAACATACACACTCTTGCACAGCGGGTTCCTTTTTCTTCCCCTCTCCAATCATAGTCCTGTATACACTATACAGTCATCTCTTACACACACACACACACACACACACACACACATGTATGCGCACACACACACCCTGTCTCTCTAAACACTTATCTTATACTTAGACTTATTGTCAAATATTTATGAATGCATATCCACTGTCCAACCAATTGACTGACAGTCATGCTTTACTATTAAGCATAATCTATCTGGTTCAGTCTGAAACACATACACACAGACAGACAGACAGACACACACACACACACACACACACACACACACACACATCCCTGTGTGTTTACAGTCCAGCTCTAAGCTTCCCTTTTCGACCGTTCCACCTAATCTCTAGACAGGATTACAGCCTATGCAGGTTGGACAGCCTTCTTATTTACAGACACATCTAATTGGTCAACCTCAATTCAATTACATACAAACCCTCAGTCTTATCTTTCCTCCAACCGTAGCGGTGTATAACATTAGCGGAATAGCCTAGCGTTAGCTATGTAGCGGTACCATAGCAGTGCTAGCCCGGACTCTGGCTCTCTGGCCAAGGAGCAACATGGACTTACCTTCACGGCTCGGAGAGTAAATGATACGGATTAGCACTCCCATCTATAAGACATGGGGTTTGCTGGCTACTCTAGTATGTTATGTTTGTGGTTGAGAGGAACTGGGGGGGAAAGGCCTGATTAACAGCAAAGGCCTGTGGGGATGGAGAGGGGGAGGGAGAGGAGGATATGGGGAGGAAGAGGTCTGTGTGCTTGAGGGAGGGAGGGAGGGAGGGAGGGAGGGAGGGAGGAGGGAGGGAGGGAGGGAGGGAGGGAGGAGGGAGGGAGAATGAGGGAGGCAGGCAGGCGGGGAGAGAGAGGGAGAGATGTGGAGGAAGGGAGAAGTCTGTAGAAAAGGAGAGAGGGAGAGATGTGGAGGAAGGGAGAGGTCTGTGGAAAAGGAGAGAGGGAGAGATGTAATGAAAGCGCGTGTGCGTGCCGTCTCTGGGTCTTATCTCAGCAAGGCACAACCAAGACAGGAGATCCAGAGGGGGATGGAGTAATATCCCCTCCCCTATCCCCTGTCTAGCTCCCCTTAGTGTCTATTGCTCAGGAATATCTATTTTCTTCCATTTCACTTCCTCAGCCATCATCTATCCCCTCCTTTTTATCTTTCCCTTCTTCACTTTTCTTCCAATTCTCATCCCATTCTTTTCTCTCCTATTGTCTCTTCCCACTAATTTATCTTATTCTACCTCCCTGTTACTCTCGTCTCCCCTTTTCTTTTCCTTCCATCATCCTTTCTCTGCCTTTTCCTCTCCTCTCTCTCGTCCATTTTCTCAGGCCAGACTGGACAGTTCTCTCAGTGAGTCTGTCACCGCTCTCTCATTTATAATCATTAGAGCTGCTTTTTGTTTCAGCCATAATAAAACAATGATTGCCAGATAGAATGTATCTCCTAGCTGCTAATTAGACCATAGATCAAAGCGACACCACGGAAAGTAGTGCGAAGCCTTGCCCTGCCACCTCTCTTCTCTCCATACCTTCTTACTCTGAGATGTCTTCCTTTCTCCACCTCTTTCATTCCTTCACATCCTCTTTCTTTCTTCCCCTTTCGATTGTCACTCCTTACTTTCTCTTTCTCTATTTATATATACACTGAATATACCGAACACCTTCCTAATATTGACTTTCACCCCCTCCCAGAATAGCCTCAGAACAGCCTCAATTCATCGGTGCATGGACTCTACAACGTGTCGAAAGCGTTCCACAGGGATGCTGGCTCATGTGGACTCCAACTTTTCCCACAGTTGTGTCAAATTGGCTGGATGTCCTTTGGGTGGTGTACCYTTCTTTATACACACAGGAATCTGTTGAGTTTGAAAAAACCCAMCAGCGTTGCAGTTCTAGACACAATCCGATGCCTCTGGCACCTACTACCATACCCTGTTCAAAGGCACTTAAATATTTTGTCTTCCCATTCACCCTCTGAATGGCACAATCCATGTCTCAATTGTCTCATGGCTTAAAAATAAAAATAAATTACCTGTCTCATCCCTTCATCTACACTGATTTGAAGTGGATTTAACAAGTCACGTCAATAAGGGATAATGGCTTTCACCTGGATTCACCTGGTCAGTCTGTCATGGAAAGAGCATAATGTTTTGTATACTCAGTGTCAACCTTTCAACCTATCTATCCCTTTCTCTTCTCCCTTTTCCTGTCTTTCTTTTTCCCCCTACCCCATCCCTTCATCCCTCCCTCCCCAACATTTATTTGCCTTTCAGTGGGAGAAGGAGACAAGCACGGGCCATGTTTAATAAAATATAAACCTTTCTGAGAGGGAGAGAAGATAGAACAGAAAGAAGAGAGCGAGAACATCACTCTTCTCCTCCACCCACTTCAGTACCTCTCTCTGGTATCTTCCCCTACACACACACACACACACACACACACACACACATATATACATACACACATATATACATACACACAAACACACATATGCCCCATGTGATAGAGGGAAATGGTTAGATTGGCCTTTATAGAGGAGAGGGAGATGGGAGAAAGGAAGGAGAGAAACAGAGGGAAGAATAGAGAACCTGGCAATAAGCCGCAGATTACATTCAGTGACAATTTATTTAAAAAATGTCCTCGCAGGATTTAGAGAAGGAAGGAGGGATGGGTTGAGGGAGGAAGGAAGGAAACGATGGGTGAAGTAGCTGCGGGCGTCCAGATGGACCGTAACTCGACCGTTACAGACCGGCTCCTCCTTGTTAACCCTCCACTCAGCACCACGGTCGACAATCACATGACTCGCCGATAACACTAGCTCCTAATAACATTCCATCCCTTCCAGAAATATATGAATGGAGACTTGTTTCCACTTCATAATCCGATTTCATTCACTTTCAACACAATCGTCGAAGTATTGGTTGCTCATCTTGTCCCCCCACACTCCTCTCTTCCCTTCCACCCTCTCTCTCCTTCACTCTCTTTTCCATTCCAATTTGTTTAATTGGTAATAAGCAGATCAGTAAGTGACATCCAGTACTGACTGCTGACACCAATGGTGCAGCATGTACATGCAGCGCTATATAACAAATGTAATTCACAGCCTCTTCACTGTCACACGGTTCCTCAATAACGTTCCCACACACTCATGTTGTGTATGTCGCTCCTTTCCTAGAAAGAGAGGAGTAAAAAGAAAAGAGAGGAGTGAGATTTGGATCTGGTCCCTAAATGATGAACAACTCTCCTCTCCTTAGAATGTATAGTTGCCCGTACTCGTCTATTTTTAGCCAGAACACTCATGCGTTTCTTTTCTTTGTCCCTTTCCTGTTTTTTTTGTTTTTTTTAACACGATAAAAGTGAGTGGCTTCCAAGTAGATAACTCATTCAAGAGCTAACTTATYCTTTTACTTGAAAGTGGAGGTTGCTGAAGTACCTGGCAAGCAGCTTCAATGGCACAAACAGAAGGTAGTGGAAGCAAGGCTCCTCATAGCAGGCCCTGGTCCAGGATGAATCTTAGACAACAAACAATATGCTAACATTTCTTTGCTAACATTTCTTTTCTTACTGTAATCAAGTGTAAGAAAAAAAAAAAGATTTTGAGTAGGGGGAAAATGTAATGTAACGGCAGCAGATGTTTGCCATGACATGTTTCGACCCCAAACCAAGGTCTAAGCACGATTCACATCTTTGTTTTTATCCACAGTGACATTGTGAATACTGCATCCTTGACGTTGATCAGCTAGTCCTCCATAAAAGTCACACCCAACTCTTTTTGCAGCCAATGAGGACTCTTGAAATAAATTCCTTAACCACTTAGACTTAATTGAGAGCCATTCTCTTTTGTTCACATGCACAAACAAGTCCCTGTGTGTTTAGTCACAGTAGATCGCTGTGGTTTAATTATTCAGGGTGTATTAAATGTTGATTCCCACAGACCCTCTGAGTCTCTAGCCTGGCTGCCTTAATGGAGACCACAGATGAATATTGTATCCTTCCAGTCAGAGAGACTGGAGGAGATGGAGAGGTACATGGAAGAAAATAAGGTAGGATGCACAGTCACAGAGGGAAAGACTGGAGGAGAGGTAGATGGAGAAAAGGTTATAGGCAGATTTGAAATGAGAGGGGAGAGATTGAGAGAGAGGGTGATATTGATGAGAAGAGACTTACAGGCAGAGTACAGATGAGAGGAAGACTGAGGGAGAGAGACTGAAGAGACAGACTTTGGGTAGAGGGAGATTTGTATAGGTAGAGGGAGGCTAAAGAAGAGGGGGATGGTAGAGAGAGAGAGGTATATAAAGACTGAACGTGATGGAGAGGCAGATATTGAGAGAGGGTGATAAATAGACTGAAGGATACTGGTAGGCAGAGAGAGAGGAGTGCCGTTTGCTGTCCTGTCTCGTGAGATTTCCTAGCTGGCTCTGTCTCATGAGGTTTCCTTGSTGGCTCTGTCTCGTGAGGTTTCCTAGCTGGCTCTGTCTCGTGAGGTTTCCTAGCTGGCTCTGTCTCGTGAGGTTTCCTAGCTGGCTCTGTCTCGTGAGGTTTCCTAAGCTGCTCTATGCTTCGTGAGGTTTCCTAGCTGGCTCTGTCTCGTGAGGTTTCCTACTGGCTTGTTCTTCGTGAGGTTTCCTAGCTGGCTCTGTCTCGTGATGTTCCTAGCTGGCTCTGTCTCGTGAGGTTTCCTAGCTGGCTCTGTCTCGTGAGGTTTCCTAGCTGGCTCTGTCTCGTGAGGTTTCCTAGCTGGCTCTGTCTCGTGAGGTTCCTAGCTGTCCTGTCTCGTGAGGTTTTCCTAGCTGGCTCTGTCTCGTGAGGTTTCCTAGCCGGGCTCTGTCTCGTGAGGGTTCCTAGTGGCTCTGTCTCGTGAGGTTTCCTAGCTGGCTCTGTCTCGTGGAATTTCCTAGCTGGCTCTGTCTCGTGAGGTTTCCTACTGGCTCTCTGTCTCGTGAGGTTTCCTAGCTGGCTCTGTCTCGTGAGGTTTCCTAGCTGGCTCTGTCCGTGAGGTTTCCTAGCTGGCTCTGTCTCGTGAGGTTCCTAGCTGCTCTGTCTCGTGAGGTCCTAGCTGGCTCTGTCTCGTGAGGTTTCCTAGCTGGCTCTGTCTCGTGATGTTTCCTAGCTGGCTCTGTCTCGTGAGGTTTCCTAGCTGGCTCTGTTTTGTGCAGTTTAGGAGGATGTTCTTTTTTGTAAAGTTGTCTAAACTGATTCCATCACTTCCACTATTTCGCAGCCATGCATAATATATTTCCTAGCCATCATAGAGCAGTGGTTCCCAAACTAGGGGTCGTGAGCCCATTAGGGGTCGCCTGATATGAAATGGATTTACAAAATCCTTAAAACATTTACAGTACCAGTCAAAAGTTTGGACACACCTACTGTTTGTTTTCTTTATTTTTACTATTTTATACATTGTGGAATAATAGTGAAGACATCAACACTATGAAATAGCACATATGGAATCATGTAGTAACCAAAAAAGTGTTAAACAAAGTAGCCTCCTTTTGCCTTGATGACAGCTTTGCACACGCTTGGCATTCTCTCAACCAGCTTCATGAGGTAATCACCTGGAATACATTTCAATTAACAGGGGTGCCTTGTTAATCTACACTGATTGAAGTGGATTTAACAAGTGACATCAATAAGGGATCATAGATTTCTATGTCATGGAAAGAGCAGGTGTTCCTAATGTGTTGTACACCCAGTGTATATCTCCCCTCCTTTCTTGCGATTGCTGTCTCCCCCTTTCTCTATCTCTCCTTCTGTCTCTCACCGTTCTCTTTCTCTCCAATTCTCTGCCATTTATCTCTCTTGCTGTCGCACCCTCCCTCCCATCTCTCTCTTCTCTCTCTCTCTCTCTCTCTCTCTCTCTCTCTCCCTCCTCCCCCTACCTTGCTCTCTCGTGCCATTCTCTCTCACTTACTCTTTTTCTACCATTCCCCCTCTCTCTGCCCCCCCTCTGCTCCACTATTTCCAGGAAGCTGGAATGGGGAGTGGGCAGACACCCTCAGTCCCTTTCATGGTTCAAAGTCCCTTCCGCACTCCTTCGTTCCGCTCTACTCCTGCACGTTGCTCGCTTATTAAGTCATTTCTCTCTCTTTCCTTCTCCTCTGCCACGATCAGTCTGTTCCGCGTCGAAGACGCGTCTTTTTGCAGCATAATGAGAATACCTCCGCTGTCCCACCTAATAGATCTGACAAAAATAACAGGGAGAGCGAGAGAGAGGAGACACAAACACACACACACACACACACACACACACACACACACACACACACACTGCAGGCGATCTGGATGACAGGAAGCTCTTGCATCCTTCCCATATTAGATGTGAGCCCTGTGAAGATCATGCTGGATCAGTTGGGAGTTAAAGATGAGGCTGCCTGCTGGGCTAATGCTCCTCTAAATACCCCCTTAGAATGTTGCCCTTAAAGCTTTGATTCCTTGCAAAAGTTTAGAATGCCCCACATTTGTCCCACTGTTGAATAATATATGTATGTTATGGTAATTCTCAATACCTAACCTAAAGCTTGCGTGTGCACAATGTTGAAATGATTCCATCACAACTCTGATGAGAAGCCTCTTATAGTAAACTCATTATGAATGGCTGACATAATATAGTATACAGTGCCTTCGGAAAGTATTCAGACCCTTTCACTTTTTCGACATTTTGTTACGTTACAGCCCTTAATCTAAAATAGATTTACATAAAATAAAATCCTCAGCAATCTACACACAATACCCCATAATGACCCAACATTTACACAAGTATTCAGAGCAAAAACCAAGCCATGAGGTCGAGAGAATTGTCCATAAAGCCCCGAGACAGGATTTTGTCGAGGCACAGATCTGGTGAAGGGTACCAAAACCTTTCTGCAGCATTGAATGTCCCCAATAACACAGTGGCCTCCATTATTCTTAAATTGAAGAAGTTTGGAACCACCAAGATTTTCCCAAGATTTGGCCGCGCAGCCAAACTGAGCAATCAGGTGAAAAGGGCCTTGGTCAGGGAGGTGACGAAGAACCCGATGGTCAACGAGCTCTGGAGTTTCTCTGTGGAGATGGGGGAACCTTCCAGAAGGACAACCATCTCTGCAGCACTCCACCAATCAGGCCTTTAGGGTAGAGTGACAAGACAGAAGCCACTCCTCAGTAAAAGGCTCATGACAGCCCACTTGGAGTTTGCCAAAAGGCACCTAGACTCTCAGACCATGAGAAGCAAGATTCTCTGGTCTGATGAAACCAAGATTGAACTATTTGGCCTGAATGCTAAGCGTCACGTCTGGAGGAAACCTGGCACCATCCCTATGTTGAAGCGTGGTGGTGGCAGGATCATGCTTTTGGTATGTTTTTCAGCGTCAGGGACTGGGAGACTAGTCAGGATCGAGGCAAAGATGAACGGTGCAAAGTACAGAGAGATCCTTGATAAAAACCTGCTCCAGAGTGCTCAGGACCTCAGACTAGGGCGAAGGTTCACATTCCAACAGGACAACGACCCTAAGCACACAGCCAAGACAACTCAGGAGTGGCTTCGGGACAAGTCTCTGAATGTCCTAGAGTGGCCCAGCCAGAGCCCGGACTTGAACCTGATCAAACAACTTTTGGACAGTTCTGAAATTAGCTGTTCAGCAATGCTCRCCATCCAACCTGACACAGCTTGAGAGGATCTGCAGAGAAMAATGGGAGAAACTCCCCAAATACAGGTGTGCCAAGCTTGTAACGTCATACCCACGAAGACTTGATGCTGTCAAAGTACTGAGTAAAGGGTCTGAATACTTTTTTATATTTATTTTTACATTTTACCCCCAAAATTTCAACCTGTTTTAGCTTTGTCATTATGCTGTATTGTGTGTAGATTGATGAGGGGAAACATCTATTTAACAATAAGGCTGTAACCTAACAATATGTGGATAAAGTCAAGAGGTCTGAATACTTCCCGAATGCAATGTATATCCAAGATGGCGTAGTAGTCAGACGTCTGTTGTCTTGTCCCGTCCCATGTATATATATTTTTCTTTGTATATATTTCGTATATATTTTTAATAACTTTTAAAATATAAATTCCCATTGTCAATACAATTCTCAGCGTCAATACAGGGCTAAGATTGAATCATACTACACCMGCTCCGACGCTCGTCTTATGTAGCAGGGCTTGCAAACCATTACAGACTACAAAGGGAAGCACAGCCGCGAGCTGCCCAGTGACACGAGCCTACCAGACGAGCTTAATCACTTCTATGCTCGCTTCGAGGCAAGCAACACTGAGGCATGCATGAGAGCATCAGCTGTTCCAGGCGACTGTGTGATCATGCTCTCCGTAGCCGACATGAGTAGACCTTTAAACAGGTCAACATACACAAGGCTGCGGGGCCAGACGGATTACCAGGACGTGTGCTCCGGGCATGTGCTGACCAACTGGCAGGTGTCTTCACTGACATTTTCAACATGTCCCTGATTGAGTCTGTAATACCAACATGTTTCAAGCAGGCCACCACAGTCTCTGTGCCTAAGAACACAAAGGCAACCTGCCTAAATGACTACAGACCCGTAGCACTCACGTCTGTAGCCATGCAGTGCTTTGAAAGGTTGGTAATGGCTCACATCAACACCATTATCCCAGAAACCCTAGACCCACTCCAATTTGCATACCGCCCAAACAGATCCACAAATGATGCAATCTCTATTGCACTCCACACTGCCGGTTCCCACCTGGACAAAAGGAACACCTATGTGAGAATACTGTTCATTGTCTACAGCTCAGCGTTCAACACCATAGTACCCTCAAAGCTCATCACTAAGCTAAGGAACCTGGGACTAAACACCTCCCTCTGAAACTGGATCCTGGACTTCCTGACCGGCCGCCCCCAGGTGGTGAGGGTAGGTAGCAACACATCTGCCCATACGTCTGTCCTCAACACTGGAGCTCCCCAGGGTGCGTGCTCAGCCCCTCCTGTACTCACTGTTACCCACGACTGCATGGCCAGGCACGACTCCAACACCATCATTAAGTTTGCTGATGACACAGCAGTGGTAGGCCTGATCACCGACAACGACGAGACAGCCTATAGGGAGGAGGTCGAGACCTGCCGGGTGGTGCAGAATAACAACCTATCCTCAACGTAACCAAGACTAAGGAGATTATTGTGGACTACAGGAAAAGGAGGACCGAGCACGCCCCATTTCTCATCGACGGGCTGTTGTGGAGAAGGTTGAGAGCTTTACAGGTCATTGGTGTTCACATCAACAACAAACTAGAATGGTCCAAACTAGAGGTTGACCGATTATGATTTTCAACGCGCGATACGATTTATTGGGGACAAAAAAAGCCGATACCAATTAATCGGCCGAATTTTAATTTTTTATAAAAAAATTTTATAATATAAAAATTATATATATATATAATAATAATAATAATATGTATTTATACATATATATATGATATCATACACACACACACATTTTTGTAATAATGACAATTGCAACAATACTGAATGAACAATGAACACTTTTATTTTAACTTAATATAATACATAAATAAAATCAATTTAGTCTCAAATAACATGAGAACATATGTTAAAACTTCTTGAGAATACAGGGGGTGCTATTTTCCCATTAGCATAATTTGCTCTACAGATTAAACTGCCTCTTATCAATTATTGCTCTTACTATATGCATATAAATAATACATTGGAAAGAAAACAATCCTAGTTTCTAAAAACCGTTTCAATTTTGTCTCTGAGTGATACAGAAGTCATTTGACAGCACTTTCCATGACCAGAAGAAAAAAGCAAGATGTGTATGCCAGCTTCAACGCTCTGCCTATATATGGTCTGCCCCCTATGTACATGCCGAAAACACACTCATTGGCCTTCCTCTGGGTGTCAAGAGGACGTCAGAGGAAAAATATCTTGTTTATCTGGACTGACGTGAAATGAGAGCTAATTCTTTGGCGTGACCGACAACTTCCGGTTGTCTAAATCGTGCGACTTGTAGCTGCGATTGTCTTCCGTTGTGCGGCCATTATGGATGAAAACTATCTCCGTCTCGAAGTTTGTTTGATACATGTGACCAGATCATCGTAATGTATGTTTTTTCAATATAGTTTAATCAGATTATTTGAATTTTTCGGAGTTTTGTGGTGTTCCGTTGTCTGAATTTATTTACGTTTGAGAGATCCGTGCCCTCGACCTGGTACCTGTGCTAAATGGAGTGGGAAAGGAACAATTCTGAACGGAACCAACGACTCATCTTGACAAAGGACACTTTGATCAACATTCTGATGAAAGATCAGCCATAGTAAGACCCAATTTCGATGTTATATCATATCTGTTGTGCATGTGAACTGGCCGTGGCGCCTAGAATCTGCCTGGATAGCTATGCTAATTTAGCGCTACATTTTGTTTTCGTTATAAAACATTTCATAAATCTGAAATATTGTTTGGATTCACCAGATGTTGGGCTTTCAATATCTGTACGCTGTGTATTTTTCTGAAATGTTTAAGATGAGTAATTCGTTATATGACGTTGGTCTCTGTAATTGTTCTGGCTGGGTCAGCACTATTTCAGATTGCAGCTGCAATGTAGAACTGTGATTTTATACCTGAAAAATGCACATTTCCCCCCAAAAACTATGCTATACCATAAATATGTTATCAGACTGTCATCTTATGAAGTTGTTTCTTGGTTAGTGGCTATATATTTTTTATTTAGTCGAATTAGTGATAGCTACTGACGCAGGAAAGCTGTTGGGAGTAAAAATATCGTGTCCTTTGCTAACGGTGTGAGCTAATAGATTTACATATTGTGTCTTCCCTGTAAAACATTTTAAAAATCTGTAATGGTGGCTTTATTCACAAGACCTGTATCTTTCATCTGGTGTCTTAGACTTGTGATTTAATGATATTTAGATGCTACAAGTACTTGGACGCTATGCTAGCTATGCTACTCAGTGGGGTGGGGGTGGGGGGTGCTACGGATCAGGGTGTGGTGACTCGTGAGAAGTTAAAACGAACACCAGCTTTCATGGGTCTTCAATATTCCCAGTTAAGAAGTTTTAGGTTGTGGTGGAGAAAGCAGAGCTTGTCTGCATGGTCCCTGTCAGTCTGCTCCTCCGCGAAACACAGACCTTATTGAAGTAGATCAAGACTTCTCTATGGAAGACTTGAACGGTAAAATAACGAAGGAACCCCTTTCAAGTTCAGCCGCAAGTATTTACAGGAATTATAACGCGTCGACTATTTCTCTCTAAACCATATACCTTCGACTAATCTGGAAACTATCACTCGAAAACAAAACGTTTATTCCGTTCTGTATTTTATCTAACGCGGTGGCATCCATGAGTCTAAATATTCCTGTTACATTGCACAACCTTCAATGTTATGTCATAATTACGTAAAATTCTGGCATATTAGTTTGCAAAGAGCCAGGCGGCCCAAACTGTTGCATATACCCTGACTCTGCGTGCAATGAACGCAAGAGAAATGACACAATTTCACCTGGTTAATATTGCCTGCTAACCTGGATTTCTTTTAGCTAAATTTGCAGGTTTAAAAATATATACTTGTGTATTGATTTTAAGAAAGGCATTGATGTTTATGGTTAAGTACACATTGGAGCAATGACAGTCATTGATTGATTGTTTTTTATAAGATAAGTTTAATGCTAGCTAGCACCTTACCTTAGCTTACTGCATTCGCGTAACAGGCAGGCTCCTCGTGGAGTGTAATGTAATCAGGTGTTAGACCATTGGACTAGTTAACTGTAATGTTGCAAGATTGGATCCCCCGAGCTGACAAGGTTAAAAATCTGTCGTTCTGCCTTCCTAGGCCGTCATTGAAAGTAAGAATGTGTTCGTAACTGACTTGCCTAGTTAAATAAAGATAAAAAAATAAAAAAACGGCAAATCGGCACCCAAAAATACCGATTTCCGATTGTTATGAAAACTTGAAATCGGCCCTAATTAATCGGCCATTCCGATTAATCGGTCGACCTCTAGTGCAAACACACCAAGACAGTTGTGAAGAGGGCACAACAAAGCCTATTCCCCCTCAGGAAACGAAAAAGATTTGACATGGGTCCTGAGATCCTCAAAAGGTTCTGCAGCTGCAACATCGAGAGCATCCTGACTGGTTGCATCACTGCCTGGTATGGCAACTGCTCGGCCTCTGACCGCAAGGCACTACAGAGGGTAGTGCGTACGGTCCAGTACATCACTGGGGCTAAACTGCCTGCCATAAATTTTATGCAGATGATACTGTTATTTACTGTTGTGCCTCGTCTCTTACAAAAGCTTTCAAGAACTTACAAAATGCTTTTTATACTGTTTAACATACCTTGTGTCAATTGAAGCTTATCCTCAAAACTGACAAAACTAAACTAATGGTGTTTTCTAAAGCAAGAAATAGACCTCTGAACTTTTCACCTATTATTACCTGTCAGGGCATTGAGCAATTGAGACTGTAACCTCATATAAATATCTTGGAATTTTAAATTGCATATTCAACAACTTACAAAAAAATGTAAGGTGAAATTGGGATTTTATTTTAGGAATAAGGCCTGTTTTCTTTTGAAGCCAGAAGGAGGCTAGTAGCAGCTACATTTATGGCTTTACTAGACTATTACTAGACTTATAGACTACTCCTCCTCTGTTCCTCTGGTGATGAAGAGGTTAATCCAGGCCATGCAGCGTCTAGCTCAACTCCCGTTCCCCAGGCACTCTCATTTGTTGACTTCTGTAACCATTAAAGCCTTGGTTTCATGCATGTTAACATTAGAAGCCTCCTCCCTAAGTTTGATTTATTCACTGCTTTAGCAACCCGGGTGTCCTAGCCGTGTCTGAATCCTGGCTTAGGAAGACCACCAAAAACTCTGAAATCTCCATTCCTAACTATAACATTTTAAGACAGGAAGAACTACCAAAGGGGGCGGAGTTGCAATCTACTGCAGAGATAGCCTGTAGAGTTCTGTCACTATCCAAGTCTGTGCCCAAACAATTTGAGCTTTTACTTTTAAAAATTCACCTTTCCGGAAACAAGTCTCTCACCTTTGCCGCCTGTTATAGACCCCATTAAGCCCCCAGCTGTGCCCTGGACACTATATGTGAATTGATTGCCCGCCATCTATCTTCAGAGTTCGTACTGTTAGGTGACCTAAACTGGGACATGCTTAACACCCCGGCCATCCTACAATCAAAGCTAGATGCCCTCAATCTCACACAAATTATCAAGGAACCTACCAGGTATAACCCTAAATCTGTAACCATGGGCACCCTCTTAGATATTATCCTGACCAACTTGCCCTCCAAATACACCTCTGCTGTCTTCAACCAGGATCTCAGCGATCATTGCCTCATTGCCTGCATGCGTAATGGGTCCGCMGTCAAACGACCAGCCCTCATCACTGTCAAACACTCCCTAAAACACTTCAGCGAGCAGGCCTTTCTAATCGACCTGGTCTGGGTATCCTGGAAGGATATTGACCTCATCTCATCAAGTAGAGGATGCCTGGTTGTTCTTTAAAAGTGTTTTCATGCTTAAATAAGTATGCCCCATTCAAAAAATGTAGAACTAAAAACAGATATATCCCTTGGTTCATCCCAGACTTGACTGCCCTTGACCAGCACAAAAACATCCTGTGGCGTTCTGAATTAGCATCGAATAGCCCCCGCAATACGCAACTTTTCAGGGAAGTCAGGAACCAATACACTCAGTCAGTTAGGAAAGCTAAGGCTAGCTTTTTCAAACAGAAATTTGCACTAATTCCAAAAAGTTTTGGAACACTGTAAAGTCCATGGAGAACAAGAGCACCTCCTCCCAGCTGCCGACTGCATTGAGGATAGGAKAAATTGTCACCACTGAAAAACTAAGATAATCGATAATTACAATAAGCGTTTTTCTACAGCTGGCCATGCTTTCTACCTGGCAACCCCTACCCCGGCCAACATCTCATCACCCACTTGCAGCAACTTTCCCAAGCCCCCTCAGCTTCTCATTCACCCAAATTCAGACAGCTGATGTTCTGAAAGAAGTGCAAAATCTGGATCCCTACAATCTTCAATGCCCTTGCTGATGGAAGGAGGTTTTCACTCAAAATCTCACGATACATGGCCCCATTCATTCTTTCCTTTACACGGATCAGTCGTCCTGGTCCCTTTGCAGAAAAACATCCCCAAGGCATGATGTTTCCACCCCCATGCTTCACAGTAGGTATGGTGTTCTTTGG
Organism: Salvelinus sp. IW2-2015; assembly: GCF_002910315.2. Taxonomy (NCBI): domain Eukaryota; kingdom Metazoa; phylum Chordata; class Actinopteri; order Salmoniformes; family Salmonidae; genus Salvelinus; species Salvelinus sp. IW2-2015. The sequence goes on along the minus strand of NC_036851.1, from coordinate 43,264,193 downwards.
ATGCAACTCAGCATTCTTTGTCCTCCAAACACGACGAGTTGAGTTTTTACCAAAATGTTCTATTTTGGTTTCATCTGACCATATGACATTCTCCCATTCTTCTTCTGGATCATCCAAATGCTCTCTAGCAAACTTCAGACTGGCCTGGACATGTACTGGCTAAAGCAGGGGGACACGTCTGGCACTGCAGGATTTGAGTCCCTGGCGGCATAGTGTGTTACTGATGGTAGGCTTTGTTACTTTGGTCCCYGCTCTCTGCAGGTCATTCACTAGGTCTCCCCGTGTGGTTCTGGGATTTTTGCTCATCGTTCTTGTGATCATTTTGACCCCACGGGGTGAGATCTTGCGTGGAGCCCCAGATCGAGGGAGATTATCAGTGGTCTTGTATGTCTTCCATTTTCCTAATAATGCTCCACAGTTTGATTTCTTCAAACAAGCTGCTTACCTATTGCAGATTCAGTCTTCCCAGCCTGGTGCAGGTCTACAATTTGTTTCTGGTGTCTTTTGACAGCTCTTTGGTCTTGGCCATAGTGGAGTTTGGAGTGTGACTGTTTGAGGTTGTGGACAGGTGTCTTTTATACTGATAACAAGTTCAAACAGGTGCCATTAATACAGGTAACGATGGAGGACAGAGGAGCCTCTTAAAGAAGAGTTACAGGTCTGTGAGAGCCAGAAATCTTGCTTGTTTGTAGTGACCAAATACTTATTTTCCACCATAATTTGCAAATAAATTCTAAGAAATCCTACAACGTGATTTTCTGGATTTTTTTTTCTCATTTGTCTGTCATAGTTGAAGTGTACCTATGATGAAAATTACAGGCCCTCTCTCATCTTTTTAAGTGGAGAACTTGCACAATTGGGGCTGACTAAATACTTTTTTGCCCACTGTATTTGTTGCCAAACTTACTGGCTCCAGGTCATCTCATACGTTTTGCTAGGTAAAGCCCCGCCTTATCTCAGCTCACTGGTCACCATAGCCACACCCACCATAGCACCGCTCCAGCAGGTATATCTCACTGGTCACCCCCAAAGCCAACACTTCCTTTGGCCGCCTTTCCTTCCAGTTCTCTGCTGCCAATGACTGCAACAAATTGCAACAATCTCTGAAGCTGGAGTCTTATATCTCCCTCTCTAACTTTAAGCATCAGCTGTCAGAGCAGCTTACCGATCACTGTACCTGTACACAGCCAATCTGTAAATAGCACACCCAACTACCTCATCCCCGTATTGTTACTTATCCTCTTGCTCTTTTGCACTCCAGTATCTCTATTCTCTACTTGCACATCATCATCTGCACATCTGTCATTCCAGTGTTGATGCTAAATTGTAACAATTTRGCCTCCATGGACTATTTATTGCCCTACCTCCCTACTCTTCTACATTTGCACAGACTGTACATAGATTTTTCTATTGTGTTATTGACTGTATGTTTGTTTATGTGTAACTCTTTGTTGTTTTGTCACACTGCTTTGCTTTATCTTGGCCAGGTCGCAGTTGTAAATGAGACCTTGTTCTCAACAGGCCTACCTGGTAAATAAAGGTGAAATAAATAAATAAATATTATTTATAATATTATTATTTTATTATTTGTAATTTTTTAACTTTACCTTTATTTAACTATATCATATAATAGTTCTCAATGGCTGACATAATTTAATATATATTATAATAGAATAATGCTCAATGGCTGACATATTTTATTATATTATAATATACTTATTCTCAATGGCTGACATAAGATGCAGTATGATGTCATGGGACATATTTTTTAGGGGCCAAGATGTCGCCCTCACTCATAGGAGATTTAGACGGGTTAGTCAGTGACATTCTAACATCCCCGGGTCACCCTCCTTTTGCCTCTGTCAAAGACGTAACGCACGCTTCCCCGTGTCAAACCCTTAACACACACTCCCCCGTATCAAACCCGTAACACATGCTCCCCGTGTCCCCTAACATTGTCCCCAAGTCTCCCCACTTTGATGACGTAGGTGTCAGTCTGTTCCCAAAGCTTTTTGACTCTCTTATTTTATTATTTAACATGTTATTTCAATCCCCCATCCTTCTTAGCTGTATTCCACCACATCAGAGAGCTAATTAATTATGGATTGGATTGGACTTAAAAACCTACCACGTCCAGACAGATGCTTCATTACATATGCACAATGTTTTTTGAGCTTTATTTATTAATATCCTGTCAGATTCTTGCCTCAGAACTGTCTTTTATTTATTTATATAAAAGACACGCTCACTCACATATACACACGATCTTTAATCGTCGTCTCGTTAAATGCACTTGGCTAGTGTTGAAAGGGGTTTTGCTCTCATATGTGAGGTGCAGATTTTCTTATCCACCTGACACTTGTTTTTCCTCCGTCACCGACATGGCGAAACATTGGAACTATCAACTGAAGTATCAGAGGGAATACACATTTATGGGAGAGGAGAATATACCCTATCTCTGAATACCTTTGACCTTAAATAACAGCTTTCTGTCATCTGTCTGTCATGGTTTCATGCTTCAAACTATTGGATGAAAATGCAAAAGGCGGTCTACGAGTGAGACTAGACACTTGTCTTGTGCTGCAAGAATTGCAATGTTTAGAATGTCTTATTAATGAAGCATTTGTAGTTTTAAACCAAAAGAAAGTCAACTGCATGTACATTCAAAGGCTACAACTAAATGGTGTTTTGCCTTAGCCCTGAAATTCCTGGTAACCGGCTTTGTTTGACAAGGGTCTTTTCAGATTTGTCATATGCACTCAAGTGAATCCATATACTGTATGTGGACTTCATCTCCCACAATGCCCATCTTCTTCCTGCCTGGTTAGCCTTAGGCGGTGAAGCCCCAAGGCAGCAGTTGAGTAAAACAAACAAGTGGGCTAGAGGAAGGCCCCTTAAGCCTGCCATATAGAGGGGTAGGAAACTTGGATGTACTCCACCAAAAACACCACACACACACACACGTGTCTGTGTTTAGCCCAATCCAATCATGCGGTGTGTTTAAGCTTACTTTGTAGCAAGCTGTGGGTGTTTGTTTATTATCCAAATCGTTTTCCCAAGAGCTGTGTAGATTTACCAGCAGGGACAGTCATGGAATGTGGAATGAGTCTAAATTTAGGCTAAAGGAAAGTGTGTATATGTGATGATCAGAAAGTCTCATTGTCTGGAAACTGCAATGGGGGTTCCCCAGGGATCTGTCTTAGGCCCTTTAGTATTTTGCTTATTCACATAGTAATCATGTGACCTTTTTACAGTAAATCACTTCTTTTTTTTGTATTCCCTGGTTTTGGCTGGTGGCGTGTCACATTTTTATGCATTAACGATGAAATACAAGACTAATACACTGAATGTTAATGTAACCTTATCTTGCTGTAAAAAGAGCCACAATATCAAAACACAGCCAAAATATAAAAATGCAGGGCGTGTTGATTTTTTATTGAATTTGTGCTTAGAGAGTGGGAGAACGCTGTCACGCTGTTTTCGCCTAGAATGCTCACAGACCCAAATTTCTCAACAATGCTCTTTTCTCATTTTCAGAAGTCAAGACTTAAAACATCATTATACAACTTGATCTAGCTCCCTGCTCAAATGTTCATCCTTGTCCGAGGCTGCAGGCAATTAATGAATTGGGATGTTGTCAAGGTTTGGGATACACGTGAAACGGAGCCGGTTGTTGGTGTGACGGATCTATCTCTCTGACTTTGATACAGGGAGGGGCAAGTCAGAATGCAGTTCTGTGGAGGGAGGATGTATTTTTCTCCTTCTCTCTTTTTGGTTTTGCTTTCCTCTTTTTCTCACTTTCCTTCTCTCTATCCTCTGCCATCCCTATCTATTTTTGTCTATCGATATTTTAGCTTTCTCTCCCTCTTTACCCTCCCCTTCTATTGCTGTCTGTTTCTCCTTGGCGCCGATCCATTTCCTCTCACTTTTACCTACATCTCTTCCTCCATCTTTTTCTCTCTTCCCCTCTGTCTTTTTCTTCACACTCCCTCTGCCTCTTCATCCTACCTCCACCATCGCCCTCCCTCTCTAGCTCCCTCTCCCTCCCTCTCGCTCCCGCCCTCCCGCTCTCCCTCCCTCCCTCTCCCTCCCTGCTAGTTCATTATTGTCAGTGTGTTGTCAGCAGGCTGGTGTTCTGTCCGTAGTAATCCCCTAGTCATTATGAGCTCAGTGTTGGAGCGGGTTCAGATGTTTGAGGAGGCTAATAAGCAAATTAACAAACACACCATTGTCTGTTGGACCCGGGAGAACACTGTTGCACTAATGCACAACAGAACTGCTTACTGCATACTAGCACCTCAGTCAGATGTGCTGTACTGGTATGTGTAAGTTGTGTTGGTACGTTTCTGATATGTTTAGGGCAGCCTTTCTCAAACCTCTCCTCAAGGGACTGCCAGTCATTCCATGTTTTTGAACTGCTAGCTCACCTGATTCAACTTTTCAACTAATTATTAATCAATCAAATGTATTTATAAAGCCCTTTTTACGTCAGAATCCCTTGACTCCTTGAGTCAGATGAGCTAGTTCAGGGCTACAACAAAATTGTATAATGTCTGGAGGTCCCAGAGGAGAGGTTTAAGAAGCACTGGTTTAGGGTGTAGTTCTCAGATTTTGTAAGGGAGCGAGGGAGGGAGTGATGTGACTATGTCAAGTTGTATGGGACTAGTATCACTGATGCTGCAACTGATTTAAAGTTGCAACTTTTGTTTTACTTCTTTAGCATACAGTATTTGTTTGTAAAATGTTTATCTGCAGTTGTTGACAGTGTTACAGTTAGATGTGTGTAATCATCATACTTTGTTTCAATTACATGACTGAGTGAACTGGTTCTATGGCATTGGTCTAAAGAGCAGGGGCTGTTCCACCCGCTAACAATCACGTTGTGCAACCGTTCCCAAGGTCTATTGAGTTGGCGTTGATGATATATGCACTTCTGCCAAAGTGTGGTATAAACACTGTAATGACTTAATTTGTTCACACACACACTCACACACACTCTTTCTCTGGACCCCCAAGGCTTTCCACCACAGTAATAGAAGACAATATAGGGTTTTCAGATGACCTAAGCCATTGTCTCATATCCAGTGAATGTTGCAGAATGGACTTTTTCAAACATTGTCACACTAGTTCATTACCAGATAATTGAGTCCACACATGGTTAAAACTTCTTATGGATCAGTGGAACGCTAGCGTCGACAACATCCGGTGAAATTGCAGAGCGCCAAATTCAAATTAAATTACTATAAATATTAAACTTTCATAAAATCACAAGTGCAATACATCAAAATAAAGCTTAACGTGTTGTTAATCCAGCCGCCGTGTCAGATTTCAAAAAGGCTTTACGGCAAAAGCATACCATGCGATTATCTGAGGACAGAGCTCAACACACAAAACATTACAAACAGTAACCAGCCAAGTAGATTAGTCACGAAAGTCAGAAATAGCAATAAAATGAATCACTTACCTTTGATGATCTTCATATGGTTGCACTCACAAGACTCCCAATTACACAATAAATGTTTGTTTTGTTCGATAAAGTCCCTCTTTATATCCAAAACCCTCCATTTTGTTGTCGCGTTTTGTTCAGTAATCCAATGGCTCAAATGCAGTCACAAGAGGCAGACGGAAATTCCAAATAGTGTCCGTAAAGTTCGTAGAAACATGTCAAACGATGTTTGTAATCAATCCTCAGGTTGTTTTTGGCCTAAATAATCGATAATATTTTAACCGGACAATAGCGTCATCAATATTATAGAAAAACAATAAAGGCGCGCTCTCTGGATTGCGCACCAAACAGGTTGGGGATTTTCCACTGGCCTCTCATTGAAACTGCTCGTTCTCCCTAACTTTTCAGAATAAAGGCCTGAAACAATATCTAAAGACTGTTCACAGCTAGTGGAAGCCATAGGGAATGGAATCTAGGTCCTATCCCTTTAAATGGTGGATAGGATTTCAATGGAAAAACACCCATTTCAAAATAATAGCACTTCCTGGATGGATTTTCCTCCGTTTTTCGCCTGCCATTTCAGTTCAGTTCTTTTAACAGTTTTGGAAACTTTAGAGTGTTTTCTATCCAAATCTACCAATTATATGCATATCCTAGCTTCTGGGCCTGAGTAGCAGGCAGTTTACTTTGGGCATGCTTTTTATCCAAAATTCCGAATGCTGCCCCCTATTCCAAAAAAGTTAAACTGCAGTTCAATCTCTTTGTTTCGTCTTTGAGGATGAAACAATGCTGTTTTCACTGAGCTTTCTAGGCTTTCCTTTCTTTTTTATGCAACTCTTTTGAGTATCATGTCAAGTCATAAGCCGATATTATACTGTCACAAAGACTACTTGACATTGACAGTGAACAACCAAGTAACCCAAACCTCTCTCCCTCCCTTCATCCATCTCCTTCATCTCAGCCTCTATCAAGACAGCGGATSAAATAAAAGCATTAAAACGACATAACAATACATGAAAAAACATATTGTTCTCTTAATCTCTTTATTTTTCTGATTATTCTCTCCATACCTCTCTATCCCCCCTTCAGGACTGTCCCCAGATCCTGCCCTCTACCCAGATTTACATCCCTGTGGGTGTGACCAAGCCAATCACCCTGGCCGCCCGCAACCTGCCTCAGCCCCAGTCTGGCCAGAAGAACTACGAGTGTGTGTTCCACGTGCAGGGAGAGAAGCATAGCGTCACCGCACTGCGCTTCAACAGTACCAGCATCCAGTGTCAGAAGACCTCGGTGAGTTAACGCTCTCTCATGATTTTGTTATGCCCAGCACTAACACAACACATTCAATAAAGCAAAGACTAGCCAATTAGATCAAGTTTCAGAAGACCTTTGGGACACTCTGATACACTTATGACTGGTGCAGGATTTTGTTCCAGCCCATCACTAACACACCTGATGTAATAAACCAAATGCTTGCTGATTGGTTTCATTACCAGTGCTCATGACTAGAAGGAATTTGGTCAGTGTTTCTATTTTCCCAGCAGTAACACACCTGATTAGTCTTTTGACCAGTGGTCATGTCTAGGGAGTTTGGCCGGAGTTTAGTTTGTAGGCATGTGGAGAATAAGCGTGAGCACAAGTAGAGGGCCTGCTGAAGGGTGTGTTGGAAGGATATTTGGGTTGTTTGGTGTGCACATGCAGGGGACCATCTGTCAGTCAGAGGATTAGAGTTGCAAATGAGGAAGTCTGTGTGTGTGTGTGTGTGTGTGTGTGTCTGTGTGTGTGTGTATGTGATAAGTGGTGCTGCGATTCACTGAGGCTGAAAATGTGGAGAGGAAGCCTGTCATCGCTGAAGTTCTGTCTCTCTCTCTCTCTCTGTATGTCTGTCTGTATATCTGTCTGTCTGTCTCTCAATTTCAATTTAAGAGTCTTTATTGTCATGGGAAACACATGTTTACTTTGCCAAAACAAGTGAAATAGATAATAAACAGAAGTGCAATAAATTATACAAAAAAAAGAACAGTAAACATTACACTCACAAAAGTTCTGAAAGAATAAAGACATTTCAAGTTTCATATTATGTGCAAATAAAGTACAAAAGGGGAAATAAATAAGTATAAATATGGGTTGCTTTTACAATGGTGTATGTTCTTCATTGGTTGCACTTTTTCTTGTGGCAATAGGTTACACATCTTGTTGCTGTGATGGCACACTGTGGTATTTCACCCAATAGATATGGGAGTTTATCAAAATTAGATTTTTTCCCCCGAATTATTTCTGGGTCTGTGTAATCTGAGGGAAATATGTGTCTCTAACATGATCATACATTTGCCAGGAGGTTAGGACGTGCAGCTCAGTTTCCACTTCATTTTGTGGGCAGTGTCCACATAACCTGTCTTTTGAGAGCCAGGTACAAAAGGCTATGCTCAGTCTGTACATAGTCGAAGATTTCCTTAATTTTGAGTCAGTCACAGTGGCCAGGTATTCTGGCACTGTGTGCTCTCTATTTAGGGTCAAATAGCATTCTAGTTTGCTCAGTTTTTTTGTAAATTATTTCTAATGTGTCAAGTAATTATCTTTTTGTTTTCTCATGATTTGGTTGGGTCTAATTGTGTTGCTGTCCTGGTGCGCTGTGGGGTCTGTTAGTGTTTGTGAACAGAGCCCCAGGACCAGCTTGCCTAGGGGGCTCCTCTCCAGCCTCATTTCTCTGTAGGTGATGGCTTTGTTATGGAACGTTTGGGAATCTCTTCCTTTTAGACGGTTGTAGAATTTAACATCTCTTTTTTGGATGTTGATAATTAGCGGATATTGGCCTAATTCTGCTCTGCATGTGTTATTTGGTATTTTACGTTGTACACAGAGGATATTTTTGCAGAATTCTGCATGCAGAGTCACAATTTGGTGTTTGTACCATTTTGTGAATGCTGAGCAGACCCCAGGCCTGGTTGATGAGCTGACCCCAGACCTCACAACCATAAAGGCCAATGGGTTTTATAACTGAGTCAAGTTTTTCTAGCCAGATCCTAATTGGTATGTTGAATTTTATGGTCCTTTTGATGGCATAGAAGGCCCTTCTTGCCTTGTCTCTCAGATCGTTCATAGCTTTGTGCTAGTTACCTGTGGCGCTGATGTTTAGGCCGAGGTATGTATCGTTTTTTGTGTGCTTTAAGGCAACAATGTCTAGATGGAATTTGTATTCGTGGTCCTGGCAACTGTACATTTTTTGGAACACCATTATTTTTGTCTTACTGAGATTTACTGTCAGGACCCAGGTCTGACATAATCTGTGCAGAAGATCTAGGTGCTGCTGTAGGCCCTCCTTGGTTAGGGACAAAAGATCTAGGTGCTGCTGTAGGCCCTCCTTGGTTGGGAACAGAAGCACCAGGTCATCAGTAGACATTTGACTTCAGATTCTAGTAGGGTGAGGCCGGGTGCTGCAGACTGTTCTAGTGCCCTCGACAATCCGTTGATATATTTGTTGGAGAGGTTGTGGCTTAAGCTGCATCCCTGTCTCACCCCCTGGCCCTGTGGAAAGAAATGTGTGTGTTTTTTGCCAATTTTAACCGTACACTTGTTTGTGTACATGGATTTTATAATGTCGTTTGTTTTTCCCCCAAACACCACTTTCCATCAATTTGTATAGCTGGCCCTCATTCCAAATTGTGTCAAGACTTTTTAAATCAACAAAGCATGAGAAGACTTAGCCTTTGTTTTGGTTTGTTTGTTTGTCAATTAGGGTGTGCATGGTGAATATGTGGTCTGTCGTACGGTAATTTGGTAAAAAAAAACTATTTGACATTTGCTCAGTACATTGTTTTCGCTGAGGAAATGTACGAGTCTGCTGTTAATGATAATGCTGAGGATTTTCCCAAGGTTGTTGTTGAGGCATATCCCACGGTAGTTATTGGGGTCAAATTTGTCTCCGCTTTTGTGGATTGGGGTGATCAGTCCTTGGTTCCAAATATTGGGTAATATGCCAGAGTTGAGGATGATGTTAAATAGTTTAACTATAGCCAATTGTAAATTGTGGTCTGTTTATTTGATCATTTAATTTGGGATACCATCAACCCCACAGGCCTTTTTGGGTTGGAGGGTGTGTATTTTGTCCTGTAGTTCATTCAATGTAATTGGAGATTCCAGTGGATTCTTGTAGTCTTTAATGGTTAATTCTAAGATTTGAATTTGATCATGTATATTTTTTTGCTGTTCTTTTTTAATAGAGCTCTCTCTCTCTCTGTCTCCGTCCTCTCTCATCTTCTACTCTCCTTCTCTTTTAACCTCCTCCCGCCCTCTTTTGTCTATCTGTCTCATTGGGAGAGGTTGGGGTGTAGGCAGGGTGCTAGGCTGGTCGTCCTCACTAGACGTGTGTCTCACCAACTATGACCTCCATGAAATATTGATTTCTATTTGGATTACCCGTGTCACACCTGTCTGTATATCATGTCAAATGGTGCCCCCCCCCCCCCATACTTGAAACTTCAGCCATGTTCCTGTTCCCACCTTGGTCATGGGATCAAGCGACCCAAAACAACACGGTCGCTGCAGGAGAGGCAGACGGAGCGACCTACTGGTTAGACTTAGAAGGCGAGCACATCATCCACTGCTTCCGAGCATATTACTCGACAATGTCCAATCTCTAGATAACAAGGTGGAAGAAATTAGGGCACGAGTTGCCTTCCAGAGAGACATCAGASATWGTAACGTTCTCTGTTTCACGGAAACATGGCTTACTCGGGATATGTTGTCAGAGTTGGTACAGCCACCCGGTTTCTTCATGCATTGCGCTGACCGAAACAAACATCTTTCTGGTAAGAAGGCTAGGGGTGTATGCCTTATGGTTCATGACTCATGGTGTAATCATAACATCATAAGGGAACTCAAGTCCTTTTGTTCACCTGACCTAGAATTCCTTACAATCAAATGCCGACCGCAACTTCACTGGACTCTATGTAAACTGGAAACCATATATCCTGAGGTTGCATTTATTGTAGCTGGGGATTTTAACAAAGCTAATCTGAGAGCAAGGCTTCCTAAATTCTATCAGCATATTGAATGCGCGACACGAGCTGGCAGCATTCTGGACCATTGCTACTCTAACTTCCGCGATGCATACAAAGCCCTCCCCCGCCCTTCGGCAAATCTGACCATGACTCAATTTTGTCGCTCCCAGCCTATAGACAGAAACCTAAACAGGAAACGCCCGTGCTCAGGTCTATCCAACGCTGGTCTGACCAATCGGATTCCACGCTTCAAGATTGCTTCGATGACGCAGACTGGGATATGTTCGGGTAGCCTCAGACAACAACATTGTCGTATACGCTGACTCGGTGAGCGGTTTATTAGCAAGTGCATCGGTGATGTTGTACCCACTGTGACTATTAAAACCTTCCATAACCAGAAACCGTGGATTGATGGCAGCATTCAAGCAAAACTGAAAGCGCCAACCACCGCTTTTAATCATGTCAACGCAACTGGAAACATGATTGAATAAAAACAGTGTAGCGATTCCCTCCGGAAGGCAATCAAACAAGCAAAGCATCAGTATAGAAAACATGTGGAGTCGCATTTCAACGGCTCAAACACGTGACGTATGTGGCAGGGTCTACAGTCAATCACGGAGTACAAAAAGAAAACCAGCCCAGTTGCGGACATTGACGTCTTGCTCCCAGACAAATTAAACAACTCTTTGCTCGCTTTGAGGACAATACAGTGCCACTGACATGGCCCGCTACCAAAGCCTGTGGGCTCTCCTTCACCGTGGCCAACGTGAGTAAAACATTTAAACGTGTTAACCCTCGCAAGGCTGCTGGCCAAGGCGACATCCCTAGCCGCGTCCTCAGAGCATGTGCAGACCAGCTGGCTGGTGTGTTTACGGACAATCCCTATGCCAGTCTGCTGTGCCCACATGCTTCAAGATGGCCACCATTGTTCCTTTTCCCAAGAAAGCCAAGGTAACTGAACTAAATGACTATCGGCCCGTAGCACTCACTTCTGTCATCATGAAGTGCTTTGAGAAACTAATCAAGGATCATATAACCTTCACCATACCTGATACCCTAGACCCACACCAATTTGCTTACCGCCCCATTAGGTCCACAGATGACGCAATCGCCATCACACAGCCCTATCCCATCTGGACAAGAGGAATACCTATGTAAGAATGCTGTTCATTGACTACAGCTCAGCATTTAACACCATAGCACCCTCCAAACTCGTCATTAAGCTCGAGACCCTGGGTCTCAACACCGCCCTGTGCAACTGGGTCCTGGACTTTTTGACGGGCCGACGCCATGTGCTGAGGGTAGGAAACAACTTCACCCCGCTGATCCTCAACACTGTAGCCCCACAAGGGTGCATTCTCAGCCCTCCCCTGTACTCCCTGGTCACCCATAACTGCGTGGCCATGCATGCCTCCAACTCAATCATCAAGTTTTCAGACAACTCTAGAGTGGTAGGCTTGATTACCAAAACAACGAGACGGCCTACAGGGAGGAGTTGAGGGCCCTTGGAGTGTGGTGTCAGGAAAATAACTTCCCACTCAATGTCAACTACACAAAAGAGATGCTCTTGGACTTCAGGAAACAGCAGAGGGAGCATCCCCCCATCCCCAATAATTACAGAGAGCAACGTGAAATACCTAAATACTCATCATAAAACATTAATGAAAAATACATGGTGTACAGCAAATGAAAGATAAACATCTTGTGAATCCAGCCAATATTTCAGATTTTTTAAGTGTTTTACAGCGAAAACACAATATTGCATTATATTAGCMTACCACAATAGCCAAKCACACAACCGCATTCATTCACCMCAAAGGTAGCGATCGCAAAAAAACAGCAAYAGATATAAAATTATTCACTAACCTTGACAAACTTCATCAGATGACAGTCCTATAACATCATGTTACACAATACATATATGTTTTGTTCGAAAATGTGCATACTTAGCGGTACAAATCGTGGTTTTACAATGTGAATACGTAGCCAAACTGCACAAAATTATCCGGATATATTTCTGACACTCACCTAATCTAATCAAAGAACTCATCATAAACTTTACTAAAAAATACATGTTGTACAGCAAATGAAAGATACACTAGTTCTTAATGCAATCGCCGTGTTAGAATTCTAAAAATAACTTTAGTACGACATACAGCTAGCGTTATAGCGAGACAGCGCCTGCAATGAGGGCGGAAAATATGACTAAACATTTTTCACAGAAATACGAAATAACATCATAAATGGTTCCTACTTTTGTTGAGCTTCCATCACAATCTTGTACAAGGAGTCCTTTGTCCAGAATAATCGTTGTTTGGTTTTAGAATGTCCTCTTCTCCTGTCGAATTAGCAACCATAGCTAGCCATGTGGCGCAAACATGACCAACTTCACATGACGCAAAGAAAAGAAAATTCCAAAACTCGCAATAAACGTTCAATAAACTGATATTACTCGGTTTAAAAAAACTACTTTATGATGTTTCTAACACATATATCAAATAAAATCAGAGCCGGAGATATCTAACGTGTATACCGAAAGCTTTTCAGAAGGCAATCTGGGGTTCCTTCTCGCGCCTTCCAAGACAATGACGTTTCCAGACATGTCATTCCAAAAGCTCTTGTTCGGCCTCAGATCAAGCTAGACACCCCATTCCACCTCTCACTGCCTGTTGACATCTAGTGGAAGGCGTATGCAGTGCATGTATATCCATAGATTTCAGGCAAATTAATAGGAAGGCCCTGGAACAGAGCCTCGATTTCAGATTTTTCACTTCCTGGGAGGAAGTTTGCTGCAAAATGAGTTCTGTTTTACTCACAGATATAATTCAAACGGTTTTAGAAACTTGAGAGTGTTTTCTATCCAATAGTAATAATAATATGCATATTGTACGAGCAAGAATAGAGAACGAGGCAGTTTAATTTGGGCACGATTTTTTACAAAGTGAAAATAGCGCCCCCCTATTGAGAAAAGGTTAATATCTGCTAACCATGTGACCAATAACATTTGATTTGTTTTCATGTTGCATATGAAAAGCACGACAACAACCTGGAACGCCTTCAAAGATTCTAACTTATTAGCTTCGAACAACTACAAATGCATGTCAATACACGCTACAGCTACACGATAGAGACATGTAGCCATATGTTCACTCAGTATGCTAAACACGTGTACACATAGCATGTAACGTGTCCAAATGGACCGCAAGCTTTGCCACATTGCCCATATGATTAGCATTTAGCAATGCTTGTGTATTTGACAGTTAGTGTAGCGCCTCCTAGCGTAGCATTAGCACTCAAATGCTAGGCTGTTTCAATCGACAGCTACTCATTAGCGCCCACGCACAGCAGCAACCCCCAGTGTTTCTGAAGGGAGTCTAATTAGCCAGTGACAGTGCTGTCTCTCCAAGGAGGGCTCTTCATTGACTGTTTGTTTACTGTAGCAGCCAGCGCTAATCAGCAGCAGCTGACTCAGGCAAGGCTAAAGCAGTATTTCTCCACATGAGGGCTGAAGGGAAGATGTGCTAGTAGGCTAATCAGCAGTTAGCTGTTAGAAAATGGACTCGTTTTGACTGCTAACTGGTGTTGGTATGATAGTGTGTGTGGAATGAGAGGATTTTGCGATTTCCAGCTGATCAGTAGCGTAAACGTGCAGATGTTAAGTTGAGTTTAGCCCTAGTTAACCTATGAGTTTAGCCTATAGACTTAACCTATGAGTTTAGCCTATAGACTTAACCTATGAGTTTAGCCTATAGAATTAACCTATGAGTTTAGCCTATAGACTTAACCTATGAGTTTAGCCTATAGACTTAACCTATGAGTTTAGCCTATAGACTTCACCTATGAGTTTAGCCTATAGACTTCACCTATGAGTTTAGCCCATATACTTAACCTATGAGTTTAGCCCATAGACTTAACCTATGAGTTTAGCCCATCGACTTCAAATCAAATATAATTMTATTTGTCACGTGCCGAATACAACAGGTTTAGACCTTGCAGTGAAATACGTACAAGCCCTTAACTAACAATTCAGTTTTAAGAAAATACCACCCCCCAAAAATTACAGATAAGAATAACAAATAATTAAAGAGCAGCAGTAAATAACAATAGCGGGGCTATATACAGGGAGTACCGGTGTCGAGGTAATTGAGATAATAGAAAACTTTTTTGGGATAGGGGGCAGCATTTTCACTTTTGGATGAATAGRATGCCCAGAGTGAACTGCCTCCTACTCAGTCCCAGATGCTAATATATGCATAGTAGTATTATTATTGGATAGCAAACACTCAGAAGTTTCTAAAACTGTTTGAATGATGTCTGTGAGTATAACATAACTCATATGGTAGGCAAAAACCTGAGAAAAAATCCAAACAGGAAGTGGGAAATCTGAGGTTTGTTGTTTTTGAACTCACCCCTATCGAATACACAGTGGGCTATGGGTTATTTTTCACTTCCTTCAACCGTCTTTAGAACGTGGTTTCAGGCTTCTCATGTGAAGGGGGGCCGGATGGGAGCTGTTTTACTWAGGGYTCTGCCTACAGCCTCGTTCTCAGTCACGRGCTTTCACTTGAGAGGTTTCTCTCGTTCCAGTGCATTTCTACAGACAATGGAATTCTCCGGTTGGAACATTATTAAACTTTTATGATAAAAACATCCTAAAGATTGATTCTATACTTAGTTTGACAAGTTTCTTCAACCTGTAATATAACTTTTTGAACGTTTCGTCCGAATGGACCAGATTACGCTTTTGGATTGTTTACCAAACGCCCTAACAAAAGACGCTATTGGACATAAATGGACATAAATGATGGACATTATCGAACAAAACAAAACAAAAATGTATTGTGGAACTGCAATTCTTGGGAGTGCATTCTGATGAAGATCATCAAAGGTAAGTGAATATTTCTAATGCTATTTATGAATAATGTTGACTACCCAACATGGCAGAATTTCTCTGGCTGGTTTGTGCTCTGAGCGCCGTTCTCAGATTATGCTTTTTCCGTAAAGTTTTTTTWAAAATCTGACACAGCGGTTGCATTAAGGAGAAGTGTATCTAAAGTTTCATGTATAATAGCTGTATTTTCATCAACAATTATTATGAGTATTTCTGTGAATTCATGTGGCTCTCTGCAATATCACTGCATGTTTTGGAACTACTGAATCTAACACGCCAATGTAAAATAAGATTTTGGGATATAAATATGAACTTTACCGAACAAAACATACATGTATTGTGTAACATGAAGTCCTATGAGTGTCATCTGATGAAGATCATCAAAGGTTAGTGATTCATTTTATCTCTTTGTGCTTTTTGTGACTCCTCTCTTTGGCGGGAGAAATGGCTGGGTTTATCTGTGACTTGGTGGTGACCTAACATAATCGTTCGTGTAGCTTTCGCTGTAAAACATTTTTGAAATCAGACACTTTGGCTGGATTAACGAGAATGTTATCTTTAAAAAAGTGCCTAATACTTGTATGTTTGAGAAATTTGATCTATGAGATTTCTGTTGATTTGTATTCCGCTAGCGGGGGGTTCCGCTAGCGGGGGAGAAGGGAGAAGTTGTTATCCTGGCACCACACGATCAGGTCTTTGACCTCCTCCCTATAGGCTGTCTCATTTTTGTCGGTGGTCAGGCCTACCACTGTTGTGTCATCAGCAAACTTAAAAATGGTGTTGGAGTCGTGCCTGGTTGTGCAGTCATGAGTGAACAGGTAGTACAGGAGGGGACTGAGAACGCAGCCCTGAGGGGCCTCAGTGTTGAGGATCACCGTGGCGGATGTGTTGTTACCTGCCCTTACCAACTGGGGGCGCCCGTCAGGAAGTCCAGGATCCAGTTGCCCATAGACTTAACCTAGGAGTTTAGCCAATAGTGTTAACCTCTCTAGGGTACGTGAGACGGTAGCGTCCCACCTCTTCAACAACCAGTGAAACTGCAGGGCGCCAAATTCAAAACAACAAAAATCCCATAATTAAAATTCCTCAAACATACATGTATTTTACACCATTTTAAAGATACACTTGTTGTAAATCCAGCCACAATGTCCGATTTCAAAAAGGCTTTACGAAGAAAGCAAACCACACGATTATGTTAGGTGAGTGCCTATTCACAGAATAACACAGCCATTTCTCCAGCCAAAGAGAGGATTCACAAAAAGCAGAAATATAGATAAAATGAATCACTAACCTTTGATGATCTTCATCAGATGACACTCATAGGACTTCATGTTACACAATACATGTATGTTTTGTTCGGTAAAGTTCATATTTATATCCAAAAATCTGAGTTTACATTGGCGCCTTACGTTCAGAAGTTACAAAACATCCTTTGATTTTGCAGAGAGCCACATAAATTTACAGGAATACTCATAATAAACATTGCTAAAAGATACAACTGTTATGCATGGAATTATAGATGCACTTCTCCTTAATGCAACCGCTGTGTCAGATTTCAAAAAAGCTTTCCGAAAAAAGCAAACCATGCAATAATCTGAGTCGGCGCTCAGAGCACAATCAAGACACAAATATATCCACCATATTATGCAGTCAACAGAAGTCAGAAGTAACATTATAAACATTCACTTACCTTTGATGATCGTCATCAGAATGCACTCCCAGGAATCCCAGTTCCACAATAAATATTTGTTTTTTGGATAATGTCCGTCATTTATGTCCAAATTCCTCCTTGTTGTTCTAGCGTTCAGTACACTTTCCAAACTCACGACGCGCGGGCAGGTCCAGCAGAAAGTACGGACGAAAAGTTAAAAAAGTTATTTTACAGTCCGTAAAAACATGACAAACGAAGTATTGAATCAATCTGTAGGATGTTTTTAACATAATTCTTCAATAATGTTCCAACCGGAGTATTCCTTTGTCTTCAGAAGTGCGATGGAACAGAGCTCGCTCTCACGTGAACGCGCATGGTCAGGGCATGTTCAGGTGATGATAGACCTGACTCATTCCTCTCTCCTTCGGCCCCACTTCACAGTAGAGGCATCAGACAAGGTTCTAACGACTGTTGACATCTAGTGGAAGCCTTAGGGAGTGCAACACTACCAATATCCCACTGTATATTCAATAGGAGCTGAGTTGAAAATCGACCAACCTCATATTTCCCAGTTCCTGGTTGGATTTTTTCTCAGGTTTTTGCCTGCCATATGTGATATACTCACAGACATCATTCAAACAGTTTTAGAAACCTCAGAGTGTATTCTATCCAAATATACTAATAATATGCAAATTCCAGCTTTTATGGCTTTGTAGCAGGCCATTTACTCTGGGCATGCTTTTCATCCGGACGTGAAAATACTGCCCCCTACCCCAAAGAAGTTAACCTATGATTTTAGCCCATAGAGTTAACCTAATAGGAGTTTAGCCCATAGAGTTAACCAAATAGGAGTTTAGCCCATAGAGTTAACCTAATTGGAGTTTAGCCCATAGAGTTAACCTAATAGGAGTTTAGCTCATAGAGTTAACCTAATAAGAGTTTAGCCCATAGAGTTAACCTAATATGTGTTTAGCCCATAGAGTTAACCTAATATGTGTTTAGCCCAATAGAGTCAACCTAATAGGAGTTTAGCCCATAGAGTCAACCTAATAGGAGTTTAGCCCATAGAGTCAACCTAATAGGAGTTTAGCCCATAGAGTCAACCTAATAGGAGTTTAGCCCATAGAGTCAACCTAATAGGAGTTTAGCCCATAGAGTCAACCTAATAGGAGTTTAGCCCATAGAGTCAACCTAATAGGAGTTTTAGCCCATAGAGTCAACCTAATAGGAGTTTCGCCAATGAGTCTGGACAGAAGGATTGTTTTTTTGGAGGGAAGGAGAAGAGAAGTGAACGGTGTGCAAGGAATGACCAGGAATCAAGGATGTGTGCATCAGTAAAGTAAAGAAGACACTTCTCCTCTTTTCGGTCTGAAAGAGTCATATTATCAGCATGGCTCCTATCTGTAGTCCGAGTGATGGATACTGTTCCCTTGTACACTGACCCTTTTGGCATAGTCACAGGAAGCGTCATTGCACGCTGAAGATAAATAATGACGTGATAGGATGATATCTATATTTGCCTCGTACAGTATTGGCTGTTGGTATCTGGTTATGGGGTTATGTATCTGTCCTTTGGCGCTTTCTATGTCTTCACTCCAGTGTTATGTTGCTAAACTGTAATTTTTCGCTAATATGGCCTAATTTAATGCCTTACCTCCTCACGCATTTGCACACACTGTATATGACTTTCTTTTTTTTTCTATTGTGTTATTGACTGTACGCTTGTTTATTCCGTGTGTTAACGTAACTCTGTGTTGTTGTTTGTGTCGCACTGCTTTGCTTTATCTTGGCCAGGTCGCAGTTGTAAATGAGAACTTGTTCTCAACTAGCCTACCTGGTTAAATAAGGTGAAATTAAAAATAAAATACAAATATATTTAAAAAATATGTTAGGTTGTGCTGGTCATGGTTCTGACTTAATACTTCCCTTGCTCTCCGTTGAAACAGATATATTGTCCATGGAAGATTGATCCATTACTTTATATTTCACAATACTTTGAGGACTTTGTGGAGCAGTTTAGTGGCTTAACCATCCCAGACATTGACACAGTTCAGTACTTCCAGCCACAGTCCAGTGTTCCAGCCTTTTGCTTGTGTGTTAAATACAGTCAATATTGCTCTACATTCCCAGAGAAACTAATCTGGTTTGGCGGTGGATCTTCCTTCCATCGTGTGTGTGTGTGCGTGTGTGTGGTGGTGTGTGTGGTGCGTTGTGTGTGTGTGTGTGTGTGTGTTGTGTGTGTGTGTGCGCACACACACCGCCGGAAAAGGGAGAAGCAGGGCAAAAAATTGACTAAACAGAGGAGTCGGCAATAGATGGAGAGGAGGAAATGGAGGGAAGAAGGGATAGGCGAAAGAGAATGGTAAGCATATGGCTATGAAGGGTGGGTAGAGGAGTGGGAGATGGGAGAGGAGGGTGGATAGAGGGAGTAGGGGAGGGAGAGAAGGGGGTAGAGGAGCAGGGGAGGGAGAGAAGGGTGGGTAGAGGAGGGAGAGAAGGGTGGGTAGAGGAGGGAGAGGAAGGTGGGTAGAGAGGAGTAGGGGAGGGAGAGAAGGGTGGTAGTAGGGAGAGAAGGAGGTAGAGGATTAGAGAGGGGAGAGAAAGGTGGGGAGAGGGAGTAGGGGAGTGAGAGAATGGTGGATAGAGGGAGTGAGTGGAGTGAGAGAGGGTGCTGTAGAGAGAGAGAAGGGTAGACTAGGAGGAGGGATAGACAGGGTGGAAGGAGAGAAGGGTGGGGTAGAAGGGAAGTGAGGAGGAAGAGACGGGTAGGTAGAGCAGTAGGGGAGGGAGAGACGGTGGGTAGAGGAGTAGAGGAGGAAAGAGAAGGGTAGGTAGAGGGCGTAGGGGGAGAAGGGTGGGTAAGAGGGAGTAGGGGAGGGGAAAGGGTGGGTAGAGGGAGAAAAAGGTGGGTGAGGCAGCGGTGGTTTTGAGGGAGTAGAGAGAGAAAGGTGGGGAGAGAGCAAAGTAGGGGACGTGTAAGAGTGAAACAAGGGTGGGTAGATGAAGTGAGTAATTTGTACTGTTTAAAACCTTTATTTACTAAGGAACAAATTTTATTACACCTACATTGACAGCCTACGGGGAACAAGTGGGTTAACTGCTTTGTTTCAGGGAGAATGGACATATTTGTAACTTGTCAGCTCTCGATTCGATCCAGCAAACCTGTCGTTACTGTCCCAATGCTCTAACCACTAGGCTACCTGCAGCCCCAAAGGGAGAGAATGGTGGGGGTAGAGGGAGTAGGGAGGGGAAAGAAGGGTGGGTAGAGGAGAGAAGGGTGGGGTTAGGGGGAGTAGGGGGATGGAGAGATCAGCAGAAAGCAAAGATCAAAAAAGATTGCATAGAGAGGGGAACATGCAATGTGATAGTTAGAGGTGGAGAGAGAGAGAGAGAGAGAGAGAGAGAGAGAGAGAGAGAGAGAGAGAGAGAGAGAGAGAGAGAGAGAGTTTGGAAGACATGAGGAGGACACAGCTGAGACTCGTTCCACTTTCTTCTCTAGATGGAACTGAGAGAAGGATGAAGAGAATAATGAGGAGAGGAGAGAGGTTGAGAGCTGAAGGCTTCCATATGCACCACACAGTGCACCACACTGACAGCAATGACCCATTAACCAGACAGAGGATATAAGGTCTCAATGTATTGCTTTCTGACGACCAGGGTCCAGTTTACCAAAAGATTGAAGGAAAAGTTCATCTTTCATAGGATGTCATTAAATCTTTGAGCAGTTTCCCAAAACCCTTCTGCATCACCTTACACAGATCTCCGCTAAACCTAGCGTCACTATGTTTATCTGTCTCTCTGTGCGGCGTGTGCGTTTTCACTCAGGTGTCTGTGCCCTCAATACAGATGCATATCCTTTTAAATATACATTTATTTTTTGTTTAATTTATTTGCACCAAATAAAACAAGTGACAGACAACACTACAGATAAAAACAAATACAAAAAACGGTGTGCAGGTGTGGTGGAAGCCCAAAGATTTCAAATCAGCAAAAAAAGAAACGTTCTCTCACTGTCAACTGCGTTTATTTTCAGCAATCTTGACATGTGTAAATATTTGCATGAACATAACAAGATTCAACAACTGAGACATAAACTGAACAAATTCCACAGACATGTGACAAACAGAAATGGAAAAATGTGTCCCTGAACAAAGGGGGGGTCAAAATCAAAAGAACAGTCAGTGTCTGGTGTGGCCACCAGCTGCATTAAGTACTGCAGTGCATCTCCTCCTCATGGACTGCACCAGATTTGCCTGTTCTTGCTGTGAGATGTTATCCCACTCTTCCACCAAGGCACCTGCAAGTTCCTGGACATTTCTGCGGGGATTGYCCCTAGCCCTCACCCTCCGATCCAATAGGTCCCAGATGTGCTCAATGGGATTGAGATCCGGGCTCTTCACTGGCCATGGCAGAACGAGTCAACATTCCTTGTCTTGCAGGAATCACGCACCAGAACGAGGCAGTTATGGCTGGTGGCATTGTCCATGCATGGACGGTTCATGATCAGGATGAGCCTGCAGGAGGGTACCACATGAGGGAGGAGGATGTCTTCCCTGTAACGCACAGCGTTGCGATTTGTCTGACGATGACAAACAGCTCAGTCGATGTGCTGTGACACACCGCCCAGAACCATGACGGACCCTCCCCTCCAAAATCGATCCCACTCCAGAGTACAGGCCTCCGGTGTAACGCTCATTCTTCTGACGATAAACGAAATCCGACCATCACCCCTAGTGAGACAAACTGCCGACTACGTTCAGTGAAGAGCACCTTTTTGCCAGTCCTGTCTGGTCCTGCGACGAGTGGGTTTGCTGCGCCATAGGCGACGTTGTTGCCGGTGTGATCGTCTGGTGTAGGATGCCTTCACAGGCCCCTAAAAGTCGCAGTCCGCCTCTCAGCCTTATTGCGGCACAGTCTGAGCAACGCAATCTGCCACGCTGCCGAATAGGCCGCGACCTGTCCACCGCTCTGCCTAGGTGGATGATGCGTGCCGGTTGGTAACTCGGGCAGATTGTTGTTTGCCATCCTGTACCTGTCCCGCAAGTGTGATGTTCGGATGTACCGATCCTGTTCCTGTAGCGTGTCTTAGGCGTCTCACAGTAGCGGATTTGACATTTAGCCCTGGCCACATCTGCAGTCACCTATCACGGAGATGAGCAGCGGGCCCTGGCAATCTAGTTTTCTTCCTTTTTGGGGTA
>NC_036851.1:43238705-43241982 GCF_002910315.2 Salvelinus sp. IW2-2015 | reverse complement strand
TTTAAACCCTTTACAATGAACATCTGTGAAGTTATTTTTATTTTTACGACTTATCTTTGAAAGACAGGGTCCTGAAAAAGGGACGTTTCTTTTTTTGCTGTTTATATAAAGAACACACCAAATAAAACTATATACAATACAAAAATGTTTTGTTAAAACAGATAACAAATCCTACTAATTATAAATGTATCAATTGATCAGTAATCACAAATTGATATTTTATTTGTTTTGTTTAAATGTGAGAGTGTGAGAGTTAGGCTAAATGGAGGAGATTACTGGGTAGTTTGGTTCATCAGGCTCCTCCTCCTCCTCCTCCTCCTCCTCCTCCCTCCCTTGATGAGTGAGGCAGTACTCCGTTCTCACATGCTGTCCTGTCTTAATTAGAATGAATTGCTTGCTAGCTATCAACATATGGCAGCTTCTCCACCTCTGTCCCGCTCTCCCTCCCTCTCTGCATCCCAACCTAGGCCTATATGCACAAATGTGTGCGTGGTTTGGACTTCTATACTATTCATATGGCAGCAGTTTTCCTAAATTTCTTCGACAGAAGTTTTCCCCCTTCCTCTGTGTATTTTTATCAATAATAAACGTGGTGGCTGTACGATGAGCTCCTAACTTGCTCCGGCTCTGTTCCAATCCTGTTATGCTAACCAGATTAGCCCAGACAGTCATGTTATGAGCCGGGACTAATTCCATACTGCCTGACCCCACACTAATCCTTGGGCATATTACCACTTGATCCTTTATTAGGCCTTCATATTTGTACTCTGTTTATGTGTGTGTTTGGGAGTGTGTGCGTGCGCATGTGCTTCTTTAGGTGCGTTTATCAAGGTCAATGCAACGGTCTCTGAATGTCAATTAGCCTATATTATTATTATTATTATTATTATTATTATTATTCTGTGTGTAAAAGGTTAATCACCTTGCCAACGGCATTACCATTGTTTTTCCATCACGTTGTTTATCAATAACTTAAATCTTTCATCCATCTATGTGTTTGGTCTCATCTGCTTTCTCAATTAGGGTGGTTTGGTGAACCATACACGTGTGATGAGTAACCTTGCCTTATAGCCTGCTTTAACTGTTTTTTCAAGCAAAAATGTATACACAGACACTCTTTAAACGACGAGGTTCACAGCCTGACCATCACACATGCAGCTATTTTATAAAAAGTTTACAAAAGTAGCAGCGAGTTGGCATCCCAAGTGGCGCAGCGGTCTAAGGCACTGTGGTCTAAGGCACTGTGGTCTAAGGCACTGTGGTCTAAGGCACTGTGGTCTAAGGCACTGCGGTCTAAGGCACTGCGGTCTAAGGCACTGCGGTCTAAGGCACTGCGGTCTAAGGCACTGCGGTCTNTGCGGTCTAAGGCACTGCGGTCTAAGGCACTGCGGTCTAAGGCACTGCGGTCTAAGGCACTGCGGTCTAAGGCACTGCGGTCTAAGGCACTGTGGCGCAGCGGTCTAAGGCACTGCGGCGCAGTGCTTGGGGAGCCACTACAGACCCGGGTATGATCCTAGGCTGTGTCACACCCGGCCGTGTTATGTTTCGGAGGATGCATGACTCGACTTTCGCCTCTCCCGAGCCCGTTGGGGAGTTGCAATGATTAGACAAGATCGTAATTGGATTGATTATCATGATATTGGGGATAAAATACAAAAAAATAATAATATAAAAATAAAACAAGGAGCAGCGAGTTTATAAAGCGTATAAACTAAGTTTAAAGGATCCATGTCTCGGTAATACCTCAGGCTGTCTAATTTCAACAGTGAACATAAAGAAATAGTAAAGACATGTATTCTAACGGTAAACATGTATTACTTAATGTGGCATGAACACAACCAGTCATTGATTTTTTTATCTGATTGTCGAACAAATTACTTTAAAAAGTAGGCTACCTGTGCACATTCGTCCACTCCAAAATAATTCCCACCATCCAAACAATGCACTGTGCACTAGCCATTGGATAAATGAAAAGAGACCTCTGTTACAAAACACCAAAAAGTGTGATGTCATTCGGTGATTGTCATTAGGCCTCGTATAGCCTGAATGAATTGTTGCGTCTTGTTGAATAATGTACCTTTTTTGTAAAAAGTAAAGTCGAGACACCTGAAAAGGGGCCGAAATACGGGACGCAGATACAGCTGTGTCTGTCCCGAGCTCATCTGTGTGGGAAACTATGAGGGCCCATAGTTATGAGGGCCCACAACTTATGTTGTAAGTTCGCTAGGGGTCTGAATCCAGTCAATAAAATATTGCAAATTTGCTAGTGAATGCTCAAGACAGACAGAGAGTGAGGCAGACAGGCGAAGTAGAAAGCTGAATGCCATTGAAAGAACCTGAACCAACTGTCACTGGTTTAAACCATGACAGAGAGGTGTGGGTATTAGTGTCATGTGAAATAAGATTTTTCATATTTACCAGTATCAGTACAAAATTGCATTTTAAACAAATAGGAGAATGGTTTGATTAGAGACCCTACAAAGTTTGACTTTAGTTGCATTTAGGGGAGCTCATGTATCTTTCGGGGGGTCTTAGCCCCCCCGGCCACCCTGTAATTCACACACTGGTTGTGGGGGCCTCAAGGGAAAAAATGGGCTGGCGTGTTAGAAATGCCTGCTCCGATTTCAGTCCTCTCCCGGAAAAATGCATTGTGTGAACATCATCTGACAGTCTGGTCACTACTTGCCTTGTCCCATCGCTGCAACTCCAGTACAGACTCGGGAGAGGCGAAGGTCGAGAGCCATGCCTCCTCCAAAACACAACACTGCCAAGCTGCACTGCTTCTTGACGCACTTGCTTAACCCAGAAGCCAGCCGCACCAATGTGTCGGAGGAAACACCGTACAACTGGCGACCGTGTCAGCGTGCATGCACCGGCCCCGCCACAAGGAGTCGCTAGAGCGCAATGGGACAAGGACATCCCGACCGGCCAAACCCTCCCCTAACCCAGACGAATCTGGGTCTGTAGTGACGCCACAAGCATTGCGATGCAGTGCCATAGTCTGCTGCGCCATTCAGGAGGCCGGTACGTTGATATTTTAAGACTTTCGCCAGGGGTCAAATCCATTTAAATTTCAGTCCATTCAGGAAGTACACTGAAATTCCAATTCTGTTCAATGTTTTTCAATTAGGAAAATGTGGAATTGGAATATGGTTGATGTTATTAACTGGATGGAATTCAAATGGAATTGACCCCAACCCTGACATTAGCTCCGATACCCCTACAACATGACTAATTATCTGGATCTGCCCGTGACCCTGCTCGTTCACTGTGCTGT
>NC_036851.1:43232139-43236693 GCF_002910315.2 Salvelinus sp. IW2-2015 | reverse complement strand
GAGGAGAGATCCTGTGTGAAGAAATTGTGTGTGTTCTTTGCCCATTTTAACCGCACACTTTTACTGTCTTTGTGTACATGGATTTTATTAATGTGGTATGTTTTACCCCAACACACTTTTCATCAATTGTAATAGCAGACCCTCATGCCAAATTGAGTCGAAGGCTTTTTTGAAATCAACAAAGCATGAGAAGACTTTGCCTTGTTTTGGTTTGTTTGGCTTGTTCAATTGGGTGTGCAGGGTGAAATACTCTGGTCTGTTGTACGGAATTTGGTAAAAAGCCAACTTTGACATGTTGCTCAGTACATTGTTTTCATGAGGAATCTCGATCTCGTCTGCTTACTCTCGTTCATCTCTCTAGTCTCTCTCTCTCGTCTTCTCTCTTCTCCTCTAGTCCAGATCCAGGCTCAACATCCGCACACACATTGTCTCCCTGGAGACGCTCTCTTCTACAGCTCCCATCGATACCTACCGACCCTCAACGTTCTCTCTCTCTCTCTTCTCTCTCTCTTCTCTCTCAAATTCAATTCAAAGGGGCTTTATGGGCATGGGCAGTGTTTTACATTGCCCAAAGTTAACGGAGGAAAACCAAAAAATAACACCAACAAAGTGAGGTTAATTCAAAACACAGACAACAACCAGACCAGTAACGTTACACAGACCAACAACGAGACAGTACGTTACACAGACAACAACCAGACAGTACGTTACACAGACAACAACCAGACAGTAACGTTACACAGACAACAACCAGACAGTAACGTATACACAGACAACACAACCAGACAGTACCGTTACACAGACAACAACCAGACAGTAACGTTTACACCAGACAACAAACCAAACAGTAAAGTTACACAGACAAAACCAACAGTAACGTTACACAGAAACAACCAGACAGTAACTACAACAGAAACAACAACACAGACACGTAAAGTTACACAGACAACAACAGACAGTAATGTTACACAGACAACAACCAGACAGTTAACGTTACGACAGACACCATAGACAGAACAGTAACGTTTACACAGACAACAACCAGACAGTAACGTTACACAGACAACAACCAGACAGTAACGTTACACAAAACAGACACAACCAGACAGTAACGTTACACAGACAACAACCAGACTAACGTTTACAACACAACCAGGACAGTAAACGTTACACAGACAACAACCAGACATTACGTTACACAGACAACAACCAGCACAGTAACGTTACAACAGACAACAAACCAGACAGTAAACGTACACAGACAACAACAACAGACAGTGACGTTACCAGACAAAACCAGACAGTAATGTTACACAGACAACAACCAGACAGTAACGTTACACAGACACCATCAGACAGTAACAGTAACGTTACACAGACAACAACCAGACAGTACAATTACACAGACAACAACCAGACAGTAACGTTACACAGACAACAAACCAGACAGTAACGTTACAACGACAATCAAGACAGTAGCATTAACTTACACAGACAACAACCAGACAGTAACGTTACACAGACAACAACCAGACAGTAACGTTACACAGACAACAACCAGACAGTAACGTTACACAACAACAACCAGACAGTAACAGTAACGTTACACAAACAACAACAACCAACAGTAACGTTACACAGACAACAACAGACAGTAACAGTAACGTTACACAGACAAAACCAGACAGTAATGTTACACAGACAACAAGTTTGAAGAGAAAAACAACGTTAACATATTATATTATTAATGGTTTTAAAATGTAGTTAAACATAATGATTTACTTGATCTATGTAGAAGTAGAATGTATGGAATGACAGGGGAAATAAATAGACAGATAGAGGCAAAGAAAATTGCAATATCTCAGACCGGCCAATAAAATGAAAAGATTAAGATGGGCAAAAGAACACAGACACCTGGGACAGAGGAACTCTGCCTAGAAGGCCAGCATCGCGCAGTCGCCTCTTCACTGTTGACGTTGAGACTGGTGTTTTGCGGTACTATTTAATGAAGCTGCAAGTTGAGGACTTGTGAGGCGTCTGTTTCTCAAACTAGACACTCTAATGTACTTGTCCTCTTGCTCAGTTGTGCACCGGGCCTCCCACTCCTCTTTCTATTCTGGTTGAGCCAGTTTGCACTGTTCTGTGAAGGGAGTAGTACACAGCGTTGTACGAGATCTTCAGTTTCTTGGCAATTTCTCATTTCTCATAATTTACAAAGATTATACTGTTTTTAATAAATTTGTGTATTTGAGTTTATCCATAATATTTGATGTATTATTTGTTCTGTCTTTTCTGGTGGATGAAACTGAAATCGCAACCAACGTTCTACGGCTTGTTTTGAAAAATAACGATATTTTGGAGATGATTTCCTTTACAAATAACTGAAGGGAGAGGATTTAATCTGAATCAAGGGAGAGGTTGTATTCTGAAATCAAGGGAGAGGTTGTAATCTGAATCAAGGGAGGGGTTGTATCTGAATCAAGGGAGAGGTGTAATCTGAATCAAGGGAGAGGTTGTAATTGAATCAAGGGAGAGGTTGTAATCTGAATCAAGGGAGAGGTTTGTAATCTGAATCAAGGGAGAGGTTTTTAATCTGAATCAAGGGGAGTTGTAATCTGAATCAAGGGAGAGGTTTGTAATCTGAATCAAGGGAGGGGTTGTAATCTGAATCAAGGAGAGGTTGTAATCTGATCAAGGAGAGGTTAAGATAGGGAGGGTTGTAATCTGAATAAGGGAGAGGTTGTAATCTGAATAAAGGGAGAGGTTGTTCGATAGGTTATCTGAATCAAGGGAGAGGCTTTATCTGAATCAAGGGAGAGGTTGTTATCTGAATCAAGGGAGAGGTTTGTAATCTGAATCAAGGGAGAGGTTGTAATCTGAATCAAGGGAGAGGTTGTAATCTGAATCAAGGGAGAGGTTGTAATCTGAATCAAGGGAGAGGTTGTAATCTGAATCAAGGGTTGTAATCTGATTCAAGGAGAGGTTGTAATCTGAATAGATCGAATAAGGGAGAGGTTGTAATCTGAATCAAGGAGAGGTTGTAATCTGAATCAAGAGAGGTTGTAATCTGAATCAAGGGAGAGGTTGTAATCTGAATCAAGGGAGAGGTTGTAATCTGAATCAAGGGAGAGGTTGTAATCTGAATCAAGTGAGAGGTTGTAATCTGATCAAGGGAGAGGTTGTAATCTGATCAAGGGAGAGGTTGTAATCTGAATCAAGGGGGGTTGTAATCTGAATCAAGGGAGAGGTTGTAATCTGAATACAGGGAGAGGTTGTAATCTGAATAAAGGAGAGATTTATAATCTGAATCAAGGGAAAAGGCCCATTCTTTAACATGGGTGAGCCCCCCAAATTTTTTGAGCCATTCTTAGTAATCGTCTAGAGAACCAGTTTGGATTTAAGTATAACTTTTGTATGACTGATGCCTTTAGTGAGAGTTGAATTTTGGCATGCTATTTTTCCCGAAAGTGAAAATGCTGCCCCCTGCCCTCAAGAAGTTTTAACAGCTAACATTTCAATGGCCATAATAAATAGATATGCTGATAGTGGACAACCTTGTTTTATTCCTCTTGACAATTTAAAAACTTTCTTAGAAGTAGCCATTATTTACTATTTTACACCTCGGGTTTCTATACATAACTTTAACCCTTTGTATTAGAGATTCTCCAAAATGGAAATATTCCAGGCATTTATATATACGTCCCAGTTGTACTTTATCAAAGGCCTTTTCAAAGTCAGCTATGAATAGCAGGCCTGGTTTCTCCGATTTCCCATAGTGCCTTATATTATCTCTTTTATGTATCGTCCATGTAAAAAAAAACTGTCTGATTAGAATGAATAATATCTTGACAATACCTTTTTACTTCTATACATTTTGCATCAGTAACTGAGGTGTATAAGGGGCCTCCGACACCGTGAAATCAGACCTAGTTGTTGAGTGTGTGATAATCTACCATTTTTATAGGAGTGTACAGTCGTGGCCAAAAGTTTTGAGAATGACACAAATATTAATTTCCACAAAGTTTTTAGATATTTTTGTCAGATGTTACTATGGAATACTGCAGTATAATTACAAGCATTTCATAAGTGTCAAAGGCTTTTATTGACAATTACATGAAGTTGATGCAAAGAGTCAATATTTGCAGTGTTGACCCTTCTGTACATCAGAAAGGTTTGGTAAACCTCCACTGGTATGCCATCCAGCCCTGGAGTTTTCCCAGACTTAAAGGCTTTAATTGCATCAAGAAGTTCCTCCTCTGTAATTTAGCCTTCACATGAGTCTTTCTGTACAGATGTTAATTTTACATTTATTCATWAAAAAAAAATCCCAAACATACATGTTTTTATCGTTTTTCTGCTATAACAATAAGAAAGAAATCCTTAAATTCCATTTGAATTCACAATGCAACTGCTCTGCTGCCAGCAACGGTCTGGGTCTCATGGTGCCTCCCTTTCAGACGGTGAAGCGTTGGGTCTCATGGTGCCTCCCTTTCAGACAGGGAAGCGTTGGGTCTCATGGTGCCTCCCTTTCAGACGGTGAAGCGTTGGGTCTCA
>NC_036851.1:43208591-43232039 GCF_002910315.2 Salvelinus sp. IW2-2015 | reverse complement strand
TTCGCGTAAAATCCGTCCAAATCAGGAGTTGTAGAGAGACAACCCACACGACAAAAATAGAATAGATTCGGATGTGTGAAAGTGATTATTCTATCCAGTTAGTAATTATGAAGGAGTTGGTACGTTGGGAATGAAGAGGAAAAGTTTTGAGTTTTGATTTGGAAGTGAGGGTTATGTTTAGAGTGGTAGATCTCCTGTTATGTTGTTCCTGGACAAAAAATCCAAGTTTATCTAACTCTAATGTATATGTTTTTTGAAATGAAAATGCTATGAAAAAGGTGCAGGAAGCTCATCTGATCGTGACCTACCTCTCTCTCTCTTCTCTCCTGTGTGCGCGCGCGGCGCTCTCTCTCTCTCTCTCTCTTCTCTCAAATATCATCAATTGCGATTCAATTGACTTTATTGATCATGGCAAGTTATATGTACATTAACATTGTCAAAGTATAATATTCGAAAATTTATAATAGAATATATTTTGTAATTATATTATTATCAGCAAGTAGATTATATATATATTTATATATATAATAAAATGGTGGGACTAACGTAATAATAATAGTAGTTAGTGACATGGGTATACCATTATAATAACAGCTTACAATCACAAATTAATCAGAACAACATATACATTAATAGCAACCAGTAGTAGACCAAGTGTTCACGACTGACTGAGTAAGAACACATGGACCTGGTACGATATATTACAATAAACAAACTTAAGGCTAAAATGGAAATTATTATCAAACATTACTTGCATGTGTTTTCGACTGAGGCTGTTCCTCTCGGAGGCTTGTGGCAGCTGGAAGTGACACATATTGCTTGCCAAATATCTGCCAGCATTGGTCTTTGTCTACCTTCAACAAATATTTTGAATTTTTGTTCTTCATCTTATGTTGTCAAATTCTTGTGGTATTATCTATAATTTTGGAAAGATAAATATTGCTTCTTATGGTCTGGTATATGTGTGTCACAGTGTAGTAGAGAATGCACTTCTGTCTCCCTACCATCGTTCCCCTGGAGCAGAGATGTGTGGCACAGGCCTGTCCTCCCTGTGGGCGATAGCCAGCGTGGTGGTCTGTACGATCCTGGGTCTCTATAGCCAGACTGGGCTCACTTTAGTTCTGTACCTAGTCATATTGTTTTCCTCACGTTTTCTATCAGTCACAGTGGTCAGTATAGTCTGCCACCATTTATGTCTGGTTTAGAGCCAAATAGCATTGAGTTTACTTGATTTTTTTGTGGTGTCTTTCCATAGGTTATATATTTTCTTTTGTTTTGTATTGATTTGGTTGGGCCAAGATTTTCTGAGGGCGTCCCGAGGCTCTATGGGGTTGGTTTGGGTTGGTGAGCTGTTAGCCTCAGAACCAGCTGGACTGAGGACTCTTCTCTGTTTTCATCTCGTTGACATTGTTAAGGCTGTGGATGGAATGGTTTTTAGGGTCACTTGTTGTTTAGATGGTTTGTAAATTTGATGGTGCTCTTTTTTCTGTCGCTAGATGAGGAGGGGATATTGGTCCCAATTCTCCGCCCTTAACATCGCGTTATTTGGTTTTTCTTTGTACTTGCAATACAGTTCTTTTGCAAAACTTGATTGCAATACTTCAATTGATGTTTTGTCCCATTTAGTAAATTTGTATTATTGATAGAGTGGACCCCATACTTCATGCCATATTAGGTAGCAATGTTCTTATAACTGATTGATTAAAAAGCTTTTGAGCCAGATCTAATCTGGAATTTCAATTTGGATGTTCCTTTTAATGGCATAGAATGTCTTGGTCGCTTGGCTTTGTCTTCTCAGCGTCATTCACAGCCATGTGGAGAGCTTACCTGTGTTGCGATTATTAGTCTAGTATGTGTGTTTTTGGTTGTTCTAATAGACTGTTGTCAGCATAGAAATGTATATTTTGTGTCGATCCTTTGTTTCTCGGTTTCTGTTGTGAATTATCATTTATATTTGTTTTTTTTAGGTTTAACGGTGGTCAGAAGGCCACTAAGTCTTGACAGAGACTGTTGTAAGATGATCTAGGTGTTGCATGTACCTCTTTAGTGGGAGGAGCAGCAGCACTCAGGGTCATCTCGTAGCGAACTTGCTGTCAAGTAAGCTAGATACGAGCCTTTTTAGTGATTGTGTGAGGGTGTACCAGGTGCTGTCGTCTTTAATGTTTTGCCCAACTTCATCATGTAGATGTTATAATATATGGTTGACTTATTGGGCAGCCCTGGTTTACTCCCGCCCTGAGAGAAGGATGTCTGTTTGCTTGTTTGCTCGAATTAGTTAACGACCCCATTTGTTGTTTTAGTGTTAATTTGATTTAATAAATATTCATTATGTTTTTGCCCTCCATGATAGCCTTTCTTTAGTTCTTTATTACTATTAAGAAACTTCGTGCATAATTGAATCAAATGTCTTTCTTGAATATTACCAAACACGAGTAGATTTTGCATTTAGTGTTGTGGTTAATCTTGTTATTCAATTAGGTATGGTGTGGAGGTTAAAATGTGGTCTGTGTATACGATAATTTTCTTTAGAAACAATTCAGGTGCTGGCTTCTTTGCTCAGGGACGTTGTGTTGTCAAGGAAATGATGTAGTCTGCTATTTATAAATACTGCAGGAGAAATTTTCCCCAAGTTTGCTGTTTAACTGCATATGTCCTCTGTATTATTTGGTGCAAATTTGTCTGCCATTTATAGAATTGGGTGTGATCAGGTCCTTGGTTCCATAAGGTAGTTCGGGGAAAATACCTCAAGTGATGGATAATGATTGAAAGTAGTTGAGTATAGCCAATTTTGCAATTTGTTGGTTCTGTATATTTTGATCAGTTTATTAAAAGTCCCATCAGCAACCAAAGGCTTTTTGGTTGGAGATTTGCATATTTTGTTCCAATAATTCTTCTTCTGTAATTGGGGTATCCAAGGATTCGTATAGTCTTGGTGACTGTCTAATTCCAAGGAGTTTTGTAATTTTTCTTGTGTATCTTTTGTTCTTGGCTCTTGTTGTACGTTGCTGTAGAGTTTGGCAAAGTGATTTCTCCACATATCCCCATTTTGGGATAGCCACTGCCTCATGATAAGGTTTGTTTGAATTTCTTCCAATTCTCCCAGAAGTGGTTTGATTCTATGGATCGTCTCTCTCTCTCTCCTCTCTCTCTCTCTCTCTCTCGCGCTCTTCTCTCTGCTCTGCGGCGCTCCCTTCTTCGCGTCTCTTTTTTTTTTTTAAATTCGCTGGGTTTCCATTTTTTTCTCCAGAACCCCAGCTGGTGTGTTTTGTTAGTAGGCGAGATGTTCAGTTTCTGTATCTAGGCTCACTACTATTTTGTTTTAGGATAGTACTGTTTCTAGGCTTCTGACTGTTCTGTTATAGGCTAATTCTGTTCTGTTTCTAGGTACTACTGTTTCTGTTTCTAGTACTTACTGTTCGGTTTCTAGGGGTCACTATTGTTCAGTTTTGTGTATCTAGGTTACTACTGTTCTGTTACTAGGTTACTAACTGTTCGGTTTTTAGTCTACTATTGTTCAGTTTGTGTATCTAGGTTACTACTGTTCGGTTTTCTGTTTATAGGCTACTTGTTTCTGTTATAGGTTACTACTGTTCAGTTTCTAGGCTACTATTATTAAGTTTGGTGTATCTAGTCTACTACTGTTCTTTGCTTCTGTATCTAGTCTACTACTGTTCTGTTTCTGTGTCTAGTCTACTACTGTTCTGTTTCTGTATCTAGTCGTACTTACTGTTCTGCTTCTGTATCTAGTTTACTACTGTTCTGCTTCTGTATCTAGTCTACTACTTGATTTCTGTTTTCTGTATCTAGTCTACTACTGTTCTGTTCTTCGTATCTAGCTCTACTACTGTTCTGCCTTCTGATATCTAGTCTACGTACTGTTCTTGTTCTTTATCTAGTCTACTACTGTTCTGTTTCTCGTAGTCTGTCTACTACTGATCTGTTTCTGTGTTCTAGTCTACTTACTGTTCGTATGTCTAGTCTACTACTGTTTCTGTATCTAGTCTACTATGTCTAGTCTCTGTTTCTGTTTTCTGATCTGTCTTACTACTGTTCTGCTTCTGTATCTAGTCTACTCTACTGTTCTGCTTTCTTGTATCTAGTTTACTACTGTTCTGTTTCTGTGTCTAGTCCTACTACTGTTCGGTATCTATCTACTACTGTTCTGTTTCTGTATCTAGTCTACTTACTGTTCTCTTCTGTAGCTGTCTACAACTGTTCTGTTTCTGTATTCTTAGTCTACTACTGTTCTGTTTCTCTGTCTAGTCTACTGCTGTTCTGCTTCTGGGTCTAGTCTACTACTGTTTCTTGTTTCTGTATCTTAGTCTTACTTACTGTTCTGTTTTCTCTGTCTAGTTCTACTGCTGTTCTGCTTCTGGGTCTAGTCTACTACTGTCTCTGTTTCTGTATCTAGTCTACTTACTGTCTGCATCTAGTCACTACTTTCTGTTTCTGTATTAGTCTACTACTGTTCTGCTTCTGTATCTGGTCTACTACTGTTCTGCTTCTGTATTCTAGTCTTTAGCTACTCGTTCTGCTTTCTGTGTCTAGTCTACTACTGTTCTGTTTCTGTATCTAGTCTACTACTGTTCTGCTTCTGTATCTAGTGTCTACTACTGTTCTGTTTCTTGTATCTGTCTACTACTGTTCTGTTTCTGTATCTAGTCTACTACTGTTCTGTTTCTTATCTAGTCTACTAGCTGTTATCTGCTTCCTGTCATCTAGTCTACTACTTGTTTCTGTTCTGTATCTAGGTCTACTACTGTTCTGTTTTCTTATCTGTCTACTACTGTTCTGTTCTGATAATCTAGATACTACTACTGGTTTCTAGGTATCTAGTCTACTACGTTACGTACTAGATCTTAGTTCTGTTTCTGTATCTAGTCTACTACTGTTCTGCTTCTGTATTTTAGTCTACTACTGTTTCTTGTTCTGTATCTTGTCTCTACTGCTGTTTCTGTTTCTGTATCTAGTCTACTACTGTTCTGTTCTGTATCTAGTCTACTTACTGTTTCTGTTTTCTGTTCTAGTCTACTCGTCTGCTTCTGAGGTCTAGTCTACTACTTGTTGTTCTTCTGTATTATGTCTACTACTGTTCTGGATCTAGTCTACTACTGTTCTGTTTCTTGTATCTAGTCTACTACTGTTTCTGCTTCTGTATTAGTTCTACTATCTGTTCTCATCTAGTCTACTACTGTTCTGTTTCTGTATCTAGTCTACTACTGTTCTGTTTCTGTATCTAGTCTTACTACTGTTTTCTCTTCCTTATCGGTTTACTAGCTCTTCTGTTCTGTATCTAGTCTACTTACTGTTCTGTTCTCTGTCTAGTCTACTACTGTTCTGCTCTGTGTCTAAGTCTACTACTGTTCTGTTTCTGATTCTAGTCTACTACTGTTCTGTCTTCTGTGTCGCTAGTCTACTACTGTTCTGTTCTTACTGGGTCTAGTCTACTACTGTTCTGCTTGTCTAGTCTACTACTGTTCGGTTATCTAGTCTACTACTGTTCTGCGTATCTTAGTTACTACTGTTCTGTTTCTGTATCTAGTCTACTACTGTTCTGTTCTGTATCTAGTCTACTACTGGTTCTGTTTCTGATCTAGTCTACTTACTGTTCTTTTGCTTCTGTATCTAGTCTACTACTGTTCTGTTTCTGTATCTAGTCTACTACTGTTCTGTATCTAGTCTACTACTGTCTTTTCTGTATCTAGTCTACTTACTGTTCTGTAGTCTAGTTCTACTACTGTTCTGTATCTAGTCTACTACTGTTCTGTATTCTAGTCTACTACTGTTCTGTATCTAGTCTACTACTGTTCTGATATCTAGTCTATCTGTATTCTGTATCTTGTTTACTACTGTTCTGTGTATCTTAGTCTACTACTGTTCTGTATCTATGTCTACTACTGTTCTGTATCTAGTTCTTACGTACTGTTCTGTATATCTAGTCTACTACTGTTCTGTATCTAGTCTACTACTGTTCTGTTTTCTGTCTCGTTTTCCTCTTCTTCCTTTTCCTTTCCTATCTGCTTCTTCCTTCATTCTATCTCTGTTAGAGCAAAAGGAGGGGCCAGTGGAGCTCTCTCCCTCTGACTCCATCACTCTATCTCACTCACTCTCCGTGGTTCTGATTTATGTGTGTGTGTGTTTCTGTGCGAGCAAGTAGAAAAAACATTTTGACTTACACCACATGTAGAGAAACACCGATGCCATCCTCTTCTTTCAGGTTGCCTAAACAGTCCATGACTGTCATACAGTATACACTTTTAGTTTTTGTTGTCCTAGTCTACCTGGCTAAAATGTCTGCTCGCTAGCCTAACTTCCTTTCATTGGCAACAATGAGCCAGCTAGTTAACTTTCGCCTACTTACTACTTCTAGCTACATTTTTATCTTCGATCCTCTCAGGCCAGGGGCACAACGCATTAATGTATGGTTGGATCAGAATCGCCACTTTAATCTCTCTCTCTCTCTCTCTCTCTCTCTCTCTCTCTCTGAGTACCTCTCTCTCTCTCTGTGAGTACCTCTCTCTCTCTCTCACTCTCTCACTCTCTCCTTACACTACCCTTTTATTTTACTTGTCTTAACCAGGGTGTCAAAACTCTGCTACATTACTGGAGTCCATATAGAAGCTAACATACCTTACCACTGAAATCTCTAATACAGTACTGGAGTCCTTATAGAAGCTAACATACTTTACCACTGAAAAGTTGGATTAAAGTTGCATAAATGTTGGTGAGCATTGCATTCACCCTGAGTAAAGTTGCCCAATAAATATATAATGCCTTTTAAATAAGTAATATTTCTCTCAAAAATATGCCTGGAAATGTTCAAGAAGTCCTTCAAAATCAGTCCAAAAGTATGACTTATTTTTTAAGTATGTCTGTGAATATTAATTTGATTGTAGAGTCTGCAGACAGAAAGAAAATTGTCCAATCACAATGTGGTGAATGAATGAACCAACCAATCATGTACCGTGACATTGCTGTGTGCATGCATCCTTATCTGCTGTATGCACGTTTCTGTGTCGTGTTTACTTTTACAGATTACATTTTTTTTGCAAGTCAGATAAGAGCAAATTCTTATTTACAATGACAGCCTACTATGTGATATTATGGCATATTATGTGAAATGACTGGACCGCATGTTAAAATTAGTAAACCGAGTGCCACTCTATAATTTTGCCGATAGTGGCAGGTAGATGGATCAAATATGTTGTCTTGTGGTCATAGGTCGTAGTTAGATGCTTACATGCCTTTTATCTGTTGCCCAGATTCTGTATTCACAAAGTGTCTTAGAGTAGGAGTTCCGATCTAGGATGTGTGCTTGAGAGAGACATGTTGAACAAGAAGGATTACTCCTATTAATCATCTACAATACTATTAAGAACGTGATTATTAAAAACATATCATGGCACTTGTTCTTGGATTTCCAGGCTGCCCTCTAACTCTATCCTATTAAATGAGCATGTATTTACTGAGAGAAACAAGAGACGGCCAAGTGTACTTCCATTATTAGTCCATTATGCTTGTGTGCTTTATATTCAAATGAGCCATGAACGATACGCGAATGTAAAACCTAGAAACGGATATTAGTGTAATTACTGTATAAAACTTGTTTTTATTCATSAACTTTTCAGACAGCAAAAAACCCGAATAATCCAAACAGAAATGAAGACATCGCAATAGTTCAGTTCAGTTCAAACTTTATTGTCCCCAAATGGAAATGTGTTTTCAGGCGATGTTCACATGATAAAAAATACTCACCATAAACTGACAGCAACAACAATGGGGTGTCTTTCAGTTGCATTTTAACAACATTATAACAAAATAACACCATTATGTTTAACTTATCGTTACTATGTTTCTATGGTTTCAGTATAACTATGAGGGTAATGACATCAGTGACCTGCCCGTGGACCTATCTGTGGTGTGGAACGGCAACTTTGTCATCGACAACCCCTTCAACATTCAAGGTAAGCACTAGGCTTTAGCTCAGAGGGGTAAGCACTGTCTTGTTATACAGCAAATGGTTCGGTGAACCACACTCATATGATCTTTAGACTTGTGTTAGCTCCCCAAGTGAATGCCTGGGCTTTAGCTCAGAGGGTTAACACAGTCTTGTGGTATACCAGAATAATTTTCTATCACGTATTGTCACTACTTGCCTGATGTGTCGTGGGAGCTTTACTTAACCAAGGCACTCTAGCCACATGAGTAAACGGCCACAGAGAGGGCAGTAGCATGGAGGTTGAGTTTTATGTAAGCTACCACTGCATGTTAAATCATTTATAGTGTGACCAAAAAGGGCTAGGGAAAGCTAAGTCTGGAAGTGATATTCTGGCTTTGACACGCTATATCGTTCAAGTATACTTTCTAAATAGCTGGCTAAGTTTCTGCCATGGTAAAATACAACTGTGTGGATGGCAACTGTGTGGCTGGCAGGGGTACTGTAGCAATGATGTAAAATACAACTGGTGGGCTGGCAGGGGTATGTTAGCATGTGTAAATACAACTGTGTGGCTGGGCGAGTATGTAGCATGTGTAAAAACACTGTGTGGCTGGCAGGGGTATGTAGCATGTGTAAAATACAACTGTGTGGCTGACAGGGGTATGTAGCATGTGTAAAATACAACTGTGTGGCTGGCAGGAGTATATAGCATGTGTAAAATACAACTGTGTGGCTGGCAGGGTATGTTAGCATGTGTAAAATACAACGTGTTGGCTGGCAGGGGTATGTTGCATGTGTAAAATACAACTGTGTGGCTGGCAGGGGTATGTAGCATTGTGTAAAATACAACTGTGTGGCTGGCGGGGTATGCTGCATGTGTAAAATACAACTGTGTGGCTGGCAGGGGTATGTAGCATGTGTAAAATACAACTGTGTGGCTGGCAGGGGTATGTTGCATGTGTAAAATACAACTGTGTGGCTGGCAGGGGTAGTAGCATGTGGAAAATAAACTGTGTGGCTGACAGGATGTAGCATGTGTAAAATACAACTGTGTGGCTGGCAGGGGATGTTGCATGTGTAAATACAACTTGTGGCTGGCAGGGGTATGTAGCATGTGTAAATACAACGTGTGTGGCCAGTGGTATGTAGCATGTGTACATACAACTGTGTGGCTGGCAGGGGTATGTAGCATGTGTAAAATACAACTGTGTGGCTGTCAGTGGTATGTAGCATGTGTAAAATACAAAGTGTGGCTGGCAGGGGTATGTAGCATGTGTAAAATTCAACTGTATGGCTGGCAGGGGTATGTAGCATGTGTAAATACAACTGTGTGGCTGGCAGGGGTATGTAGCATGTGTAAAATACAACTGTGTGGCTGGCAGGGGTATGTTGCATGTGTAAAATACAACTGTGTGGCTGGCAGGGGTATGTAGCATGTGTAAAATACAACTGTGTGGCTGGCAGGGGTATGTAGCATGTGTTAAATAAAACTGTGTGGCTGGCAGGGGTATGTTGCATGTGTAAAATACAACTGTGGGGCTGGCAGGGGTATGTAGCATGTGTAAAATACAACTGTGTGGCTGGCAGGGGTATGTAGCATGTGTAAAATACAACTGTGTGGCTGGCAGGGGTATGTAGCATGTGTAAAATACAATGTGTGGGCTGGGCGTATGTAGCATGTGTAAAATACAACTGTGGTGGCTGGCAGGGGTATGTAGCATGTGTAAAATACAACTGTGTGGCTGGCAGGGGTATTTAGCATGTGTTAAAATACAACTGTGTGGCTGGCAGGGGTATGTTAGCATGTGTAAAATACAACTGTGTGGTGGCAGGGGTATGTAGCATGGTAAATACAACTGTGTGGCTGGCAGGGGTATGTAGCATGTGTAAAATAAAACTGTGTGGCTGGCAGGGGTATGTTGCATGTGTAAAATACAACTGTGTGCTGCAGGGGATTGTAGCTATGTGTAAAATAAAACTGCTGTGGTGGCAGGGGTATGTAGCATGTGGAAATACAACTGTGTGGCTGGCAGGGGTATGTAGCATGTGTAAAATACAACTGTGTGGCTGGCAGGGGTATGTAGCATGTGTAAATACAACTGTGTGGCTGGCAGGGGTATGTAGCATGTGTAAAATACAACTGTGTGGCTGGCAGGGTATGTAGCATGTGTAAAATACAACTGTGTGGCTGGCAGGGGTATGTAGCATGTGTAAAATACAACTGTGTGGCTGGCAGGGGTATGTAGCATGTGTAAAATACAACTGTGTGCTGGCAGGGGTATGTAGCATGTGTAAAAAAACTGTAGTGCTGGCAGGGGTATGTAGCATGTGTAAAATACAACTGTGTGGCTGGCAGGGGTATGTTGCATGTGTAAAATACAACTGTGTGGCTGGCAGGGGTATGTTGCATGTGTAAAATACAACTGTGTGGCTGGCATACAGCCCTTGTGTGCGATTTAGAAAGGCAGGAGTGCATGCACACGTTACACACACACACACACACATATACACACAGCCTCAGGACTAGACAGTCACTTTACACTCTTGTGATGTCTTCACTTTTTTAAAGTCAATTACCGAGGCAGCAAGTAGATGTGTGTGTGTGTACATGTGTGCATGCCTTCATGTGTTTGTGCATTCAGAAAATATTCAGACCCCTGGACTTTTTCCACATTTTGCTACATTACAGCCTTATTCTAAAATGGATTTTTTTTAAATGTGTCCCTCATTAATGTACACTCAATACCCCATAATGACAAAGCAGAAAAGTTTTTTTATGAATGTTGGCAAATTAAGTATTCATAAGTATTCAGACCCTTTTCTCAGCACTTTGTTGAAGCACATTTGCAAGCGATTACAGCCTCAAGTCTTCTTGGGTATGACGCTACAAGCTTGGCACACCTGTATTTGAGGAGTTTCTCCCATTCTTCTCTGCAGATCCTCTCGAGCTCTGTCAGCTTGGATTGGGAGAGTCGCTGCACAGCTATTTTCAGGTCTCCAAAGATGTTCGATCGGGTTCAAGTCCGGGCTCTCGCTGGGCCACACAAGGACATTTAGACTTGTCCCGAAGCCACTCCTGCGTGGTCTTGGCAGTGTGCTTAGGGTCGTTGTCCTGTTCGAAGTTGAACCCCAGTCTGAGGTCCTGAGTGCTCTGGAACAGGTTTTCATCAAGGATCTCTCTCTAACTTTCCCTCGATCCTGACTAGTCTCCCAGTCCCTGCCGCTGAAAACACATCCCCCAGCATGATGCTGCCACCACCATGCTTCACCGTAGGGATGGTGCCAGGTTTCCTCCAGTCGTGACGCTTGACATTCAGGCCAAAAAGTTATATCTTGGTTTCATCAGACCAGAGAATCTTGTTTCTCATGGTCTGAGTCCTTTAGTGCCTTTTGGAAAACTCCAAGTAGGCTGTCATGTGCCTTTTACTGAGGAGTGGCTATCATCTGGCCACTCTACCATAAAGGCCTGATTGGTGGAGTGCTGCAGAGATGGTTGTCCTTCTTGAAGGTTCTCCCATCTCCACAGAGGAACTCTGGAGGTCTGTCAGAGTGACCATCAGGTTCTTGGTCACCTCCCTGACCAAGGCCCTTCTCCCCTGAT
Organism: Salvelinus sp. IW2-2015; assembly: GCF_002910315.2. NCBI lineage: Eukaryota > Metazoa > Chordata > Actinopteri > Salmoniformes > Salmonidae > Salvelinus > Salvelinus sp. IW2-2015. The sequence continues at coordinate 43,220,499 of NC_036851.1, read as the reverse complement.
TGCTCAGTTTGCCTGGGCGGCCTGCTCTAGAAAGAGTCTTGGTGGTTCCAAATGTCTTCCATTTAAGAATGATGGAAGCCACGGTGTTCTTGGGGATCTTCAATGCTGAAAAAAGTTTTTGGTACCCTTCCCCAGATCTGTGCCTCAACACAATCCTGTCTCGGACCTCACTGGTCGGTTTTTGCTTTGACATGCACTGTCAGCTGTGGGACCTTATATAGTCCGTTGTGTGCCTTTTCAAATCATCTCCAATCAATTGAATTTACCACAGGTGAACTCCAATCAAGTTGTAGAAACATCAAGGATGTTCAATGGAAACAGGATGCACCTGAGTCTCTCAGCAAAGAGTCTGAATACTTATGTAAATAAGTTATTTCTGTTTTTATTTTTTATATATTTGCAAATCATTCAAAAAAACTGTTTTCGCTTTGTCATTATGGGGTATTGTGTGTAGATTGATAATATTTGTATTTATTTATTTCATATTAGAATACGGCTGTAACTTAAATGTGGAAAAGGGGACGGGGTCTGAATAGTTTCTGAATGCTCTCTACGTGTGTGTGGTTAGCGCACCAATCCATAGACAGTGGATAGTGATTAAACACACAACTAGGGAGTAGAAAAAAAGAAGAAGTTTTCTTCTACGGATAATTACTAGTGAAATTGTGTAGTCTTAACAACGCCCAGCATTTTGCTGTTGTTGTTGTCGCCATGGCAGCGGGGGGTTGTAAAGCAGGGGCTCCTGCTGTGATGCAAGATAGAAGATAACAACACATTTAGGGAAATGTTTGCTAAAGCCTCTGCAGTCAAAGCCCACCGCAATGCAGACCCAGACACAATGTACCACAATGAGAAATAGACTTTTAGCTCAAGTAATTTGTCTGAGTAGTGAGTACATTGCATCTCAATATGGAGGATGGGTGGGGGTGGTGAGGAGTGGGTGAGTTGGGTTAGTGTTAGTGTTAGTGTTAGACTGGTTGGGAGGGGGAGACTGGTATGGGGGCATGGTTTTTCTCCAGCCAAGCAGCAACAGAACTGGTCAAGTCCTTGGTCTCTCTCTCCCTCCTCTCTCTCTCTCTCCCTCCTCTCTCTCTCTCTCCCTCCTCGCTCTCTCTCTCCCTTCTCTCTCTCTCCCTTCTCTCTCTCTCTCTCTCTCTCTCCCTTCTCTCTCTATCTATCTATCTATCTATCTATCTATCTATCTATCTATCTATCTATCTATCTATCTATCTCTCTCTCTCTCTCTCCTCTCTCCTCTTTCTCTATCTTTCTCTCTCTCACTTCTCTCATCCTCATTTTAACTAAGATAACCATCTAACGGTGCTCCCTCGCTTAATGCCTGATATGTAAATGTAATTAAATCACTCATTTAGTATCATTTAATTGTCCCATGGTTGCTTTCAAGTTAAATCGTGACCAATGGGATTTGAGAGGCTGAAAACTATTCCTCTGTCAAATTTTTGCGGTCATTTGAAGTAGATTTTCGCTTCAGTTCATATTCAGTGCATATAAAATGTTTTATTCAAAGCTGTCATCAAGGCAAAGGGTGGCTACTTTGAAGAATCTCAAATCTCAAATCTATATTTATTTGTTGAACACTTTTTGGTTGCTACATGATTTCATATGTGTTATTTCATAGTTTTGATGTCTTCACTATTATTCTACAATGTTGAAAATAGTACAAATAAAGAAAAACCCTTGAATGAGTAGGTGTGTCCAAACTTTTGACTGGTACTGTGTGTGTGTACACTACCATTCAAAAGTTTGGGGTCACTTAGAAATGTCCTTGTTTTTGAAAGAAAAGCACATTTTTGTCCATTAAAATAACATCAAATTGATCAGAAATTTTGTAAATGACTATGTAGCAGGAAACGGCAGATTTTTTATGGAATATCTACATAGGCATACAGAGGCCCATTATCAGCAACCATCACACTTGTGTAGGCTTGCACATTTTTGGGAATATTCAGAGGTGGAAATATATGCATATTAATACCATTTAAATGTAGATGTGTTTTGCATTGGATATATGCAAAAATGGAGACAGAAACAGAAACATGTTTCCTCATAATAAGTAGACATAATTGCAAATGATTAAATCCTTCCAATAGAAATAAAAATAATTTAGTTACGAATTGAACTTTAATGAAAAGAGTTGACTTTTCACATGGGATAATTTCACTGAACAACAAAATAAAGGGAATATTGAATGATCCCCAATGATCCATGGCATCTCCCAAAAACATTTTCAACATACATCTGTAAAATGATAGTCTAGAAACTAAAGCTTTGGTTGTCTTCCTCTTAGGCTTCCAAGTCTTCTCCCTGGACCTCCTCAATGTCCACCTCTTGAACATCAGACTCTGAGGCCTCATCTTCACTGTCACTTTCCAACCTTGTTGAGGGTGGCCCGTTGTCAGGCTCAAAAAGCCTCCAATTTGCCCGGATGGCGACCAATTTTTCAACCCTTGTATTGGTCAGCCTGTTGCGTGTATGTTCCCAAACAAGGACCAGTTGTGCTCTGAGTTGGCTGATGTTGGTTGGATTTGGTGGATGATGGAGGCAGCAGGGGAAAGAGCCTCAGATCCACAAAGCCCCTTCCACCAGGTGGCTGATGAGATATGTTGGCACGACTGCCATATTGCAACGCCATCCCAAAGCCCTTGCTTGGAAGTGTACTTTGCCAGACTGCCCTCATCCAGGCCAACGTGGCGAGACACGGTAGTGATGACACCATAGGCCTTGTTGATCTCTGCACCAGACAGGATGCTATTGCCAGCATACTTGGTGTCCAACATGTACACTGCGGCATGTATGGGCTTCAGGCAGAAGTCTTCACGCTTTTTGATGTATTTCAGAACTGCAGTTTCCTCTGCTTGGAACAACAGTGAAGTGGATGGCATCGTCAGACTGGATGGCATTGTCTTCCTCAATCAGTGCAATAGCTACTCCTATAGGTTTCAGGAGTTTCCGGCTGCCTACCACTCTCTCCCAAAATACATCATCCAGGAGGATCCTCTTGATGGGGCTGTCCATCTCGGCAAACTGTGATATGGCCATTTATTGGAGCGACTCTTTCCCTTCCAGGAGACTGTCAAACATGATGACAACACCACCCCAACGGGTGTTGCTGGGCAGCTAAAATGTGGTGCTCTTATTCTTCTCACTTTGCTTGGTGAGGTAGATTGCTGCAATAACTTGATGACCGTTCACATACCTAACCATTTCCTTGGCTCTCTTGTAGAGTGTACCCATTGTTTTCAGTGTCATGATGTCCTTGAGGAGCAGATTCAATGCATAAGCAGCACAGCCAATGTGTGTGATGTGAGGGTAGGACTCCTCCATTGACTCGTTCCTCCATTGAGTCAACAAAAACTTCCAAGCAGCCTTCATGATCCCAGCATTGTCCGTCACCAGTGCAAATATCTTCTGTGGTCCAAGGTCATTGATGACCACCTTCAGCTCATCTGCAATGTAGAGACCGTTGTGTCTGTTGTCCCTTGTGTCTGTGCTCTTGTAGAATACTGGTTGAGGGGTGGAGATGATGTAGTTAATTATTCCTTGCCCACGAACATTCGACCACCCATCAGAGATGATTGCAATAGTCTGCTTCTCTATGATTTGCTTGACCTTCACTTGAACTCTGTTGAACTAGGCATCCAGCAAATGAGTAGATAAAGCATGTCTGGTTGGAGGGGTGTATGCTGGGCGAGGAACATTCAGAAATCTCTTCCAATACACATTGCCTGTGATCATCAGAGGTGAACCAGTTGCATACACAGCTCGAGCAAGACATTCATCAGCATTTCTCTGACTACGTTCCTCAATTGAGTCAAAAATAAACTTCTGATTCCAGGAGGACCTTGAGCTCTTGCTATCGATAAGGTGTGTGATTCATCATTTTCACCTCAAATAGAAGTAAAGGGACTTTTGTCAGAGGTTGCTTGTTGTGAGCGCTGAGGGAACTTTAKGCACTTGGCCAGATGATTCTGCATCTTTGTTGCATTCTTCACATATGATTTGGCACAGTATTTGCAAATGTACATAGCTTTTCCTTCTGCATGAGCTGCATTTGTGGGTTTGATTACAGGCTCAAAATGGCCAGAAACAATTAACTTTCTTCTGAAACTCGTCTTTTCTTGTTCTGAGAAATGAAAGCTATTCCATACAAGAAATTGCAAAGAAACTGAAGATCTCATACAATGCTGTGTACTACTCCCTTCACAGAACAGCGCAAACTGTCTCTAACCAGAATAGAAAGAGGAGTGGGAGGCCCCGGTGCACAACTGAGAAGGAGGACAAGTACAGTAGTGTCTAGTTTGAGAAACAGACGCCTCACAAGTCCTCAACTGGCAGCTTTATTAAATATTACCCGCAGAGTTCCTCTGTCCAGTGTCTGTGTTCTTTTGCCCATCTTAATCTTTTCTTTTTATTGGCCAATCTGAGATATGTTTTTTTTCCAACTCTGCCTAGAAGGCCAGCATCCTGGAGTCGCCTCTTCACTGTTGACGTTGAGATTGATGGTTGATGATAATAGGTCTCTGTACGCTTATGTAGATTTTCCATTAAAAATCAGCCGTTTCCAGCTACAATAGTCATTTACAACATTAACAATGTCTATACTGTATTTCTGATCAATTTTATGTTATTTGAATGGACAAAAAAAATAGTTTTTCCTTCAAAAACAAGGACATTTCTAAGTGACATCAACATTTTGAACGGTTGTGTGTATTATGATTCGTTTTTTTTTTCTCGTTCAGGCTTTGACCCCTTGTCATATAAACACACATAAGACATGGATGAATGCATAGAATTGCAGGAAATTACCTTTTTAAAACAGCAACAACAAAAAATCTCTGCCCTATGCAAAATGTGTAGAACTGCAGGAAATTAGCTTTAAAGCTGCAACATTTTATCTCTGCCAACACGAGGGGTGTGAACAGTTTGGGGTTGCATGGGTTGTGACGTGGGGGTTTGTTACTTCGCCGATAAATTACTTTATCCATCCAGACCTTTGCCAGCTAAATTTGTGTTACCGGACCTTGTCAAATATTACTTGTTTATCCCTGATCTATAAATGTCATWGTATGCTGTAGCGTTAGTATTTCCCTTCACTGAAACTAAGGGACCTAGCCCGAACCATGAAAAATAGCCCCAGATCATTATTCCTCATCCACCAAACTTTACAGTTGGCGCTATGCATTGGGGTAGGTAGCGTTCTCCTGGCATCCGCCAAACCCAGATTCGTCCGTCGAACTGCTAGATGGTGAAGCATCATTCATCACTCCAGAGAACATGTTTCCACTGCTCCAGAGTACAATTGCAGCGAACTTTACCCAACTGCAGTTGACGCTTGGCATCCAGTTGACGCTTGGTAATCTTAGGCTTGTGTGTAGCTGCTCGGTCATGGAAACCCRTTTCAAGAAGCTCCCGACGAACAGTTATTGTGCTGACGTTGCTTCCAAAGGCCGTTTGGAACTCGGTAGTGAGTGTTGCAAACGGGGTCAGACGATTTTTATGTGCTACCTGCTTCAGCACTCGGTGGTCCCATTCTGTGAGTTTGTATGTCCTACCACTTCGCGGCTGAGCCGTTGTTGCTCCTAGACATTTCCACTTCACAATAACAGCACTTTGATGAACTGACTTGTTTGAAAGGTGGCATCCTATGACGATGCAACATTGAAAGTCACTGAGCTCTTCAGTAAGGCCATTCTACTGCCCATTTTTGTCTATGGAGATTGCATGGATGCGTGCTCGATTTTATGCACCTGTCAGCAACGGGTGTGGCTGAAATAGCTGAATTCACTAATTTAAAGCATTGTCCACATACTTTTGTATATATAGTGTACACTGAGTGTACAAAACATAAAGGAACACCTTCCTAGTATTGAGTTGCACCGCCTTTTTCCCTCAGAAAGGCCTCAGATCATTGCTTCCCACAGTTGTCAAGTTGGCTGGATGTCCTTTGGTTCGTAGACCTTTCTTTATACACACGAGAAACTGTTGAGCGTGAAAAACCCAGCTGTGTTGCAGTTCTTGACACACCAAAACCGGTGTGCATGGCCCCCAACTACCATGCCCTATTTAAAGGCACTTAAATATTTTGTCATGACAGTTCTCCCTCATTTGCACAGATACACATTCCATGTCTCAATTGTCCCAAGGCTTTGGGGGCTTCCGAGTGGCACATCGGTCTAAGGCACTGCATCTCAGTGCTAGAGGCGTCACTACAGAMCCTGGTTCAATTCCAGGCTATATCACAACCGGCCATGATTGAGAGTACCATAGGGCGGCGCACAACTGGCACAGCATCGTCCCGGTTAKGGTTTGGCCGGAGTAGGCCGTCATTGTAAATAAGAATTTGTTCTTAACTGACTTGCCAAGTTGAATAAATAAAGGCTTAAAAATCCTTCTTTAGCCTGTCTCCTCCCCTTCATTTACACTGATTGAAGTGAATTTAACAAGTGACATCAATAAGGGATCATAGCTTTCACCTGGATTCACCTGGTCAGTCTGTCATAAAAAGAGCAGGTGTTCCTAATGTTTTTACACTCAGTGTATATACACTGCTCAAAAAAATAAAGGGAACACTTAAACAACACAATGTAACTCCAAGTCAATCACACTTCTGTGAAATCAAACTGTCCACTTAGGAAGCAACACTGATTGACAATAAATGTCACATGCTGTTGTGCAAATGGAATAGACAACAGGTGGAAATTATAGGCAATTAGCAAGACACCCCCAATAAAGGAGTGGTTCTGCAGGTGGTGACCACAGACCACTTCTTCAGTTCCTATGCTTCCTGGCTGATGTTTTGGTCACTTTTGAATGCTGGCGGTGCTTTCACTCTAGTGGTAGCATGAGACGGAGTTTACAACCCACACAAGTGGCTCAGGTAGTGCAGCTCATCCAGGATGGCACATCAATGCGAGCTGTGGCAAGAAGGTTTGCTGTGTCTGTCAGCGTAGTGTCCAGAGCATGGAGGCGCTACCAGGAGACAGGCCAGTACATCAGGAGACGTGGAGGAGGCCGTACGAGGGCAACAACCCAGCAGCAGGACCGCTACCTCCGCCTTTGTGCAGGAGGAGCAGGAGGAGCACTGCCAGAGCCCTGCAAAATGACCTCCAGCAAGGCCACAAATGTGCATGTGTCGCTCAAACGGTCAGAAACAGACTCCATGAGGGTGGTATGAGGGCCCGACGTCCACAGGTGGGGGTTGTGCTTACAGCACCTTCAAGTGCATTGGAACCAAATTGCAAATTCGCCACTGGCGCCCTGTGCTCTTCACAGATGAAAGCAGGTTCACACTGTGTGACAGACGTGACAGAGTCTGGAGACGCCGTAGAGAACGTTCTACTGCCTGCAACATCCTCCAGCATGACCGGTTTGTCGGTGGTCAGTCATGGTGTGAGGTGGTATTTCTTTGGGGGGCCGCACAGCCCTCCATGTGCTCGCCAGAGGTAGCCTGACTGCCATTAGGTACCGAGATGAGATCCTCAGACCCCTTGTGGAGACCATATGCTGGTGCGGTTGGCCCTGGGTTCCTCCTAATGCAAGACAATGCTAGACCTCATGTGGCTGGAGTGTGTCAGCAGTTCCTGCAAGAGGAAGGCATTGATGCTATTGGACTGGCCCGCCCGTTCCCCAGACCTGAATCCAATTGAGCACATCTGGACATCATGTCTCGCTCCATCCACCAACGCCACGTTGCACCACAGACTGTCCAGGAGTTGGCGGATGCTTTAGTCCAGGTCTGGGAGGAGATCCCTCAGGAGACCATCCGCCACCTCATCAGGAGCATGCCCAGGCGTTGTAGGAGGTCATACAGGCACGGGAGGCCACACACACTACTGAGCCTCATTTGACTTGTTTAAGGACATTACATCAAAGTTGGATCAGCCTGTAGTGTGGTTTTCCACTTTAATTTTGAGTGTGACTCCAAATCCAGACCTCCATGGGTTGATAAATTTGATCTCCATTGATAATTTTTGTGTGATTTTGTTGTCAGCACATTCAACTATATAAAGAAAAAAGTATTTAATAAGAATATTTCATTCATTCAGATCTAAGATGTGTTATTTTAGTGTTCCCTTTATTTTTTTGAGCAGTGTACTTTTCAAGTCTAAATAGGCTTATGTTTATCTCTTGTGACTTGTGTGTGAATAGGGTTGGATGTGTCATTTCACGCTTTCAGCATGTTAACAAAAAACTCTCTCCCATTCTCCCTCTCCAACCCCCCCCACTCCTCTCTCCATCCCTCTTCCCTTTTTCTCCCCCTCCTCCCTCCCTCCAGCCCACCTGTACAAGTGCCCTGCTTTGAGGGACAGCTGTGGCATGTGTCTGAAGGCTGACCCCAGGTTTGAGTGTGGCTGGTGTGTCCAGGAGAAGAAGTGTTCTCTGAGGCAGGAGTGTGTCCCGCTGGAGAGTAGCTGGATGCATGCCACCACCGGCAACAGCCGCTGTGCCCACCCCAAGATCGCCAAGGTACGGACGGGATGGGAAGGGTGATACTAGAGGAGGAATTTCTGTAGTAAGCTGAAGTGAGGTAGTTAAGTTTTCTATTGGAGTGAAGTTTCAAAGTGAATTTAGATGAGGTATTGGAGTCATGTGGATGAGACTGGGACAGTAGGGCGGTAGAGGACATGGAGAGAGCTAGACACAACAGAGACTGTATTGTCTCACAGATGGGAAGGACAGAGGAGGCAGTCTACGGGAGGGACATCACTGAGATGACTAATGAAGGGAAGCTGTGTGCGTGTGTTTTTGTTTTACTATCATTGTGGGCAATGTTCCCGTGTGCAGCTCCCCCGGGTCTGCCGCACAGAATAAATATCAGCCCGCTCAGAGAAGCAYGAGATTGAACTTCACTCAACTTTCTAGAGTTTTCCCCRTTAGTTAATTAACATTTTCAACATTTCCCTTTTACTGTTGGAATTGTGATCGAATCAATGCAGTATGAGCCACTTTCAATGCAACATACCGAAACAAAACGAACTATGCAAGATATTTTGTTGTAGGCAGAACGCATTGGGAGTAGGATTATATTGCATTAACACGCATGACTCAGCTCGTACTCATAACCAATCACAGCTGCAGTAGGCCTATACTCTATGCAAATAGAACATTGCCATATATGGATCTGTGCCCTTCACTTTGAACTGGACAGTTTTTACAGCATGAGCGGTCATGAGTAGATGCGCTTGTTTTGAGATCAAAGCGAGAGTTGCATGTAGCCAAGTGTACACATTTAAGTGATAATGTCTGAGAAGCCAGTGTTTGGAGAATACATTGGCATGGGTGTTGTTAGGYCCTGGACTTCATCTCTGCCAATATATCCTCCAAACACTGGCTTCTCGGGCATTATCACTTTAATACAAAAGGTTATCAACATCTTCAAATAWTGATTGACATATTTTCGTAAACAACTTTATTTTGATTTAGTTCCCGAGTGGCACAGCGGTCTAAGTCACTGCATCTCAGTGCTAGAGGCGTCACTACAGACACCCTGGTTCAAATCCAGGCTGTATCACAACCGGCCGTGATTGGGAGTCCCATAGCGCGGTGCAMAATTGGCCCAGTGTCATCCTGGTGTGGCCGGTGTAGTCCATCATTGTAAATAAGAATTTGCTCTTAACTTACTTGCCTAGTTAAATAAAGGTGAAATAAAAATGTAAAAAAATGTCATCCTTCCACAAGTTATAGTCCCGACACAAATCTAGGGTTGCTCCCCAAGCCGGCTGGTCATTCGTTCCATTGGTTCGTTCAAAATGTTCCATTGCCATACTGGCTGGCAACGTTCTTATCCCTTGCTAGTTCGCCAGCTAACTTACAGTAACTTACAGTCACATCAAATAGTGCAGCCAGAATAACAGCAAAGTAGCTGCGTTTGCATTTGTTTAAGCTGTTTTGTTGTAACATTTATTACACTGTTGTTCAGAGGAGCTAGCCAACACCACAGCTAACACAATAACTTCAAATTGAAGCTGGAAGGACTGCAAACTATAGTAGCTGCACTTCGTTTCATTTGACCTTTTTTCAATTGCTATTTTTTTGTATATATCCATAAAAAGTATGCCAGCTGATTCATGATTTAGAATGGCTGAGAAACGCTGTCTGCCTGTCTGTCTCGTCCTGACTCGTTCATTACTATGGGACAGCTGGAGATCGAATTTGAGTATTGAAATAATGTTGCAAATGTCGGAGAGACAGACAGCAAGGTTAATACAAATCTCCGCTGTTGAAAACAACTAAATGTTAGTCTAAATAAATGTGAGAATGTCTAGATGCTTTTATAGTGGAGATCAAGTGTATAACTTGCCTGGTTGGGCTGATGAGACAGTGGATTGTCCAGTCAGTTGAAACAGAGAAAATAGGCATTTTAACGTCATAGATTTAGCCAGTTGTAGAATAGACACCGGCTGGAATGCGCTTTAAACCAGCATTCAGCATTCAGGATTAGACCCACACGTTGTATATTTGTTCATATCCTTTGCTAGTTAGTGAGTTATTAGCCCAGTTGTAGATCATTTGTAGTCCGCAATGGGGGAGTGATTGCTTCCTACAAGAGCACAAAACGTGTACATTTCTAGACATCTTTGAAAGACAAGTCAATCAAATGTATTTATAAAGCCCTTTTTACATCAGCAGATGTCACAAAGTGCTATACAGAAACCCAGTCTAAAACCCCAAACAGCAAGCAATGCTGATGTAGAAGCACAGTGGCTAGGATAAACTCCCTAGAAATGCAAGGAACCTAGGAAGAAATCTAGAGAGGAACCAGGCTCTGAGGGGTGGCCAGACCTCTTCTGGCTTTGCCGGATGGAGATTATAAGAGTAAATTGCCATTTAAGGCCAGATTGTTCTTCAAGATGTTCAAATGTTCATAGATGACCAGCAGGGTCAAATAATAATCATAGTGGTTATAGAGGGTGCAACAGGTCAGTACCTCAGGAGTAAATGTCAGTTTACTCCTGAGACAGCAGGTGTGGTAGAGACAACAGGTGTGGTAGAGTTTGAGAGAGAGAGAGAGAGAGAGAGTGAGTCGAAAACAGCAGGTCCGGGACAAGCTTGCACATCCAGTGAACAGGTCAGGGTTCCCTAGTCGCAGGCAGAACAGTTGAAACTGGAGCAGCAGCATGACCAGGTGGACTGGGAGTCATCAGGAGTCATCAGGCCAGGTAGTCCTAAGGCATCGTCATAGGGCTCAGGTCCTCCGGGAGGGGAAGGAGAGAGGGAGAGAGAATTAGAGGGGGGATACTTAAATTCACACAGGACACCAGATAAGACAGGAGAATTACACCAGATGTAACAGACTGACCCTAGCCCCCCCGGCACATAGACTATTGCAGCATAGATACAGGAGACTGAGACTGGTGGGTCGGGGGACACTATGGCCCCATCCGACGATACCCCCGGAGAGGGCCACAAGGCAGGATATAACCCCACCCACTTTGCCAAAGCACAGCCTCCACACCACTAGAGAGATACAGACCACCCACGTACTACCCTTAGACAAGACTGAGTATAGCCCACAATATAGCCCACAAAGGGGCGCAAAACCTGACAGGAAGATCACGTCTGTGACTCAACCCACTCAAGGGGTTTCTCAATGGCTGGCCATGCCTTCTTCCTGGCGACTCCAACCTTGGCCAACAGCCCCGCCCCCCCCGCTGCTACTCGCCCAAGCCTCCCCAGCTTCTCCTTTACCCAAATCCAGATAGCAGATGTTCTGAAAGAGCTGGAAAACCTGGACCCATACAAATCAGCTGGGCTTGACAATCTGGACCCCCTATTTCTGAAACTGTCCGCCGCCATTGTCGCACCCCCTATTACCAGCCTGTTCAACCTCTCCTTCGTATCATCTGAGATCCCCAAGGATTGGAAAGCTGCCGCGGTCATCCCCCTC
>NC_036851.1:43204350-43207853 GCF_002910315.2 Salvelinus sp. IW2-2015 | reverse complement strand
TTCAAAGGGGGAGACCACCCCTGGACCCAAACTTTACAGACCTATATCATTCCGGCCCTGCCTATCTAAAGTCTTCGAACAGCCAAGTCCAACAAAAACCAGATCACTGACCATCCTCGAATCCCACCGTTCCTTCTCCGCTGTGCAATCCCGTTTCCGAGCCGGTTCCACGTGATGCACCTCAGCACGCTTCAACAGTACTAAATACGACATCATAAAACCGCCATCGATAAAAGACATTACTTGGCAGCCGTTCTTCAGTCGACCTGGCCAAGGCCTTCTCGACTCTGTCAATCACGCATTATTCTTTACGGCAGACTCAGTATCTCTGGTGTTTTCAATGACTGCCTCTGCTGTTCACCAAACCTACTTGTGCAGACAGAGTTTCAGTGTGTCAGCGGATGTCATTGTTGTCCGTCCTCTGCGCTAGATCTCATGGTTGAGGTAGCCACACGGGTTCAATTCTCGGGACCGACTCTTTTTTCTCTGTATAACATCAATGATGTTTGCTCTTTGCTGCAGGGCGTATATTCCCTGATCCACCTCTACGCAGACAGACACCCATTCATGTATACTTCCGGCCCTTTCCTTGGGACAACTGTGCTATCTAACCTCCAAAACGGAGCTTCAATGCCATACAACAACTTCCTTCCGTAGAGAGGCCATTGACCCAAATTAGGGCTCCTTTAAACGCTTTAGTAAAACCAAAATGCATGCTGGTGTTTCACCCAGGTTCCCGTGTCCATGTCACGCTCAGTGGACCCCGCACCATTAAAATACATCCGCACGACTAAGCCTTCCATCACCCCACCCCATGTGTAACTCTGTGTTGTCTGTTCACACTGCTATGCTTTATCTTGGCCAGGTCGCAGTTGCAAATGAGAACTTGTTCTCAACTAGCCTACCTGGTTAAATAAAGGTGAAATAAAAAAATAAAAAAAATAAAAAGTGACACACCCCTCCTAGGGACGACATGGAAGAGCGCTAGTAAGCCAGTGACTCAGCCCSCATAATAGGGTCAGAGGCAGAGAATCCCAGAGAGGGGAGCTGGCCAGGCAGAGACAGCAAGGGCAGTTCGTCACAGGCAGTCAGGTAAATTGTTTKTTTTTTTGTCAGAGTTGTATTTTGAGGCAGACTTGAATAAGCTAAGTAGCCAATTGGCAGAGGATAGCATAATTTGTCTAATTCTCTGTAATAATGGTATGGGAATAGCAATGCATATGTTTTTTATAAAGTGGTTTCTTGCATCAAACAACACAACATTTTCAGTCACCTCCTTGTCTGAAGGACAAGTGGATAAACAGGTTAATGTTAAACCCTGCATGTTTTTTTTTTATCTCATGAAATGTAGGCCTACATTGAACACCACACATTGGCTGCTATTGTAGGCTGAATGATAGAACAGCAATTTCCATGGTAAAATGTTATGAGATCAATTTCCTCCATTGTTTATGATGGTGGGCCACTCTGGTAGGTTTACATGATGATCAACTAGCCACAGAGCCTAGTTGACCACTGTCTGAAACTGTAACTTAAAGCGGTTACAGCCTCAGTGTTCACAGTAACACACACTGGAAGTTGCACAGAATTTAAACAATGTTCAAGTTTGAGGTCAGTAGACCAGAAATGTCATCTTGTATTTCAGCTTATGGAACATGGGGTCAACACTTTACATGTTGTGTTTCTATTTCTGTTCAGTCTACTCAAGTGTTTCCTTTATTTTGGCAGTTACCTGTTTTTTTTTCTCCATCTCTCTTTGTCTCTCTCTCCCTCCCTTTCTAATCCTTTTCTCCCTCTTTCTAATTGTCACACTGAGATGGAGAATATACAGTTTTTCATAAATTACATTTATATCCACTTTTTCATTTCAGTTTTCTACTACCTCCTTACTGAAATGTGTGAGCTAGTTCACTGCGGGGGGTGAAGGATCACGTCTCCTTTGCATTTCACTTAATTTCCTGTTTGACACAAGCCTCCTCAGTTTCTGAATGCTTAATGGAGATATTGGAATAATTGGGGCACTGGCACACAGATAGATCCGCTAGCTAATGCTCCCTCACTCGCTCATGCTGCACTTATCTCTTTGAAACAAGCGCACAAAGGCAATTGGGTGGTGTGTGTGGGTTGGCAAGAGTTGAACGTGAGCCGACTTCAGGCCGCGAGGCTTGCCTGTCGCCGAATCTGCCTGGTATACGTCGCTATGGCTAATTTAGAGCCGCTTCAATTGGTTGGTTGTGTTCTGGTTATACTTCAAAGAATCCACTAATTACACTATGTATTGTAATAATTGTGTTGGATTACACAAGATGTTGGGCTTTCAAGAATCTTGTACGTCGCCTGTGTAAATGTTTTTCACATCAGGAGATGGCTTATTTAAGATGAGTAATTCGTTATATCCTTTGCACTTTCCTGGGGGGCTTCTCTGTAATTGTTCTGGCTGGGTCAGCACTATTTCAGATTGGCACTGCAATGTAGTATGTGATTTATATCTGAAAAATCCGCTCACGCATTGATGGCTTTCCCAAAAATAAAGAAGACTATTGGTTAGGTATGATGACCCATAGAAATAAATGGCCCCGTTAATCAGACTTGGTCATCTCTCATGAAGTGTGTTGATCTTGGTTATGGGCTTATACTATTAGATAATATCATGTTAGTCGAATTAGTGATAGCTACTGACGCTGAAGCAACGCGAAAAATAAGACTGTACTAGGGCACAAGATTACATGTTTATTATACACCAACAAACGTGGTTCATTTGCTCAACTGGGAGTGTGGCTTCATTAGAGTCAAATAGATCTTACTGCTACTTTACTGTTGTTTCATTTCCTGTTACAACACAACTCTTCACAAAACATCTTGACAAAATATGGATCGGACCACTCTCAGGACCTCGAGTAGGAAATCTGTACTTCGTTGATCTGGAGTTCTGGTTGAGAACTTAGTGAAAGTCTAATGATTATATTTTTAGAATGCTAACGAATGAGTTTAACTTGTGACGACTTGCTGTTTAATCTAGTTTGAGATTGCTCTTGTCTCATGTGGGGGGGGGAGTGGAGGTGGTGCTCCGCGGGATTATCGAGTGGTTCTGAGTAAGAGCACCGAGAGAGGGTATTAGATGAGCAGGCGGCGTAGTAGATGCACTGGCATTTATAAACCTGCACCTTTCTCTGCCTGTGCTCGAAGCTCTTCTTCTGCTCTCGCACCTCTCAACCTATTTTAAGCTCTCTTATACTGTATGTCTGCTTTTTCACCGTGTTCTGTTTTGTGCCACCAACATCTTGCCCTCAGGCCAAGCTTTAGCCCCACTCCTTAGACCCCCCCCACACACAAAGACACATATACTTCCCTCCACCCACAACACACACACACACACCACACACACACACACACACACACACACACACACACACACACACACACACACACACACAACACACACACACACACACACACACACACACACACACACACACACACACACATACACACACTTCCTCCAA
>NC_036851.1:43193359-43204325 GCF_002910315.2 Salvelinus sp. IW2-2015 | reverse complement strand
CGCCTTCCTCTGGGTGTCAAGAGGACGTCAAGAGGAGAAATTCTTTGTTTATCTGTACTGACGTGAAATAAGACCTATATTCTTTGCGTGACCGACAACTTCCGTCGGTTTCTGATCGCACGAAGTTGGAGCTGCGATTTGTGTACTGTTTTGCTGTGCGTTATGGATGAAAACTATCTCGTGTCGAAGTTTGTTTGATACATGGACCATATCATCGTAATGTATTTTTTTCAATATAGTTTAATCAGATTATTTGAAATTTTTTCGGGAGTTTTGCGGTTGTTCCGTTGTTCTGATTTTATTTACGTTTGAAGATCCGTGCCACTCGACCAGTACCTGTGCTAAATGGATGGGAAAGGAACAATTCTGAACGAACCAACGACTAATCTTGACAAAGGACACTTTGATCAACATTCTGATGAAAGATCAGCCATAGTAAGACCCAATTTACGATGTTATATCATATCTGTTGTGCATAGTGAACTGGCCGTAGGGCGCTAGCCGAATCTGCCTGTATAAGCTATGCTAATTAGCGCTACATTTTGTTTTCGTTATAAAACATTTAATAAATCTGAATATTGTTTTGGATTCACCAGATGTTGGGCTTTCAATATCTGTACGCTGTGTATTTTTCTTGAAATGTTTTAAGATGGCAAGTAATTCGTTATTGACGTTGGTCTCTGTAATTGTCTGGCTGGGTCAGCACTATTTCAGATTGCAGCTGCAATGTAGAACTGTGATTTATACCTGAAAAATGCACATTTTTCCAAAAAGAAACTATGCTAAATACCATAAATATATTCATCAGACTGTCATCTTCATGAAGTTGTTCTTGGTTATGGCTATATATTTTTATTTAGTCGAATTAAGTGATAGCTACTGACGCCAGGAAAAAACTGTTGGGAGTAAAAAAATCGTGTCTTTGCTCAACGTGGTTAGCTAATAGATTTACACTATTGTGTCTTCCCTGTAAAAATTTAAAAAATCTGAAATGTTGGCCTTTATTCACAAGATCTGCTATCTTCATCTGGTGTCTTGGACTTGTGATTTAATGATATTTAAATGCTAACAATTTACTTGTGACGCTATGCTAGCTATGCTCTCAGTGGGGGGGAGTGGGGGGTGCTCCCGGGATCGAGGGTTGGTGACTCGCTGAAAGTTTAGTAAGACACTGGCCATTCCTTTCACTTGCTTTCTTGCTTCCAAACCTCTTTCTCTCCACCTCTATATTTTAAGCTCTTATACTGTATGTCTGCTTTCACCGTGTTCTGTTTGTGCCACCAACATCTTGCCCTCAGCCAAGCTTTAGCCCCACTCCTTAGACCCCCCCACACACAAAGACACATATACTTCCCACCCACACACACA
This sequence comes from Salvelinus sp. IW2-2015, assembly GCF_002910315.2. Classification (NCBI taxonomy): domain Eukaryota; kingdom Metazoa; phylum Chordata; class Actinopteri; order Salmoniformes; family Salmonidae; genus Salvelinus; species Salvelinus sp. IW2-2015. The sequence continues at coordinate 43,202,957 of NC_036851.1, read as the reverse complement.
CACACACACACACACACACACACAACACACACACACACACACACACACACACACACACACACACACACACACACACACACACACCACACACACACACACACACACACACACAACACATACACACACTTCCTCCAACCCACACACACCACCCAATTGCCTTTTGTGCGCTTGTTTCAAAGAGATAAGTGCAGCATGGACGAGTGAAGAGGCATTAGCTAGCGGATCTCATCTGTGTGCCAGTGCCCCAATTATTCCAATATCTTCATTAAGCATTCAGAAACTGAGGAGGCTTGTGTCAAACAGAGAAATTAAGTGAAATGCAAAGGAGACGTGATCCTTCACCCCCCGCAGTGAACTAGCTCACACATTTCAGTAAGGACGGTAGTAGAAAATGAAATGAAAAAAGTGGATATAAATGTGTAATTTATGAAAACTGTATATTCTCCATGTTAGTGTGACAATTAGAAAGAGGAGAGAAAAGGATTAGAAAGGGAGGAGAGAGAGAGACAAAGAGAGATGGAGAAAAAAAAACAGGTAACTCCAAAAATAAAGGAAACACTTGAGTAGACTGAACAGAAATAAGAAAACACAACATGTAAAGTGGTTGACCCCATGTTCCAAAGGCTGAAATACAAGATGACATTCTGGTCTACTGACCTCAAACTTGACACATTGTTTAAATTCTGTTGCAACTTCCAGTGTGTGTACTGTGAACACTGAGGCTGTAACGCTTTAAAGTTACAGTTTAGACAGTGGTCAACTAGGCTCTGTGGCTGTTTGATCTCATGTAAACCTACCAGAGTGGCCCACCATCATAAACAATTGAGGAAATTGATTCTCATAACATTTTATGATTACGGCATAATCTGCATCAGCGCCTACAATAGCAGCCAATGTGTTGGTGTTCAATGTAGGCCTACATTTCATGAGATAAAAAAAAAACATGCAGGGTTTAACATTAACCTGTTTATCCACTTGTCTTCAGGGGACAAAGGAGGTGACTTAAAATGTTGGTGGTTGTTTGAATGGCAAGGAAACCACTTTATAAAAAAACATATGCATTGCTATCCCATACCATTTATTACAGAGAATTAACAAATTATGCTATCCTCTGCCAAATAGCTACTTAGCTTATTCAAGTCCTGCCTCAACAATACAACTCGGACAAAAAAACAGACAATTTACCTGACTGCCGTGCTGACGAACTTGCCCTTGCTGTTCTGCTGCCGCTCACCTCTCTGGATCTCTGCCTCTGACCTATTATAGGGGCTGAGTCAGCTGGCTACTAGCGCTCTTCCTGTCGTCCCTAGGAGGGAAAATGAAGTGTGTTTCTGGTCATAGGGGTCATGACCATATATAGGCAGAGCGTTGAAGCGAGCATAGACTTCTTGCATTCTACTTCTTGGTCAGGGAAAGTGCTGTCAAATGACTTGTGTATCACTCAGAGACAAAATTGAAACGGTTTTAGAAACTAGAGATTGTTTTCTTTCCAATGGTATTATTTATATGCATATAGTAAGAGCAATAATTGAATAAGAGGCAGTTTAATCTGTAGAGCAAATTATGCTAATGGGAAAATAGCACCCCCTGTATTCTCAAGAAGTTTTAACAGTGAGACACAAGGGAAAAAACAAATGAGCATCCACCTAATACGATCACAATGTTGCCTCGACGTTGCTACAACATTGCCATATTATTTTCCTCTGACATTAACATTACGGGAACAGTGGACAAATTACAAACTGAAAACCTCTCATTTTTCCTTGAAACTATCAGTCTGGGTTGTTCCTTGTTGGTAGTGGAACATTTCACATCTCAACATCCTTTCATAGAGAGCACTTGTTCAACTTAAAAATAATAAAACCATGTTTTCCCATCTCAAGAGTTTAAATTCAAAACTGTCTATAGTAAGTGCCAAATTAGGTAACCTAGAAGGTCTTCCTAGAAGTCACAGAGTGACAGGGATTCAAGGCATGGAGATTGAGAGGCATTTCATGCTATTTCTCCCTGTAAACTCTGTTCACTTGGATACATTACAGTACTGAGCGGTAGGGTACTACATTGTTAGCCTGTAATAATGCTAGTTCTATGCTAAGTGCACTAGCCGCTGTGTGGCCCTTTATTACCTTCCGGATTAACCGTTCATTTCATTGGGACGACTGGAATTGAGAGGCATTTCATTCTATTTCTCCCTGCAAACTTGCCCAGTTTGACATTGTGCAATATTGAGCAGCATTGTTAGCCTGTCCAAGTGACACAACGCTGTCCTAATATGGACACCGTAATCCTGTAATATTTAATTAGTCATGCTCTCTCTCGTACGGAGTGGGGCACACTAAACAGACATTGCATCTTAATTATGGGTAATAAACCCACTATGCCTGCTGTGGCTCTCTCTGTCTCTCTCACTCTGTCTTTCTCTGTCTCTCTCGCTCTTTCTGTGTGTGTGTGTGTGTGTAACAGTATAACTTTAGTACCGTCCCCTCGCCCTGACACGGGCGCGAACCAGGGACCCTCTGCACACATCGACAACAGTCACCCACGAAGCGTCGTTACCCATCGCTCCACAAAAGCCGCGGCCCTTGCAGAGCAAGGGGAAACCCTACTTCAGGTCTCAGAGCAAGTGACGTAACCGATTGAAATGCTATTAGCGCGTACCGGCTAACTAGCTAGCCATTTCACATCCGTTACACTCACCGGTCAGATGCTTTTGTAACCTCGGGGTGGTTGTGTTCAGTCAGAACAGGTGGCTGTAACTCTGGGTGGTGGGGTCACATGCCCTGTGTCACTCTGGGTGGTGTGGTCAGTGCTGTCCACATGGGTGGTGTGGTCAGTACTGTACATGGCCTGGTGTGGTCAGTGCATTGTAACCATGGGTGGTGTGGTCAGTGCTGTAACATGGGTGGGTGTGTCAGTACTGTAGGGTGGGACTTTTGGGTGGTGTGGACGAGTGCTGTAACCTGGGTGGTTGTGGTCATGCTGTAACATGGGTGGTGCTGGTCGTATGTTCTGTAAAGTGGGAAGGCACACACTTTACTCTTAGCCTAGGTTCTGGGCCTTTTTTTGTACGGCCACTCTCCCTCCCCTGCCCTCCTTTCTGTTGGATATTTTCTCCTCATGTTACGTTCAAGCTACTGTTCCTTCTTTAAGCTGTAAGAGTAATACAACCGTGCTAGGCGGTCGAGACGTTGCTCCCTCCCTTGTGGCGCTTTTGTGATTCTCAGTCTCCAATTAACCTGCTTTCTGGAGCCTCTCCACTTTCTCTGCCCTGCCTTGTTGGATGTGTTATGTCTATCGTTGCTTGTGTTGTTTTAGTTCCACTTCATTTCCCATACTAAAGGGGTGATGTGCTCGAATTTCTTTGCCCTTCCTCACCAAAACTTGTCTTTGCAGTATGTGGTGCTAGCCATGGTGCAAGCACGACCTTGTCCGCTCGGCGCTTGTTTTCTTTTCTTTTTTTTTATCTTCATATTTTTTTCTTCTGGATTTTATCCGAGCATATATATCCTTATAGAGTAGGAGAACCTATTTTTCTTTTTAATCTTTTTTTTTTTTTCTGCCCCTCCCCAGAATCCTCTTCTACTTTTACATAGTCGGCCCTTCTTTCTCATCGTCCTTTCATAAACACTACGGACTACTGTTGTAATCATATGTTTGGAAGAACGAACCACCACATGCGACGTTTACAATAAAATCGTCACGGTTTACTCTGGCCAAGCTTAGGTTTAGTTATTCATCGCTAAAATTAAAAAACTTTTTTGCCTACAAATTTTTTCCCCATTTTCCATCCTTGTTTTCACAGCAGCATGATTTTATTACAATAATTTTTTTATGTTTTTTGTTTTTCTTTATTTTTTGGTTTTTTTATGTGGGGAGGTGAGGGGTTTAACCATAAATATGAAGGTTTTTTTTTTTTTCATAGTGAGATGTGAAAGCCCGCACGGTATCTTTTGTCCAAATGCATGTTGTTTCATAAATATTAGAGGGCGCTAACTTAATTTCTTTTGCCCTGCCACTCGAAAACTAATGCATGAGCTGTCTTATGTTAATTGGTGGGGAGAGGTTGTAATGTCTGGGGGGAACAGTGGAATGGGTATCAAACAGTGGTTTCCATATGTTCTTTCATTCACTCTGTTCCAGACATTATGAGAGGTAGTGTCTTGCAAGTCTTTCAGGTCGCTGAGAATTTGAGTCATTCCACATGACATAGATCACGAAACTGGTCTTTCTCACAGTGGCATGTTTGTAGTCAAGAATGTAAAAGGTTGCATGTTTTGTTGTAGCCTCTTGTTATTGGTATGGTGAGAGGTTAGCATGGTTTTGTTGTCCGGCTCTCTCTGTTTATTGGTAATGGTTAGAGTTGCAGCAATGTTTCTTGTTGTAGCCGTCTGTTATTGGTAATTCGTTTGTGAGAGAAGGTGCCATCGGTTTTTGTTGTAGCTTCCAGCGGTCTGTTATTAAGTATGATGGTGAAGGTTTTAGCTTGTTTTGTTGTTTCTCCTGTTATTGGGATAATTGGATCGAGAGGTTAGCGCATGTTTTTGGGGTTGTTAGGTCTTCTGCTGGTTTTGGTAAACTCTCAAAGGGATCGACAAGGAGTCGATAGAGAGGTTTAGCATAGTTTTGTTGTAGCCTCTCTGTTATTAGTAATGGAGAGAGGTAGCATGTTTTGTTGGTTGGTAGGCTTCTCCCTCTGTTATTGGTATATTGGTGAGAGGTTAGCATGTTTTGGTTGTAGCACCAGACCTGCCTGTTCTGTGGAGTAAGTTTGTTGTAGCCTCTAATTATTGGTAATGGTGAGAGGTTAGATGTTTTTGTTGTAACCTGTTATTTGGTAATGAGAGGAGGTTAGCATGTTTTGTTTTAGTCTCTGTTATTAGTATGGAGAGAGGTTAGTGTTTTTGTTGTAGCCTCTGTTATAGTAATGGAGAGAGGTTAGCATGTTTTGTTTGTAGCCTCTGTTATTGGTATGGTGAGCGGTTAGTGGTTTGTGTGTAGCCTCTGTTATTGGTAATGGTTGAGAGGTTAGCCTGTTTTGTTGTAACCTTCTTGTTATTGGTACTGGAGAGAGGTTAGCATGTTTTGTTTTGTCTCTGTTATTGGTAATGGGTGAGAGGTTAGCATGTTTTGTTTGTTAACCTCTGTTATTGGTATGGAGAGCGGGTTTTTTAGCATGTTTTGTTTTTAGTCTCTGTATTGGTAATGGAGAGAGGTTGCATGTTTTTGTTGTGAGCTCTGTTAGTGGTTAAATTGGTGAGAGGTTAGCATGTTTATGGTTGTAACTCTGTTAATTGGTAATGGAGAGAGGTTAGCATGTTTTTTTTAGTCTTGTTTTGTAATGGGAGAGGTTAGCATGTTTTTGTGTAGCCTCTGTTATTAGTAATGGAGTAGAGGTTAGCAGTTTCTGTTGTAGCCTCTGTTTATTGGTAATGGTGAGAGGTTTAAGCATGTTTTGTTGTAGCTCTGTTATTGGTAATGGGTGAGAGGTTAGCAACTGGTTTTGTTGTAGCCTCTTCTGTTGTTGGTAATGGTGAGAGGTTAGCATGTTTTTGTTTGTAGCTCTGTTTTGGTAGTGGTGAGGAGGTTAGCATGTTTTGTTGTTAGTCTCTGTTATTGGTAATGGTGAGAGGTTAGCATGGGGTTTTGGTTGTGCCTCTGTTATTGTATGGAGAGAGGTTAGCATGTTTTGTTGTAGCCTATGTTATTGGTAATGGAGAGAGGTAGCATGTTTTGTTGTGCCTCGTCTGTTATTAGTAATGAGAGAGGTTAGCCATGTTTTGTTCGATGCTCTGTTTTATTGGTAATGGTGAGAGGTTAGCATGTTTTTGTTGTTAGCTCTGTTATTGGTAATGGTGAGAGGTTTAGCATGTTTTTGTTGTAGCCTCTGTTGTTGGGGTCATGGGTGAGAAGGTTGCATGTTTTGTTGTAAGCTCTGTTATTGGCTAATTGGTGAGAGGTTAGCATGTTTTTGTTGTAGTCCTGTTTATTTGGTAATGGTGAGAGGTTAGCATGTTTTGTTGTAGCTCTGTTATTGGTCTGGAAGAGAGGTTTAGCATGTTTTGTTGTGCTATGTTATTGGTATGGAGAAGGGTTAGTCATGTTTTGTTGGTAGCCTATGTAACTTTCTCGCTCATTTTTTCTGATTCATTCATGATTTTGTATTAATAAGGCATTCATCAGATTTAATTTAGTAGTGGTTTAGACATTGTTATTACTCACTTAGAAAGAAATGACTCCAGTCCATCATCCCATTGAGGTTTTATTGGCAAAACACAACAAAACAACTGCAAATGGTGTCAAATGTCACCTGGTCATAATAAACATTTGTCTGGAAATCCAAAATGTTTTGGGAGTTAGAAGCCACATTTTTTTAAACTGTTTAGCTTTCACTGTCATAAGATATGGTGTGGAACTGTATACTCATCCAATCTAAATCTGATCCTCACTGTCTGTCTTTTTGACTGATTGCTTTTTTAACTTGGTCTGGTCAGTCTACTAAATTTTGTACTATATGTTTCTATCTTCAAGCAACACTTTGAGATTGTCATTTCATCAAATAATGAAACATCCATTTAATGAATAGAATGGCAGGTTTCAGGACACTGTTTGATTGTATCTGAATATGTTGAAAATATTTGCACTTTTTCACACAAGAATAGAGTGTGATTTTAAATATGATTTGACTCTTTGCAGGCTGTACGCTGTTAGTCACAGAGGAAGGCTGTGCTTCTCTGGTCTAGCTCTGAAGGGTCAAACCCCTTCCACTGAGAAGCTGGACTGAGTACATGCTGACAGGATTCAGGAGTGAAGCTGTCTTGATGGTGGGGATCCCCACTCGTAGGATCGGAGATCTGCGGTCGTATCTGTAGTTGTCAACAGTATTTGTTTATTGTATTGTATTTATTATAGATCCTTAGTTTTCCTGCTAAAGCAGAGCTATCTTCCTGTGGTCCAGCAATAAGGGCAGTTTTTCATAGAACTTTTAACCATTACAATGATTCACAGATTTTCAAAACTACACTGTGTTGCCTCGGCCCACACATATTACAGTACTAAATCCAATGTTTATACGTGTGTGTGGTGTGTGTTGTGTGTGTGTGTGTGTGTGTGTGTGTGTGTGTGTGTGTGTGTGTGTGTGTGTGTGTGTGTGTGTGTGTGTGTGTGTGTGTGTGTGTGTGTGTTGTATTTCTTTATCAGGGCCTCTGTTCCATAAGGGTTTTTTTAAAATCTAATTTTCAGTTATTGATGTGGAATAGAGTCCATGTATCCAAATGGTTTATGTAGTAATGTGGAATAGAGTTCTTATATTAGTCATGGTTCTAATGTAGTATGTGGGGAATAGAAGTTCCTGTAGTCATGGTTCTATGTAGTATGTGGGACATATGAGTTCCATGTAGTCATGGTCTATGTAGTATCGTGGAATGAGTAATTCCATGTAGTCATGGCTCTATGGTAGTCTGTGGAATAGAGTTTCCATGTATGTCATGGCTCTATGAGTACTGTGGAAGTAGAGTTCCATGTAGTCATGGCTCTATGTGTACTGTGGAATAGAGTTCATGTAGTCATGGCTTCTATGTAGTACTGTGGGAATAGAGTTCCATGGTAGTCAATGGCTCTATGTGTCTGTGGAATTAGAGTTGCATGTAGTCAGGCTCTATGTAGGTACTGTGGAATAGAGTTCCAATGTAGTCATGGCTCTATGTAGTACTGTGGAATAGAGTTCCATGTAGTCATGGGTTCTATGTGTACTCGGTGGACATAGAGTTCCATGTAGTCAAATGGCTTATGTAGTAACTGTGGAATAGAGTTTCATGTAGTCATGGGGCTCTATGTAGTTACTGTGGAATTAAGAGTTACATGTAGTATCGCTCTTGTAGTACTGTGGAATAGGTTCCATGTAGTCATCGGTCTATGTGTACTGTGGAATAGAGTTCATGTTAGTCATGGTCTATTGTAGTTACTGTGGAATAGAGTTCCATGTAGTCTATATGGCTCTTTTGTACTGTGGAATGAGTTTCCATGTATGTCATGGCTCTATGTAGTACTGTGAATAGAGTTCCAATGTAAGTTGGTTCTATGTAGTACTGGTGGAATAGAGTTCCATGTAGCTCATGGATCTATGAGTATTGGTGGAAAGGAGGGCATGTGTCATGGCTCCTATGGTAGTACTGTGGATAGACGTTCATGTAGTTGTCTATGTAGTTTCTGTGGAATAGAGTTTCCATGTTCTGGTTTAGTGTAGTACTGTGGAATAGAGGTTCCATGTAGTCTGTTAGTGTAGTACTGTGGAATAGAGTTTTCATGTAGTCATGGCTCTCATGTTATGTACTGTGGAATAGAGTTCCATGTAGTCAAGAGATATATGTGTAACTGTGGAATAGAGTTTCATGTAGTCATGGGTCTATGTAGTACTCGTGGAATAGAGAGAGACATGTAGTCATGGCTCTTGTAGTATCGTGGGAATAGAAGTTCCTATGTAGTCATGGGCTCTCGTAGTACTGTTGGAAATAGAGTTCCATGTAGTCATGGCTCTATGTATACTGTAAGAATAGAGTTCGCATGTAGTCATGGTTTATGTAGTACTGTGATAGAGTTCATGTAGTCATGGCTCTATGTAGTTATGTGGAATAGAGTTCCATGTGTCATCGGCTCTATTAGTCTGTGCTGCTCCATAAGTTGTTTTGGAATTGGGGAACTGTGAAGAGCCCTCTTGTGTCCATGAATTTGTGGGGTATCATGGGTGTTGAGCTTGAGCTAGTTGTTTAAAAAGACAGCTCGGTCATTCAGATGTAGCACATTTTACAAATACTGGTAGTGAATGAAGTCAATCTCTCCTCCCTTTCAGCCGGGAGGATTGAAGATGCTATTCTTAATATTGAGCTCTCTGTGTCATCCAAGGGCCAACCGTGCCTGGCCCTGTTCTGAGCCACTTTGCAACTTCCTAAATCTTTTTTTGTGGCATCCTGACTCACACGACTGGAAACAGTAGCAAAATGCGATAAAACTGGGGCCTGTAGGACTGCCTTGTTGATGTGTTAAGAAGGTATAAACTAGGCCTGTGGACCTGCTTGGTGATAGTGTTTTGTTAGAAGGTAGAAACTAGGGCGTAGACCTGCCTTGTTGATAGTGTTGGTTTAAGAAGGTGAACTAGGGCATGTAAGGCACCTGCTTGTTTGATAGGTGTTTGTTAAGAAGGTAGAAACTTAGGGCTGTAGGACTGCCGTTGTTGATAGTGTTGTTAAAAAGGTAGAAACTAGGGCCTGTAGGACTGCCTTGTTGATAGTGGTGTTAAGAAGGTAGAATAGGGCCTGTAGACTGCCTTGTTGATAGTGTTGTTAGAAGGGTCGACACTAGAGCCTGTAGGACTGCTTGTTGATGGTGTTTGTTAAGAAGGTAGAACTAGAGCTGTAGGACTACTTGTTGATAGTGTTGATAAGAAGGTAGAAACTAGAGCTGTTCAGGCTGCTTGGTTGATAGTGGTGTTAAGGAAGGTAGAAACTAGGGGCTGTAGGACCTGCTTGGTTGATAGTGTTGTTAAGAAAAGGGTAGAACTAGGGCTGTAGACTGCCTTTTGATGGTGTTCTGTTACGAAGGTAGA
>NC_036851.1:43184377-43193334 GCF_002910315.2 Salvelinus sp. IW2-2015 | reverse complement strand
GTGCTGTAACATGGGTGGTGTGGTCAGTGTTGTAACATGGTGGTGTAGTCCAGTGTTGTAACCGGGTTGTGGTCATGTGCGTAACATGGGTGGTGTGCGTCAGTGTTGGTAACATGGGTGGTGTGGTCAATGTTGTAACTGGGTGTGTGTCAATGTTGTACCTGGGTGATGTGGTCAGTGCTGTAACATGGGTGGTGTGCGTCAGTGCTGTAACATGAGTGTGTGGTGCATCGCTGTAGCTAGGTCAATGCACTATGGAAGGACTATTTTTCTTCCCAGTATCAGCAGAGAGAGAAGAGAGAAGAGAGAAAGAGAGAAGAGAGAGAGAGAGAAGAGAAAGAGGAGAGAGGAGAGGAGAGAGAGAGAGAGAGAAGAGAGAGAAGAAGAAGAGAGAGAGAAAGAGAAAGAGAGAGAGAGAAGAGAGAGAGAGAGGAGAAGAAGAGAGAGAGAGAGAGAGAGAGAGGAGAGAGAAGAGAGAGAGAGAGAGAGAGAGAGAGAGAGCGGAGAAATAGAGTGCTTAGCCACCATTTCCAGAAATAGACAATTTGCAGCTTATCAATACATAGGGGAGGGCAAGGAAATCAATAGCCTTTTTACAACGACCAGTTCCAACAGAGAAAGAACACAGACACACGGGTTGGAGTCCATCCCAAATTGACTCATGGAGTGGAGAATTTAATTGAATTCAATTAGAATTTCAACAACCTTTAAGTTATGGAATTGGAATTAGACTGTTTGGATTGGAATTCAATATTTGCACATTTCCAGTTAATGGAATGTATGCTTTAAGTACAAAAAAAGACTTCAGGATGTGTTGATCATTTCAACTTGTATATGATCAGCCTGAGGGAATTGAAATCCAAAGTGGAAATGTTGGTGATAATAATATGGTAATATAATCTTGGAATTTCCCTAACATTTGAATTGAGAGGAATTTAATCCATCTTCGATTTCAAAGACTGACCTGGAAAATTGAATTCAATGGAATTTACAGGGAGAGGAATTTACAGGGTGTCCTGTGTGAATTTAAGTATGCTCTCTTAATTCTCTCTTTATTTCTCTCTTTTCTTTCTCTCTCTCGGAAGACCTGAGCCCTAGGACCATGCCTCAGGACTAACTGGCCTGATGACTCCTTGCTGTCCCCAGTCCACCTGGCCGTTGCTGTTCTCCAGTTTCAACTGTTCTTGCCTGCGGCTTATGGAACCCTGACCTGTTCACCGGACGTGCTACCTGTCCCAGACCTGCTGTTTTCAATTCTCTAGTGACAGCAGGAACGGTAAGAGATACTCTGAATGATCGGCTATGAAAGGCCATCTGACATTTACTCCTGAGGTGCTGACCTGTTGCACCCTCGACAATCACTATGATTATTATTTTTGACCCTGCTGGTCATCTTTGAACATTTAACATCTTGGCCATGTTCTGTTATAATCTCAACCGGCACAGCCAGAAGAAGACTAGCCTGGTTTCTCTCTAGGTTTCTTCCTAGGTTCTGGCCTTTCTAGGGAGTTTTTCCTAGCCACTGTGCTTCTACACCTGCATTGCTTGCTGTTTGGGGTTTTAGGCTGGGTTTCTGTACAGCACTTTGATATATCAGTTGATGTAAGAAGGGCTTTATAAATACATTTGATTTGAGGGAATTGAATTAGAATTGCATTTGTGGGATTAACCACAACCCTGACACACACAAAGGGTCTGTCCGTCTGTCTGTCTGTCCGTCCGTTCGTCTGTCTGTGTGTTTATCTGTCTGTCTGTGTGTGTGTTGTTATTGTGGGGATAAGTCATAAGGGAGTCAGCTGTTTTTGTTTTGGAATGGCAAGATTAGTTCATCTAGTGAATGATGTCGGATACAAACCCTAAAAAATGTACAGAGTGAAAACACACACATGTAAACACATGTAACGATGTGAAATGGCTAGCTAGTTAGCCGGTACGCGCTAATAGCATTTCAATCGGTTACGTCACTTGCTCTGAGACCTGAAGTAGGGTTTCCCCTTGCTCTGCAAGGGCCGTGGCCTTTGTGGAGCGATGGGTAACGATGCTTCGGTGGGCGACCGTTGTTGATGTGTGCAGAGGGTCCCTGGTTCGCGCCCGTGTCGGGGCGAGGGGACGGTTTAAAGTTATACTGTTACATTGATGCTGTTGACCCGGATCACTGGTTGCTGCGGAAAAGGAGGAGGTTGAAAGGGACACCACCCGTGTTACAGCACTGAAAAACAACCACCAGTGTGACAAAGAACCTCCATCTTGCATTTTGGTATTAACGGCAACATGATTCCTTTTTTTTGTATTGAAGCATGCAATTGCAGAGTAGCAGCAGTGTTACAAATTGAACATTATTCAGTTGACCTTAACTAGTGTTTCTCAGTGAATTGTTTCTAAATCGACCATGATCAGTTTGCAACACTCCACTGTTATATAGACTCTGTAGGCTTGTTTCCAGAATATTTCATCTCTGTCTGATATTGCAATTAAAGTCTAGTTCTTTTGACCAAATCCATCATGTTCTTCTTACATTTCAAGTAGATCCCATCTTATTACTTCATGTAAAATATGCATTATGTATGCCAGGTATGAATTCATACATAAATTCATATGACTGAATATGTCCAACTCTTTAGACWCATTGGCTCAAATGCTTTTATATGACCATATCTTATGACTTCATTGTCCCATTGTTATGACTAGATATATGCTAATTCACATGACACACACACACACACCTTCTTCTTTGTCTGCAAACGTAACTCAGAGGTCATTTCACCCCCCTCTATCCCCCTCTCCAGCTCTGAATATATTCTCTCTCCATTGTAGATGTTCCCTTTAATTTTGGTGATAAGACCCTCGACCAGCTCCATTGTGTGCATCTTAGATTCAGCTCTCTCCTCTCAGACTCTTTCTTACCAGATGCTATCTCCAGACCAGACCCACTGCACACAGTGACAACAATAGGCCCCACATAAAGAGCATGGCACAGTCAAAATGCACTCTCTCCTTTTCTCTTTTTCTTTCTCTCTCTTCTCTGTTTTCTCCTCTTTTTTCTGCCACTCTATCGCTCTTTCTCTCTCTCTGACTCTCTGCCTCCTCTCTGTGGATAGATAAGTAATGTGTGACGAATAAGCGTAGTGTTTTGCATGGTCTTTGTCTTTTTCTGCTTTGTACGTTTGCTAATACACTTGACGCGTGCGCATTTTATTTGATAATGCACGTGACACATATCCAGGTTATTTGATAAWACACGTGACACATATCCAGGTTATTTGATAATGCACGTGACGCATAGCAATGTTATTTGATAATGCACGTGACGCATAGCAATGTTATTTGATAATGCACGTGACACATATCCAGGTTATTTGATAATGCAACGTGACGCATATCCAGGTTATTGAAATGCACGTGACACAGATCCAGGTTAATTTGATGCATGCACGGCGCGCCATACCCAGGTTATTGATAATGCACTGTGGCGCATAGCCCAGGTCATTGATAATGCACCGTGACACATATCCAGTGTTATTTTGATAATACCAAGCGTTGACACATAATCCAGGTTATTTGATTAATGCAGCAATGAACATAATCCAGGTTATTTGATAATGCAGCGTGACACATATCCAGGTTATTTGATAATGCAACGTAACACATATCCAGTTATTTGATAATGCACGTGACACATATCCGGTTATTTTGATAATGCGACGTGACACATATCCAGGTTATTTGATAAACTACCGTGACACAATATCCAGGTTATTTGCTAATACACGTGACACATATCCAGGTATTTATAATACAACGGTGACACAACTATCCAGGTTATTATGATATCAATGCACGTGACACATATCCGGTTGATTTGATAATAACAGCGTGACACATATCCAGGTTATTTGATAAAACGTGACACATATCCAGGTTATTTGAAATATAATCATTTTTTATACACGTGCCACCACTGTGTTTTTATACCACTATACTGATTTTAAAACACGGTGCCAGCTAAACAGGTCCTCCTGAAACTGTAGTATGTTATTGCTAGCCTCTAGCATGCATCCTTGAACATTAACAAGAGATACATGCATGTGTTTTGTTCTACATAGTACATGTAGATGGACTTCACTACACAGTAGATTGATGTAGAGAGAGGGAGACGGAGCGAGAGGGCGGGAGACGGAGCGAGGAGGGCGGGAGACAGAGCGGAGGGCGGGAGACGAGAGCGAGAGGGCAGGGAGACGGAGCGAGAGGGAGAGAGCGGAGCGAGAGGGCGGGAGACGGAGAGGGAGGTAGAGAGACGGAGCGAGAGGGCGGGAGACGGAGCGAGAGGGGTGCGGAGACGGAGCGAGAAGGGGCGGCGCGGGAGAACGGAGGCGAGAGGGCGGGCGGAGACGGAGCGAGAGGGCGGGAGACGAGCGAGAGGGCGGAGACGGAGCGAGAAGGGCGGGAGACGGAGCGGGCAGGGCGGGAGACGGAATGCGAGAGGCGGGGAGACGGAGCGAGAGGGCGGGAGACGGATGGCGGGGAAGAGCGGCGGGTGGGAGACTGAGCGCGGGAGGGCGGGAGACGGAGTGTGGTTGACGGAGCGAGGGAGACGGAGCGAGAGGGCGGGAGACGAAGCAGGAGGGTGAGAATGACGGTGGACGGGAGATGGACAGAGAGCCCTGAATTCTGATTGGCTGAAAGCCATGGTATATCAGACCGTATATCACGGATATGACAAAACATTTTGTTTTACAGCTCTAATTATGTTGGTAACCGGTTTATAATAGCAATAAGGCTCCTCAGGGGTTTGTGATATATGGCCAGTATACCAAGGCTAAGGGCTTTGTCCTAGCACTCCGAGTTGCATCGTGCGTATTCCTGGTCGTGATTTGATTTGCGTAAGAACAGCCCTTAGCCGTGGTATATTGGTCATATACCACACCGCCTCTGACCTTATTGCTTAAATAAGTCACTCTGGGCCTTGCACCAATGAGAGAAGTTACACTTTGTCTCCTCCGATGCTTTGAACTTTGGCACAAATGGTGTGAGAGCAACTCTGAGACACTGGTGCAGGTGTTCATTGGTGAGCTTGGTAAGGTATGTATTTTTAATACAGTTAATTGTGGAGATGGCTAATTCACAGCTAATTTTACAGTGCCTTTGGAAAATATTCAGACCCCTTGACCTTTTCCACATTTTGTTACATTACAGCCTTATTCTAAAATTGATTAAATTGTTTGTTTTTCCCTCATCAATCTACACACAATACCCTATAATGACAAAGCAAAAACAGGTTTTTAGACATTTTTGCTAATAATTTTTTTTAAATAATGGAAATCTTACATAAGTATTCAGACCCTTTACTCAGTACTTTGTTGAAGCACCTTTGGCACCGATTACAGCATCGAGTCTTCTTGGGTATGACGCTACAAGCTTGGCACACCTGTATTTGTGGAGTTTCTCTCMAGCTCTGTTAGATTGGATGGGAGCGATGCTGCACAGCTATTTGCAGGTCTCTCCAGAGATGTTCGATTGGGTTCCGGGCTCTGGCTGGGCGACTCAAGGACAGTCAGAGACTTGTCCCGAAGCCAYTCCTGGATTGTCTTGGCTGTGTGTTTAGGGTCGTTGTCCTGTTGAAAGGTAAACCTTTGCCCCAGTCTGAGGTCCTGAGCTCTCTGGAACAGGTTTTCATCAAGGATCTCTCTGTACTTTGCTCCGTCCATCTTTCCCTCAATCCTAGTCTCCCAGTCCCTGCCACTGAAAAACATCTCCACAGCATGATGCTGCCACCACCAGGGATGGTGCCAGGTTTCCCCAGACGTGACGCTTGGCATTCAGGCCAAATAATTTCATCAGTTTCATCAGACCAGAAAATCTTTAAGTGCCTTTTGGCAAACTTCAAGCAGGCTGTCATGTGCCTTTTACTGAGGAGTGGCTTCCGTCTGGCCACTCTACCATAAAGGTCTGATTGGTGGAGTGCTGCATAGATGGTTGTCCTTCTGGAAGGTTCTCCCATCTCCACAGATGAACTCTAGACTCTGTCAGAGTGACCATCGGTGTTCTTGGTCACCTCCCTGACCAAGGCCCTTCTCCCCCGATCGCTCAGTATGGCTGGGCACCCAGCTCTAGGAAGAGTCTTTGATGTTCCCAACTTCCATTTAATAATGATGGAGGCCACTCTGTTCTTGGGGATCTTCATTGCTGCAGAATTTTTTTGGTACCCTTCCCCAGACCTGTGCCTCGACACAATCCTGTCTCGGAGCTCTACGGTCAATTTTCTTCGACCTCATGGCTTGTTTTTTTTTCTCTGACATGCATTGTCAACTGTGGGACCTTATGAATACAGGTGTGTGCAATTTCCAAATCATGTCCAATTAATTGAATATACCACAGGTGGACTCCAAGTTGTAGAAACATCTTAAGGATAATCAATGGAAACAGGATCCACCTGAGCTATATTTCGAGTCTCGTAGCAAAGGGTCTGTTTTTTATTTAATATATTTGCAAACATTTCAAAAAACTTATGTTCGCTTTGTCATTATGGTGTATTGTGTGGAGAATGCTGAGTAAAATGTTTTATATAATACATTTTAGAATAAGGCTGTAATGTAACAAAATGTGGAAAAAGGCAAAGGGTCTGAATACTGTATGTGGAGCCAAACATGGTCAGGATGTATAGCGCCGGTGTCTTGAGAACAGGGACATCAGCTGCAGGTACCATCTTTCCCCAGAAAGTAACAGGGTCACAATCACCAGTCTGCTCCTTCAAAGACACATTTTCTTGCTGCTCAATCAACTCCATTTGCAGTGATGCATCATCTACCCATCTGAAGATCTGTTTTGCTTCTTCTGACAACTTTGTCACATTTGTGACCAAGAAGGGGTTCTGGATGAGCAGCAGCAGTTCTCTTCCAACAGTGAAGTCATCAAAGCGAGCCTTGAAGTTATCCATCAGCTTCTGGATGAAATCAACATGGTTTKGGAACATCTTTGTCTCCCTGCGTTTGCACAAGAAGATTGGGGAAGTGGACAAGTTCTCCCTGGAGATCATTCTTGAAAAGCTGAAATTTATTCTGGAAAGCCCGGACTGCTATTATCATATCACACACTGTGTTGTCCCGTCCCTGCAGCTTAACATTCAGTTGATTAAGGTGTGATGCCATGTCTGTGAAAAAATGCAACTGTTTCCATTTTCTCCTCATCTTCCAAAAACTCAGAAAACTGAGTTGCCTTGTCACTCTTTTGCTCTGATAAGAAACCTTTGATTTCCTCCTGAATCGCCCAAAAGCGTTCCAAAGCCACCTGACATTGTTGTGCAGTAGTAAGTTATCAAAACTGGCATTGGCCTCTGTCATAATGCCTCGTAGCAGGCGGTGTTGTAGTGATGTGGCTCTCAAAAGGTTGATCAGTTTCATCATCATTGTCATGACCTCATAATACTTTTTTGCCAGACTGGCACACAGGACAGATTGATGGATGATGCAGTGATATGATGTTAGGGTGGTCCTCTTTCAAACGTGCAACCAGTCCCCTCCCTCTTCCTATCATGGCTGGAGCTCCATCTGTGGTGATGGAGACCCCTGACTTCAGATCTCTCCCCCTTTTTGCCAGCATCCATTTGATGGCCTCATGGATATCCTCTCCCCATGTGTGTGCTTCTAGATTTGTTAAGACCAATAGCTCCTCACATATAGATTTTCCTACTGTATTATTGATTGTATGTTTGTTTATTCCATGTGTAACTCTGTGTTGTTGTATGTGTCGAACTGCTTTGCTTTATCTTGGCCAGGTCGCAGTTGCAAATGAGAACTTGTTCTCAACTAGCCTACCTGGTTAAATAAAGGTGAAATAAATAAAAACATAATTCCTTMTTTTTGTTACAGACACCAGAAGCTGTGCATTATCAGTGTTATCTGTTGTTTCATGAAGTTACATTTATTTTATTTTACCTTTTTTTAACTAGGCAAGTCAGTTAAGAACATTCTTGTTTTCAATGACGGCCTAGGAACAGTGGGTTAACTGCCTTGTTCAGGGGCAGAGCGACTGATTTTACCCCGTCAGCTCGGCGATTCGATCTTGCAACCTTTCGGTTACTAGTCCAACGCTCTAACCACTAGGCGACCTATTATCTTCAGCTAATTTTCGAGTTGTCCTCATTGCTGTAGAATCTGACAGTGGGATCTGGTTGATCATTTCCCTGAGCTCATCTTTTTGTTTACTTTCAAGCAAGGTGTCAGCAATTTCACGCATGCGTCCTTTAGCCATCGCAACGTCTGAAAATGTTTTTTWTTTGTGTTTTCCCAAAACCCAAGCTTTCCTCAGTGAACACTCCATTGCACGTTGTTGGGTTGTCAGGGAATTGACAAGGACTTTTTGAGCTTCAAGTTCCTTGACGTCCACATCACCAACAAACTAACATGGTCCAAGCACACCAAGATAGTCGTGAAGAGGGCACGACAAAACCTATTCCCCCTCAAAAGACTGAAAAGATTTGGCATGGGTCCTCAGATCCTCAAAAGGTTTTACAGCTGCACCATCGAGAGCATCTTGACTGGTTGCATCACTGCTTGGTATGGCAACTGCTTGGCCTCCGACCACAAGGCACTACAGAGGGTAGTGCGTACCCCCCAGTACATCACTGGGGCCAAGCTTCCTGCCATCCAGGACCTCTATTCCAGGCGGTGTCAGAGGAAGGCCCTAAAAATTGGCAGACTCCAGCCACCCTAGTCATAGACTGTTCTCTCTGCTA
Source organism: Salvelinus sp. IW2-2015 (assembly GCF_002910315.2). Classification (NCBI taxonomy): domain Eukaryota; kingdom Metazoa; phylum Chordata; class Actinopteri; order Salmoniformes; family Salmonidae; genus Salvelinus; species Salvelinus sp. IW2-2015. Next base: position 43,184,603 of record NC_036851.1, on the reverse strand, counting down.
CCGCACGGCAAGCGGTACCGGAGTGCCAAGTCTAGGTCCAAGAGGCTCCTAAATAGCTTCTACCCCCAAGCCATAAGATTCCTGAACAGCTAATAAAATGGCTACCCAGACTATTTGCATTCCCCCCCCGGAACGCTGCTGCTACTCTGTTATTACCTATGCATAATCACTTTAGTTACTCTTCCTACATGTACATATGACCTCAACTACCTCGACACCGGTGCCC
>NC_036851.1:43130485-43184273 GCF_002910315.2 Salvelinus sp. IW2-2015 | reverse complement strand
ACAGCCTTTATCACATGCATGACCCACACACACACACACAACACACACACACCACACACACCCACACACACACACACACACACGACACACACACACACCACAAACCCAACAACAAACGATCACGACACACACACACACACATACACACACACACCACACACACACACACACACACACCAAACACACAACACACACACACAACAACACACACCTTCCCGTATTGGAGCAGAGCAGGTCACACTAACATTATTAGAATAAAGCAGCCAAACCAACTGGCGGCCGATTCCAACCCAAGAAAGGGTCCAATCGGACGGACAACATCACATTTTTGTTATAGAAAAAGTCAAATTATTTTTAGACAGCTTAAAAAAATAATCTACCTGGCACAGCTCTAACTCAGCAACCTCTTTTCACTCTCTTCAAGACAATGCCCACCTCTACTAGTGCCCGGTCTATTCCAATTGCCGTTATATGCAAATACAAGAGCGGCATTCCTCACCAATCGCGTCAATCCAAATATCCTCTGTGGAACCTTGGGGACAAGCAGCAGAAAGATTTGACAGCGGTTCAACTGTTATCCCAGACAGGTGCTAAGTTGCCATATCTTTTTAGTATGGCTTCTTAAAAAAAAAGAAACGTTGACATCTGAAAAACCGTATATCAAAGACAGTGGACAGTATAGACAAACAGTATGATTCATTCTCCCACAACTAGACAAAACCAAGTTGCCTGTATACACGAGTCAGTAGCTCTTGTAAAAGTGCCAATGTTAAGCCCCATGATGACACCAGGATAGTACATTTGATCAGACGTATCCCCTGAACACGGAGTGAGAAAAAACAAGATTAAACCAACTCAAATCCCAATATGAGAGGTCCACCAAAGTCAATCCAATTTTTATTGTCACATGCGCTGAATACAACAGTGAAATGCTTTACTTACAAGCTCTTAACCAACAACCATGGTTAAGACCCCCCCCCCCCCCCCCCCCCCCCAAAAAAAAAAAAGTAAGAGATACGAATAACAAATAATAAAGAGCAGCAGTAAATAACAATAGCGGGCTATACAGAGTACCGGTACAGAATCAATGTCAATTGCGGGCACACACACACACACACACACCGACTTTGTCCCACAGGGGGTCAAAATGTCACCTCAGCGACCAGCAGCTGTAGAGGGGGTGAGCGAACAGTGAATAACCAGGGTGGGTGGGTCAGACAAATGGATGTTACCCTCAGCATTAATCTAATTAACGCAGGTCTTAATCATGCTAGATGAATGATATAGACATGGCCATTGTTTGTACAGGTCCAGATAAATGGTCCACTGTTTAGTACAAGGCAGCTGTGGGCAGCCGGGAGCACCTCTAAAGCACCCTCAGGATCATTCACTAAAGAAAATGGGTCATAACCTGAACTCTTTCTAATAGGATTTAGCAGATGAATAGTGAGACTTGAAAGACTGGGCAGCTGGTGTTTTGATAAATCAAATCAAATGTATTTATATAGCCCTTGTTACATCAGCTGATATATCATATTGCTGTACAGAAACCCAGCCTGAAACCCCAAACAGCAAGCAATGCAGGTGTAGAAGCACGGTGGCTAGGAAAAAAATCCCTAGAAAGGCCAAAACCTAGGAAGAAACCTAGAGAGGAACCAGGCTCTGAGGGGTGGCCAGTCCTCTTCTGGCTGTGCCGGGTGGAGATTATAACAGAACATGGCCAAGATGTTCAAATGTTCATAAATGACCAGCTTGGTCAAATAATAATAATCACAGTAGTTGTCGAGGGTGCAACAAGTCAGCACCTCAGGAGTAAATGTCAGTTGGCTTTTCATAGCCGATCATTAAGAGTATCACTACCGCTCCTGCTGTTTCTAGAGTTGAAAATAGCAGGTCTGGGACAGGTAGCACGTCTGGTGAACAGGTCAGGGTTCCATAGCCGGAGGCAGAACAGTTGAAACTGGTGCAGCAGCACGGCCAGGTAGACTGGGGAAAGCAAGGAGTCATCATGCCAGGTAGTCCTGAGGCATGGTCCTAGGGCTCAGGTCCTCCGAGAGAGAGAGAGAGAGAGAGAAAGAAAGAGTGAATTAGAGAGAGCATACTTAAATTCACACAGGACACCGGATAAGACAGGAGAAATAGCCTCCCGACACATAAACTACTGCAGCATAAATACTGGAGGCTGAGACAGGAGGGGTCAGGAGACACTGTGGCCCCATCCGATGATACCCCGGACAGGGCCAAACAGGCAGGATATAACCCCACCCACCTTGCCAAAGCATAGCCCCCACACCACTAGAGGGATATCTCCAACTACCAACTTACCATCCTGAGACAAGGCCGAGTATAGCCCACAAAGATCTCCGCCACGGCACAACCCAAGGGGGGGGGGCGCCAACCCAGACAGGAAGACCACGTCAGCGACTCAACCCACCCAAGTGACGCACCCCTCCTAGGGACGGCATGGAAGAGCACCAGTAAGCCAGTGACTCAGCCCCTGTAATAGGGTTAGAGGCAGAGAATCCCAGTGGAGAGAGGGGAACCGGCCAGGCAGAGACAGCAAGGGCGGTTCGTTGCTCCAGAGCCTTTCCGTTCACCTTCACACTCCTGGATCAGACTACACTCAATCATATGACCCACTGAAGAGATGAGTCTTCAGTAAAGACTTAAAGGTTGAGACCGAGTCTGCGTCTCTCACATGGGTAGGCAGACCATTCCATAAGAATGGAGCTCTATAGGAGAAAGCCCTGCCTCCAGCTGTTTGCTTAGAAATTCTAGGGACAATTAGTAGGCATGCAACCGTAGCGTACGTGTAGGTATGTACGGCAGGACCAAATCGTAAAGATAGGTAGGAGCAAGCCCATGTAATGCTTTGTAGGTTAGCAGTAACACCTTGAATTCAGCCCTTGCCTTAACAGGAAGCCAGTGTAGGGAGGCTAGCACTGGAGTAATATGATAAAAAAATGTGGTTCTAGTCAGGATTTTAGCAGCCGTAATTAGCACTATCTGAAGTTTATTTAGTGCTTTATCCGGGTAGCCGGAAAGTAGAGCATTGTAGTAGTCTAACCTAGAAGTAACAAAAGCATGGATACATTTTTCTGCATCATTTTTGGACAGAAAGTTTCTGATTTTTGCAATGTTACGTAGATGAAAAAAAGCTGTCCTTGAAAGCGTCTTGATATGTTCGTCAAAAGAGAGATCAGGGTCCAGAGTAACGCCGAGGTCCTTCACAGTTTTATTTGAGACGACTGTAGAACCATCAAGATTAATTGTCAGATTCAACAGAAAATCTCTTTGTTTCTTGGGACCTAGAACAAGCATCTCTGTTTTGTCCGAGTTTAAAAGTAGAACGTTTGCAGCCATCCACTTCCTTTTGTCTGAAACACAGGCTTCTAGCGAGTGTTTCATTGAAATGTACAGCTGTGTGTCATCCGCATAGCAGTGAAAGTTAACATTATGTTTTCGAATGACATCCCCAAGAGGTAAAATATATAGTGAAAACAATAGTGGTCCTAAAACGGAGCCTTGAGGAACACCGAAATTTACAGTTGATTTGTCAGAGGACAAACCATTCACAGAGACAAATTGATATCTTTCTGACAGATAAGATCTAAACCAGGCCAGAACTTGTCYGTGTAGACCAATTTGGGTTTCCAATCTCTCCAAAAGTATGTGGTGATCGATGGTATCAAAAGCAGCACTAAGGTCTAGGAGCACGAGGACAGATGCAGAGCCTCGGGTCTGACGCCATTAAAAGGTAATTTACCACCTTCACAAGTGCAGTCTCAGACTATGATGGGGTCTTAAACCAGACTGAAGCATTTCGTATACATTGTTTGTCTTCAGGAAGCAGTGAGTTGCCAGCTTTTTCAAAAACATTTGAGAGGAATGGAAGATTCGATATAGGCCGATATTTTTATTTATTTTCTGGGTCAAGGTTTGGCTTTTTCAAGAGAGGCTTTATTACTGCCACTTTTAGTGAGTTTGGTACACATCCGGTGGATAGAGAGCCCTTTATTGTGTTCAACATAGGAGGGCCAAGCACATGAAGCAGCTCTTTCAGTAGTTTAGTTGGAATAGGGTCCAGTATGCAGCTTGAAGGTTTAGAAGCCATGATTATTTGCATCCTTGTGTCAAGAGATATAGTACTAAAACACTTGAGTGTTAAAGGGGCTGTTTGGGTGGATGGGTATATAAACAAAGCTGTGTTGAAAATCACAGCTAAAAATCAAGCTCATTTGTGGGAGCTTCGAATGGTGTGTGAACATGACCAACATAAACATGCACCTGTGGCAATATGTTGGATGGTCAAGTTCACGACTTTGGAAATTAACCTTTTGAAGCCAATATCAAAATCTCTCTCTGTTAAATGTCAATGCAATGGTGCTTTTTTGGCATGGCATTCATACATACATATTGTCAAAACCAGACTGAATGATGCAGGAACCTAGGTTTGAGTCCTATAACTTATAATGATAATACTACTAGCTTATAACAGTAATAGACATAGACTGTTCTCTCTGCTTTCGCACGGGAAGCAGTACCGGTGCATCAAGTCTGATACCAACAGGCTCCTGAACAGCTTCTAACAGAATGGCTATCTGAGTTGACCCTTGTATTTTATTTATATTTATAGTCTCTATGCACACTCACAGGACTCTACACACTCCCGCACACTGACACACCAACACACTCACAAGATGCGCACCCATTTATACTGACTCGACACACACGCACTCACATACAATCATCATATACGCTGTAGCCACTCTATTTATCATGCATCATGATGCCTAGTCATCTTACCCCAACACGTCTACCTCCATCACTCCAGTATCTCTGCACATTGAAAACATGGTATTGGAACTGACTCTGACCCTGCTTGTTCTTCTTCTTTTTATTTATTGTGTGCTTTTGTTCTGCCTTGTTATTTTGTTTGCAATAAATTAATTTCACTGTACTTGTGCAGGTGAAATTAAAACTAGAATCTCAGGTCTGTCATCACTCCTCTCCAGTTGTCTCCAGAGACGGGTCCCAGACAGGGTGGAACCATGCTGACCATCACGGGGGAGAACCTGGGTCTGCAGTTCAAGGACATCCAGACGGGGGTCCGCATCGGCAAGGTGGCCTGCACACCCGTGGAGGCAGAGTACATCAGCGCTGAACAGTCAGTGACTATTAGACTCTTTGTACTCCTTCCTCTGTTTTGATGCCTTATTCCATCTCTTTATCTCTCTCTCGGTATGCATGTCTCCCCTCCCTCCAACTGTTAGCCCTATTTTCTATCTACCCATCTCACTTTCTTCTCTTTCATCTCTTTGTCCCAGGCCACAAATGCCCTAGTCTCTCCCTCTCCTGTTCCTCTTATCTCTTCTCCTCCTCTTAACCCATTGTCACATTCTCTTACTTCCTGGCATCCTAGGAGACTTGTCTGGCTCACTAAGAGATACAGATCATGCACAAACACCTTTTCAACCGTAATCAAATCACGCTGACGTCATAAACGCTCACTGACTCATGGTGAGAGTGTATGATGCTTATATGAAGGACCTTAGTGTTGAGAAGCGTAAATGACTAAAGGAAAGCTGCATTTCCCCAAGCACCACAAGGTCCGCCAACAAACAAAAACACTTTGTGTCACTGTCATCGGTACTGACAAATATCCTACAATCATAAAAGTGGATGGATATTTCTGTTTTACTTTATATCTGTACTTAAACATATTTGGACCCTACTGTATATGAAGATAGTTGTTTCAAGGATACTTGTGTTTGTTTCAACCCTGCTGTCACCTCCAAACGTGAGGGGCTAACGCTTGACCCCCGTCTTTCCGGTTACAAGTAGGGCACGTTACCATGATGGCAAACACTTGGCGGCAGTGGTCCACACTGTAAACCAGTCAGAGTGATTTGAAGGCATTTTCCTCATATGGAGCGACTCGGAAGTGACTGCTCGTGTCATCTCTGTAACCCTGTCAGAGCCGTAACGGAGGAGGCAGTTACGGCAATGAGCACAAAGGTTAGGGTTAACTGGCATGTGCAGTGTGGAGATTAGAGAAGGTCGTCACGGATTCAGGTCTGGTCAAGCTCAGCCCACACGCTCTCACAAAGGAGTAGATGCGCAAACACACGTGCACACACACACGTCCTCCGACAGTAGGTTGTGTGCATACAGCACATGCAAATAGAGTATACACACATAATAATAAATCTGTACATCGTCAGATAATTTTCTCACACTCACATACAGTATATCATTCTGTCTCTACCTCTGTTATTTGGTTCGAATTTGTCTACCTGATATTCCTCTTATCGTCACTGTGATGATGCCAGTGAAAATGGCTCCATTTAAACAATCATCTCCTAAAAATTCTCCTCACTCTAATCGTTGTCCCTGCCTGCGTGAGACCAAACAAATAATTGCATCGGAACGCGGACGTCATCGCCACGGCGATGGAGAGCGGTTGCCGTGGCCACCTACAGCGAGGACAAAAGTTAATAACTCATCGCAGGCGGATAAAGAGAGGGAGGGAGTGAGGGGGGGACAGCAGAGAGATGGGAAGGATACGAGCTTGTTCAATTAATCACCCCCCTCTCACTTAAATCCATCTCTCTTTTCTTATGTGGCTAATTAACAGTCCAGAGTGTCTGAGGAGGGTAAAACATGAGGGCTCTGTGTGCGTGTCTGTTTGTGTGTGTATGCATGCATGCATCCGTGTATGTGTGTGCTCAAGCCTCTGTGTGTGTGGTGTGTCCGCGCTGATTACACACATGATAGCACATGTCTGTGTGTGTTCTCGCCCGCGGTGCCCAACCACCTCAGACTCTCGTCCTCTGCCTGAATTTTCCTTTTCATTTGGCAAGCCGCCGCCCAAGGCCAAACACAAGGTTTATGGGGTTATAATCTCCTCTAATACACTCATAGAGACACATTGAACCTCTCTCCTATCGTACGTCTCTAGGTACAAGTGGATGTCATCATCACACATCACATGTGCAGGGCTATTGCTATGTTCTATGGCTTGGTTACCCTTRGATTAATGCTATGGATATTTAAATGGCTATGATCATATGTGTAGTGCCACTCACTCTCTCTCTCTCAGGATTGTGTGTAAGCTGGCTGATGCGACAGGTTACCGTGTGCAGGAGGCTCACGTGGAAGTATGTGTGAGGGACTGCACACACACCGACTACAAAGTTGTCTCACCCAAGGCCTTCACTTTTGTGGTAAGCTCTCATCATACAGTGAGGGAAAAAAGTATTTGATCCCCTGCTGATTTTGTACGTTTGCCCACTGACAAAGAAATGATCAGTCTATAATTTTAATGGTAGGTTTATTTGAACAGTGAGAGACAGAATATCAACAAAAAAATCCAGAAAAACGCATGTCAAAAATGTTATGAATTGATTTGCATTTTAATGAGGGAAATAAGTATTTGACCCCTCTGCAAAACATGACTTAGTACTTGGTGGCAAAACCCTTGTTGGCAATCACAGAGGTCAGACRWTTCTTGTAGTTGGCCACCAGGTTTGCACACATCTCAGGAGGGATTTTGTCCCACTCCTCTTTGCAGATCTTCTTCAAGTCATTAAGGTTTCGAGGCTGACGTTTGRCAACTCGAACCTTCAGCTCCCTCCACAGATTTTCTATGGGATTAAGGTCTGGAGACTGGCTAGGCCACTCCAGGACCTTAATGTGCTTCTTCTTGAGCCACTCCTTTGTTGCCTTGGCCGTGTGTTTTGGGTCATTGTCATGCTGGAATACCCATCCACGACCCATTTTCAATACCCTGGCTGAGGGAAGGAGGTTTTCACCCAAGATTTGACGGTACATGGCCCCGTCCATYGTCCCTTTGATGCGGTGAAGTTGTCCTGTCCCTTTAGCAGAAAAACACCCCCAAAGCATAATGTTTCCACCTCCATGTTTGACGGTGGGGATGGTTTCTTGGGGTCATAGGCAGCATTCCTCCTCCTCCAAACACGGCAAGTTGGGTTGATGCCAAAGAACTCCATTTTGGTCTCATCTGACCACAACACGTTCACCCAGTTGTCCTCTGAATCATTCAGATGTCATTGGCAAACTTCAGACGGGCATGTATATGTGCTTTCTTGAGCAGGGGACCTTGCGGGCGCTGCAGGATTTCGTCTTCACGGCATAGTGTGTTACCAATTGTTTTCTTGATGACTATGGTCCCAGCTGCCTTGAGATCATTGACAAGATCCTCCTGTGTAGTTCTGGGCTGATTCCTCACCGTTCTCATGATCATTGCAACTCAACGAGGTGAGATCTTGCATGGAGCCCCAGGCTGAGGGAGATTGACAGTTCTTTTGTGTTTTTCTTCCATTTGCGAATATCACAGAAACTGTTGTCACCTTCTCACCAAGCTGCTTGGCGATGGTCTTGTAGCCCATTCCAGCCTTGTGTAGGTCTACAATCTTGTCCCTGACATCCTTGGAGAGCTCTTTGGTCTTGGCCATGGTGGAGAGTTTGGAATCTGATTGATTTGATTGCTTCTGTGGACAGGTATCTTTTATACAGGTAAGAAACTGAGATTAGGAGCACTCCTTAAGAGTGTGCTCCTAATCTCCGTTCGTTACCTGTATGAAAGACACCTGGGAGCCAGAAATCTTTTTGATTGAGAAGGGGTCAAATACTTATTTCCCTCATTAAAATGCAAATCAATTTATAACATTTTTGACATGCATTTTTCTGGATATTTTTGTTGTTATTCTGTCTCTCACTGTTCAAATAAACCTACCATTAAAATTATAGACTGATAATTTCTTTGTCAGTGGGCAAACGTACAAAATCAGCAGGGGATCAAATACTTTTTTCCCTCACTGTAGCTGTGTTGAAATGTCCTTCTGTAAGGTTGTGTTCTTTCATCAATTGAAAAACAACAGTTGATCCCAGAACAACAGTTGATCCCAGAACAAATGAATTCCTATATCTGACATCTTCTCTTGGTGTGTTCCTCTTCCCCAGTCTCCCTATTTCACACGGGTACAGCCCTCCAAGGGCCCCCTCTCGGGGGGAACTCGCATCACCATTGAGGGGAGCCACCTCAACGCGGGCAGCGCGGTGGCTGTCAAGATCGGCCTCCATCCCTGCCGCTTCGAGAGGTAAACTCTCATCGCCCACTCGTCTTGTCTTTGGGATGTTGTTTATTATTGATAACATTATTGTGTTTAGTGCTGTATCGATATCTCTATAAGTTAACTGCTGTAAGTGGTCGGACTAACTTGCATTTATTTTGAGAATGACTACTGTTATTTGTGACGGGAATGACCATCTCTGCTACGGGCATGACCAACGTTCTATGGTTTACCCTCCATTGAAGAGCAATGATCTAGAATTAGGGTTTCAAATACTCTCTATAGTAATCATGTTTGCCCGTTGCGCTACATGTTACGAGCTTGGTAAATTCTCCAACGTTCGATGGGATATTCAGAGAAGCTGGAAAGGCGAGAACACGATACACAGAGAGTCTGTTCCCCTGCAGCGAGCGGTCTCTGCCTTTCATAGTCTGTCATGGTGAAACACACACACACCGTGAACTCGCAGGGTTCCGTGCACTCATATAAAGCCTCAAATGAACATATTAGCAGATGGTCAGAACMTCACAGAGAGGAGAATGCCTTCTTAACACATCTAAGAAGAGGGTTGGGAAACATAGAAAACTAAAATAATGAAAACTGAATGAGAGAAGAACATGGGAGAAGACAATCAAATGGTCACAGCCCACATCAAACCACCCCACAAGATACTCATTTAATCTTCTCAGTCGCATTTCATAATGAGGAAGAGGAACACTGAGGCAAAACCAGCCAGTTCAGCCCCCCTTTACAGACCCTGGAAATACCCATACATTTATCTTACCCATACATTTATCTTACCCATACATTTATCTTACCCATACATTTATCTTNTACCCATACATTTATCTTACCCATACATTTATCTTACCCATACATTTATCTTACCCATACATTTATCTTGCTACGCAGACTGTAGTTTCTTGGAACAGTTAGCTTTACATTTAATGTAAGCACYATCAACATGATTGGTGGGTGGTATATAGACAGCCATATGTGACACGGTTTATACAAGGGGAATATATGCATGCTGCAATGACATCTGTTGATATGGGGAAACATGTTGAGCTAAAACCTTGACTAGCCCTGAAAAGACAGCTCCTGTATTTGGTATAGTATAGAATTCCAAATACTAGCGATACAAATGGATGGTAATAATATAATATGATGGTGTTTGATAGAGTTCGGGTTAGTCATCTTGATCTGTTCTGCTACAGTCACACGAGGGCTCCTCTCAATAGTCAAAGGTAGCTTCCTCCCCTAATCTCCTTCATCTGCACTAATCTGATTGTAATATAATTGTAATATTGCGAGTAAAAAATGAAACAAAAAACACAAACCAGGATTTTTTTTTATTAAAACAGAAAACAGAATTCAGGGAAATATAATTTTATGGGGCCCCCTTTGTAGTTTATTAACCATTATTTTACCAGGTATGCTAACAGAAAACACATATCTTGTACACCAAGGACGAGGAGAAGAACTGCAGGGTAAAGGAGAAGAGAAGAATGAGCCGATTTGAAAGCTATGAAAATAATAGTAGCTCGAGACAAGTTTCATTTTTTTCAAGTAGCTCTCATGCTAGAAAAGGTTGGTGACCCCTGTACTAGACTTTTGATATTGGAACAGAACATACATAGCATTGTCCTTTCAGACCCGCTCTAGCATAGTGATGTTCTATGTCCCTAAAATAATGGATTTGAAAAGTGACCTAACTTTTCCACGTGKCCCTCACGCCCTAATGTTTTTCTTTGTCTCAGAGTTCAACACGGCCGCTTTAATCAAAGTGCATTTACCCTAATCATTCAGCCACTCCCTCTGCAACCCCTTTCTTCCACTTTCTCTCTGTCTCTATGTTTATCTATTTCTGGCCCTCTCTTCTCACATTATTTTGTGCCGGCTGACAACAACCTTGTCAAAATATGTACGGTGCACCGCGGGTTTCGCCGGCAAGTGTTATGAAAGTTGTTGCCCGGGCAACAAGACGACGCTAGCGGAATGTGGAAAAGGCGCTTTTCTTTTTCTTATTTTCCTTCCCTTCTTCCCCGTACACCTTTCAGCCATGCCCTGGAAGACGGGGCGTTTAAATTGGTTGTTACGAGACAGCGAGATGTGCTTGCAGAAATGCATCCTAGCTTATTTTCCTTTCCACTTAGTTTCCCCTCAGCTGCTGGTGTCTCACTAATGTGTTTTTGTCCTCTTTCCTCTCTCTCCTTCTCGCTGTTTCTGGTMCACAATAGATGGGATTTATGTCCAAAATAATTGTTGTGAGATAGGAAAGTCTGTGCACTCATCACACACACTGTTGAATAAATATGGCTACAGGTTCATCTGCCTCACCTGAAGCTGCTATAGACCACCAAGTGCTAACACTCAGTATCTGGATAACATGTGTGAAATGCTTGATAATGTATGTGATATCAACAGAGTACACCCAATATTCTGGGTGATTTAATAAWTGACTGGCTTTCATTAAGCTGCCCACAGCTTCAAACTGTAACCAGTGCCKGCAACCTTGTTCAGGTTATCAGTCAAAATGCCAGGTTAGTGACAAACAGCACAGCAATTAAATCATCAACATGTATTGATCACATATTTACTAAGGCTGCAGATTTTTTATTTAAAGCAGTATCCAAATCCATCGGATGTAGTGACAATATAGTAGCTATATCTAGGAATACCAAAGTTCCAAWGGCTGGGCCTAATATAGTGTATAAGAGGTCATACAATACGTTTTGTAGTGATTCCTATGTTGTTGATGTAAAGAATAGTTGTTGCTCTGTGGTGTGTAATGAGGAGCAACCAGACTCTACACTTGACATATTTATGAAATTGCTTATTCCAGTTACTAATAAGCATGCACCCATTAAAAACAGTTAAATCCCTGCGGATTGATGAGAAATTAAAACATTGTGTGGTTGAGAGGGATGAGACAAAAGGAATGGCAMATAAGTCTGGCTGCAAACCGATTGGCAAACGTACTGCAAATTGAGAAATCATGTGACTAAACTGAATAAAAGAAGACGAAACTATACTAAGAAAGAAAGATAAATTATATAAAGAATGATTGTAAAAAGCTTTGGGGCACCTCAAATGAAATTTTGGGCAAAAAGGTAAACTCAGCTCCATCATTCATTAAATCAGATTGCTCATTCATCACAAAACCCACTGACAAAACCCACTGATAATGATTTTTTTCATTGGTAAGATTAGCAAACTTAAGCATGACTTGCTAGCAACAAATGCTGACACTACACATCCATATATAACTGATTAAATTATGAAATAATAATAGCCTCCAACACTCTACTCAGCAAACTGGATGCTGTCTATCACAGTGCCATCCGTTTTGTCACCAAAGCCCCATATACCACCCACCACTGTGACCTGTATGCTCTCGTTGGCTGGCCCTCGCTACATATTCGTCGCCAGACCCACTGGCTCCAGGTCATCTATAAGTCTATGCTAGGTAAAGCCCCGCCTTATCTCAGCTCACTGGTCACCATATCAACACCCACCCGTAGCACACGCTCCAGCAGGTATATCTCATTGGTCATCCCCAAAGCCAACACCTCATTTGGCTGCCTTTCCTTCCAGTTCTCTGCTGCCAATGACTGGAAAGAATTGCAATAATCGCTGAAGTTGGAGACTTATATCTCCCTCACTAACTTTAAGCATCAGCTATCTGAGCAGCTTACCGTTCGCTGCAGCTGTACATAGCCCATCTGTAAATAGCCCACCAAACTACCTACCTCATCCCCATTTTGTTTTAATTTACTTTTTTGCTCTTTTGCACACCAGTATTTCTACTTGCACATCATCATCTGCACATCTTTCACTCCAGTGTTAATTTGCTGAATTGCAATTACTTCGCTACTATGGCCTATTTATTGCCCTACCTCCTTACTCCATTTGCACACACTGTATATAGATTTTTTCTATTGTTATTGACTGTACTTTTGTTTATCCCATGTGTAACTCTGTGTTGTTTTTTGTCGCACTGCTTTGCTTTTTCTTGGCCAGGTCGCAGTTGTAAATGAGAACTTGTTCTCAACTGGCCCACCTGGTTAAATAAAGGTGAAATATATAGAAAAAAAWATATATATAAGATCTAGGCCTACTAGAAAGTGTGTGCCCTCAGGCCTGGAGGGAAGGAAAAGTAATTATGTTAACAAAGAATAGTAAAGCCCCTTTACAGTCTCAAATAGCCAACCAATCATCCTTTTACTAAGCCTTAGTAAACGCTTGGTAAAAATTTGGGACAAGATACAATGCTATTTTACTGTAAACAAATTGACAACCGACTTTCAGCATGCTTATGGGGAAGGACATTCAACAAGCAGGGCACAATCATGACTGATGATTGGCTGAGAGAAATTGTTGATAAAAAGATTGTGGGAACCATTTTGTTAGACTTCAGTGTGGCTTTTGACATTATCGATCATAGTCTGCAGATAGAAAAACGTGTGTTATGGCTTTACACTCCCTGCTTTATTGTGGGCAAAGAGTTACCTGTCTAACAGAACACAGAGGGTGTTCTTTAATGGAAGCCTCTCCAASATAATCCAGGTAGAATCAGGAATTCCCCAGGGCAGCTGTCTAGGCCCCTTTTTACTTTTTACTAATGACATGCCACTGGCTTTGAGTAAAGTCTATGTATGCGAATGACTCAACACTATACACGTCCGCTATTACAGCGAGTTAAATCACTGCAACACTTAAAAAAGAGCTGCAATTCATTTCAGAATGGGTGGCAAGGAATAAGCTAGTCCTAAATAAAATTAAAAAAATAAAAGCACTGTATTTGGGACAAATCATTCACTAGGTGACTAAGCTGCTTGGAGTAACCCTGGATTGTGTACTGTCATGGTCAAAACATGTTTATAGAACTGTAGCTAAGATGGGGAGAAGTCTGTCCATAATGAGCGCTGCTATGCCTTTTTAACAATACTATCAACAAGGAAGGTCCTACAAGCCCTAGTTTTGTCACAACTAGACTATTGTTCAGTTGCATACCCCACAAGACATGCCACCAAAGGTCTCTTCACAATCCCCAAGTCAAGAACAGACTATGGGAGGCGCACAGTACTACATAGAGCCATGGCTAAATGGAACTCTATTCCACATCAGGTAACTGATGCAAGCAGTAGAATCAGATTTAAAAAACAGATACAAATACATCTTATGGAACAGTGGGGACTGTGAAGAGACACACACACAGGCACAGATACATGCATACGCAGACAAGCGCTGGCACATACATTCACATGATAAAACACACACTCAACACACAGGTACACATGGATTTTGTATTGTAGGTATGTGGTAGTAGAGTAGTCCCCTAAGGGAACACAATGTTTTGTGAAAGTGTTGTGAAATGTAATGTCATATCACTTTTTAAATTGTATATAACTGCCTTAATGTTGCTGGACTCCAGGAAGAGTAGCTGCTGCCTTGGCAGGAACTGTTGGGGATCCTTGATAAATTCAAATATACACACACATACAGCCTGAACACACATACCTCCACACCCACACACATAGCTTTTTTGACGTGAATTTGTATTTCCATTCAAAATGCTATTTTCCCTAAACCCAAAACTTTAACCCCAAAACCTGAACTCCTAACCTTAACCCTAAGGTCCACATCTGCGCCCCCTCATAAATCTAATTAGCATAATAAAAAACTCCCCATAAAAATCTGTCAGTTTAAGCTAGAGATCTGTTATTTGCATTGGATGTGTCTCAATCCACCGCATCCGCCTATGTCGCACTTCCGCATCTGCGGGGAAAGATGATAGAGCTCGAGCAGTGTTTGTCAGACCATGAGACATCCAAAATTTGTCTGTAGCGTCTGAACGGTTTGGCTTCTCAAGAACACGATTGTGTTCTCTGTTTTGCTCTACGACCCCCACAACATCGTGGGATCCATCTGAAGTTGGTACAGCCAATCTGCCAACTTCTTTCTGTAGCAACCAAAATAGTTTGGGCTACACGCTGTGCCTCCTCCGTGGGAAGGTGAGACTCACAAACACGTACATGTTGGTTGTTTTGCTCTAGGACACCCACAGGCCAAAATGACTCATCTGAAGATCCCCCRGTACCAGTTGGAAAAATGAAAGGAAGTACAGTCCATTCGGAAAGTACAGCCTTATTCCAAAATGGATTGAATTCTTTTTTCTCTCATCAATCTACACACTATACCCTATAATGACACAAAAACGGTTTTATTTGTAGATTTTTTGCTAAAGGACTCAGTACTTTGTTGAAGCACCTTTGACAGCGATTACAGCCTCTTATTGGCAATGACGCTACACGCTTGGCACACCTGTATTTGGGGAGTTTCTCCCATTCTTCTCTACAGATCCTCTCAAGCTCTGTCAGGTTGGATGGGGAGCATCACTGCACAGCTATTTTCAGGTCTCTCCAGAGATGTTCAATCGGGTTCAATTCCGGGCTCTCGCTGGGCCACTCAGAGACTTGTCCCGAAGTTACTCCTGCGTTGTCTTGGCTGTGTGCTTAGGGTCATTTTCCTGTTAGAATGTGAACCTTGCCCCAGTCTGAGGTCCTGAGCCTTCTAGAGCAGGTTTTCATCAATGATCTCTCTGGACTTTGTTCCATTTATCTTTCCCTCGATCCTGACTAGTCTCCCAGTCCCTGCCACTGAAAAACATCCCCACAGCATGATGCTGTCACTCATGCTTCACAGCAGGGATGGTGCCAGGTTTCCTCCAAACGTAACGCTTCTAGAGTTCTATCTTGGTCAATCATGGTCTGAGTCCTTTAGGTGCCTTTTGGCAAACTCCAAACAGGCTGTCATGTTCCTTTTACTGAGGAGTGATTGGTGGAAGGTTGCAGAAATGGTTGTCCTTCTGGATGGTTCTTCCATCTCCACAGAGGAACTCTGGAGTTCTGTCAGAGTGACCACCAGGTTCTTGGTCACCTCCATGACTAAGGCCCTTCTCTCCCAATTGCTCAGTTTGGCCGGGCGGCCTGCTCTAGAAAGAGTATTGTTGGTTCCAAACTTCTTCCATTTAAGAATTATGGAGGCCACTGTGCTCTTGGGGACATTCAATGCTGCAGAATGTTTTTGSTACCCTYCCCCAGATCTGTGCTTTGACACAATCCTGTCTCGGAGCTCTACTGACAATTCCTTCAACCTCATGACCTGATTTTTGCTCTGACATGCACTGTCAACTGTGGGACCTTATATAGACAGGTGTGTGCAATTTTAAAACATGTCCAATCATGAATTTACCACAGGTGGACTCCAATCAAGGATGATCAATGGAAACAGGATGCACCTGAGCTCAATTTTGAGTCCCATAGCAAAGGGTCTGAATACTTATGTAAATCTGGTATTTTAAAAGAACATTTCTAAAAACATGTATTTCGCATCGTCATTATGGGGCATTGTGTGTAGATTGATGAAGAAAAAAAACATTTAATCAATTTTAGAATAAGGCTGTAACGTAACAAAATGTGGAAAATGTTAAGGGGTCTGAAAACGTTCTGAATGCACTACATAGGGAGACTGTTTAGTGCCAAAAATAAGGGGTTAAATACATGAAAAATATTTCTCAGATATAAGACAGAAACTGAGGGGACTATCTGTTCCATGTAGTGACTCTGTTATCCAATGCATKTGTATGGGCTAATAGCAGTAAAGCCAAGTCAAATAAAAAGGTATTCTTTTTTATTTATATTTTTTATGCTTCAAGGGGTCTTAAAATTGAAAATGAAATTGTAAAATGATCCTTGATATGATGTTAAAACAATTCCAGATGGCTTAGTAGAACCCCCTCCCTCTGCTTATACAGGGCTTAGACTGTTTAGAGCCAATAACAAAGGGTTAAATGCATGTAAAAAAATAAACTAAAATATCCCAATCTTTCTTATATCTCTCAGATATAGGACAGACACTTCAGAACAAACTTCCTTTAGATTTTTTGGGTGGAACTTTCTGATTCTCCATGTAATGAATCTGTTATTCAATGCGGCTTCAACAGGTCTTGGACTTGGTGAAACCAAACCCTAAACCTAACCCTTATGCCTAAAATAGAATTTTAACAAATTCTGGTCATGAAAACAGTCCAGACTTTTCAAAATGTTCTGGTCTCTTGTCAGGACATTCTTGTCCTGATAATGTAGGAAAACATTTACACACACACACGCACACGCACACGCACAAAAACAAACACACAAACACACAATACAGTCACAGGATCCCTCACATTATACTGATGTACAAACACGTACTACATCTTTTGGATGTCTGCTTTGCCAACACAACATTTTGTCAAGGTGTTGGAAGTAACCTACTCTGCAGAGTGCAACGTTTGGCTAACAAAGCCAAACCACAAAAAACTTTCATAACACAGCACAGCTGGCTGCATGTCGGGGGAGGTTGCATCACATTGTGATGACCGGCAGTCTCTGAGACTGCTGCCACTTCATATCAGTCAGGGAGAAGGCTGCCACTCCAGATCAATCAGGGAGAAAGCGACTGCTTCCACTCCAGATCAGTCAGAGAGAAATAGACGGCTGACACTCCAGATCAGTCAGGGAGAAATAGACGGCTGACACTCCAGATCAGTCAGGGAGAAATAGACGGATGACACTCCAGATCAGTCAGGGAGAAATAGACTGCTGTTCTTGGCGCTCCTATGGGGCTTTCACACCAAATTGGTTTGGAGGTTTTTTTCTGAACATCGGGAGTGTTTTCCCACTTAGTTCGGTTCATTTGGACTGGTGAACACTATCAGCCCTCGGGAGCGCACTAAACAACGCACCGTGGTTCACTCAAAAAGGGTGGTCTCGGTCCGATTTCATACCATGGTGCGGTTGGCTGCAGGTGAGAATGCAGTCCAGACCAAACACAGGACAATAACCAGAGGCGCACAGTATTAGTGGTTGTTTGACTGAAAGCATTTTATGAAATGCATGCAGTACCATAACTTCATATCTCTGAAACATTCTTTGAGTAGCAATGCATTTATGAGCGCATCCAGTGCAGATTTGGGGAGACTGGGTCTGTACCAGGGATATAGTCTACTGAATAAATTCATTATTCAAGTCACAGTTAGTTTCTATTACGCTTTTTCCTCCCGGATGTTGTTGGAAGACAAAAGCGACAGTAATATGAAGTTTGGGACACACAAGTTATGCTTTTTGATAGTCATAGATCGATTTAACTTGAGCATTTTTATCCAATAAACGAATGACTTTCAAGAAAAGGTGGTTTTGTTTAGGCATTTTAGTTCGTTTGATATTTGGTAATGTAAAACCAAACAGACAAAATAAAAAAAATACAAATAACCGAACTATGACTCAAAGTATAGCTCAGAACAATGTGTGAAAACTCCCTTAGAGTTCTTGTGTGGTTGGGTGTGTGTGTGTGTCATGTTTAGCATTGTTGAAGATCTTTACAGAGCAGAGGTTACGTGTGGTGTTATTTTTTTTGTCTCTGTGTGTGAGTGTGCCTCGTGTGGCCCTCATCTTAGTTAGAGCGTGTGTGTGTGTATGTATGACATGCTTTTCCTTCATGTTACACACTCCCTCTTCCCTTCCAGGCGGAGTGCCAGGGAGATGGTGTGTGTGACCCCGGCGGGTCAGAGTCCTGGAGGTACCCCCGTCATGGTGGACATCAACTCAGCTGAGCTCAGAAACCCAGAGGTCAAATTCAACTACACCGATGACCCCACCATCTTTAAGATCGAACCTGACTGGAGCATCGCTAGGTGAGGGTCTTAAACTGAATGGTACTGGTCTTAACTGGTCTTAACAGATTGCTTTAGATCTTTTGTTGGACAATACAGTTTAATTTGTGTTTTAATTCTATGTAGAGATCTGAAAGGAATGGATAGGTGTAATTACGCCTGTAGTTTGTACTGCAGTCGATGCAAAGACTGTATAAATACTCACTGACTTATTCAAATGAGACAATGTGGCGTGACAGTTTGCTGCGGCAATATTTATGAACAAACACAAGCTGTGTGCAGAGCAGGAAGTGGATTCTGATGCAAAATGGGCTCGATAGAATGATCTAGAAAAACTGAGTTGAGTTCATTTCTCAATTTTATCTGAATGTAAACCAGTAGCTACCAGGTAGGCAGATAACACTGTTGATGCTCCCGGAAATAGTAATGACAGCCTACCCCGGCCAAACCCTAACCTGGAAGACACTGGTCCAATTGTGCAACGCACTATGGGACTCCCAATCACGGCTGGTTGTGATACAGTTTGGTATCAAACCAGGGTCTGTAGTGACTCCTCTAGCACTGAGATGCAGTGCCTTAGATCGCTGCGCCACTTGGGAGACCCAAATGGAATCATGTAGTAACCAAAAAAGTGTTAAACAAAAGCTGGTTGAGATTATTCAAAGTAGCCACCCTTTGCCTTGATGACAGCTTTGCAAACACTTGGCATTCTCTCAACCAGCTTCATGAGGTAGTCACCTGGAATGCATTTAACAGGTGTGCCTTGTTAAATGTTAATTTGTGGAATTTCTTTCCTTAATGCGTTTGAGCAAATCAGTTGTGTTGTGACAAGGGAGGGGTGGTATACAGAAGATAGCCCTATTTGGTAAAAGACCAAGTCCATATTATGGCAAGAACAGCTCAAATAAGCAAAGAGAAACGACAGTCCATCATTACTTTAAGACATGACGGTCAGTCAATTCTGCAGTCGCAAAAACCAAATCAAATCAAATCCAATTTTATTTGTCACATGCAGATGTTAATGCGAGTGTAGCGAAATGCTTGTGCTTCTAGTTCCGACAATGCAGTAATAACCAACGAGTAATCTAACCTAACAATTTCACAACAGATACCTTATACACACAAGTGTAAAGGGATGAAGAATATGTACATAAAGATATATGAATGAGTGTTGGTACAGAACGGCATAGGCAAGATGCAGTAGATGGTATCGAGTACAGTATATACATATGAGATGCGTAATGTAGGGTATGTAAACATTATATTAAGTGGCATTGTTTAAAGTGGCTAGTGATACATGTATTACATAAAGATGGCAAGATGCAGTAGGTGGTATAGAGTACAGTATATACATATGAGATGCGTAATGTAGGGTATGTAAACATTATTTTAAGTGGCATTGTTTAAAGTGGCTAGTGATACATTTTTTACATGTATGGCAGCAGCCACTCAATGTTAGTGGTGGCTGTTTAACAGTCTGATGGCCTTGAGATAGAAGCTGTTTTTCATCAAGCGCTATGATGAAACTGGCTCTCATAAGGACTGCCACAGGAAAGGAAGACTCAGTTACCTCTGCTGCAGAGGATACGTTCATTAGAGTTACCAGCCTCACAAATTGCAGTTAAAATAAATGCTTCACAGATTCAAGTAATAGACACATCTCAACATCAACTGTTCAGAGGAGACTGCGTGAATCAGGCCTTCATGGTCAAATTGCTGCAAAGAAACCACTACTAAAGGACACCAATCAGAAGAAGAGACTTGCTTGGGCCAAGAAACACGAGCCAAGAACACAAGACTAGTGGAAATATGTCCTTTCATATGATTAGTTCAAATGTAAGATTTTTGGTTCCAACCTCTGTGTCTTTGTGAGATGCAGAGTAGGTGAACAAATTATCTTTGCATCTGTGGTTCCCACCGTGAAGCACAGAGGAGGAGGTGTGATGGTGTGCGGGTGCTTTACTGGTGACACCTTCAGTGATTTATTTAGAATTCAAGGCATACTAAACCAGCATAGCTACCACAGCATTCTGCAGCAATACGCCATCCCATCTGGTTTGCGCTTAGTAGGACTATAATTTGTTTTTCCACAGGACAATGAACCCACACACCTCCAGCATGTGTAAGGGCTATTTGACCAAGAATGAGAGTGATGGTGTGCTGCATCAGATGACCTGGCCTACACAATCACCTGACTTCAACCCAATTGAGATGGTTTGGGAGGAGTTGGACCGCATGGTGAAGGAAAAGCAGCCAACAAGTGCTCAGCATATGTGGGAACTTCTTCAAGACTGTGGGAAAAGCATTCCAGGTGAAGCTGGTTGAGAGAATGCCAAGAGAGTGCAAAGCTATCATTAAGGCAAAGGGTGGCTGCTTTGAATAATCTCAACCATCTTTTGTTGAACACTTTTTTGGTTACTACGTCATTCCATATATGTTATTTCATAGTTTTGATGTCTTCACTGTTATTTTACAATGTAGAAAATAGTGAAAATAAAGAGAAACCCTTGAATGAGTAGGTGTGTCCAAACATGACTTACCACCCCTGTTTAAATTGGAGTAAACTAATGAACAACAACACTTAGTCTTCTACTTACAGTTTATACATACTATATAAATATTTCTGACACAATGTATTTCACAGAAGTGATATATACGCTCTGTGCCACCTGTCTTGCAATGCATTTTAAATACTGTACATAATAGGTATTAAAGGGACACTTAAACTGGCGGCAGGTAGCCTTGGTGTTAGAGCGTTGGGCCAGTAACCGAAAGGTTGCTGGATCGAATCCCCGAGCTGACAAGGTATTAATCTGTCATTCTGCCCCTGAGCACTGTATGTCGATTAAGGCAGCCCCCCACACTTCTCTGATTCAGAGGGGTTGGTTTAAATGCAGAAGACACATTTCAGTTGAAAGCATTCAGTTGTACAACTGACTAGGTATCCCCCTTTCCCCTTTCCCCTTTTCAACTGAAAACTCATATGTTTTACTACATGTATGGTGCTGCTGCACATGGATATGAATTAAAAAATGTATGAAGTGCACCTTTTAATATGCATTTATAGTTGCTTATAAGGACACAGAGATTGTAGATTGAAAACAAGTTCAATGGGGAGTGGATCCAGGTGAGGACACAATGTGCACTCACAAGGTGAAATTGACCCTAGATGCTGATCCTGGGTCAGTTTGGATTTCCCCCGCTAATGGTTAAGGTTAGGTTTGAGGGAGGGGAATCTGATCCTAGATCTGTACCTAGAGGAAACTTAATTTGAATAGGCTCTGAATAAGCTGTGTTGCTCAGAGACAAGTAAGCAGTGCTCTTTGAATAGCTTTGGTGGGAGAAAAAACAGCAACCACTTGGGAAAAAAATACAAAAAAATAAAATGGCTACCCTGGAGTAAGTAAGCACAAAGTATTTCCAAGTGCTTTTTGATGATTTGGCAGTTGCGTCTCAAGGGCGCCAAAACAGACCTGAAGCCGCGAGACACAAAATGGCAGTCAGTCGCTAGGGGGAACGGAACAAACCACCATGGAGACATCACGGTGGGTAGTTGGCGCCGACAGACATGGTTGCCTCGCATCGAGTCCTTAGGAAACTATTCAGTATTTAGCTTTTTTATGTATTATTTCTTACATTGTTACCCCGGGAAATCTTAAGTCTTATTACATACAGTCGGGTAGAACTATTGGATATAAGAGCGATGTCAACTTACCAACATTACGACCAGGAATACGACTTTCCCGAAGTGGATCCTCTGTTTGGACCACCACCCAGGACAATGGATCTAATCCCAGAAGCCGACCCAAGACAACGGCGGGGGCAGACAGAGCGGCCTCCTTGTCAGGCTCCGTAGATGTGCACATCGCTCACCGCTCGCGAGTATACTACTCGCCAATGTCCAGTCTCTTGACAACAAGGTAGACAAAATCCGAGCAAGGGGGTTGCCTTCCAGAGACATCAGAGATTGTAACGTTCTCCGTTTCACGGAAACATGGCTGTCTCGGGATATGTTGTCGGAATCAGTTCAGCCACCGGGCTTCTCCATGCGTCGCACCGACAGAGATACACACCTCTCTTGGAAGAGGAAGGGCGGGGGTGTATGCTACATGATTAACGACTCATGGTGTAATCATAACAACATACAGGAACTCAAGTCCTTCTGCTCACCCGACCTAGAATTCCTCACATCAAATGCCGGCCATGTTACCTTCCAAGAGAATTCTCGTCAGTTATCGTCACAGCTGTGTACATTCCCCCTCAAGCAGACACCAAGATAGCCTTAAAGGAACTTCACTGGACTCTATGTAAACTGGAAACCATATATCCTGAGGATGCATTTATTGTAGCTAGGGATTTTAACAAAGCAAATTTGAAATCTAAATCAGCATATTGATTGCACTACAGGTGGGGATAATACACTAGACCACTGCTACTGTAACTTCTGTGATGCATACAAAGCCCTGCCCCGCCCTCCCTTTGGCAAATCCGACTACGGCGCCATCTTGCTCCTACCATCTTATAGGCAGACACTCAAACAGGATGTACCCGTAACTAGAACCATTCAACACTGTTTGACCAATCGGAATCCACGCTTCAAGATTGTGTTGATCACGTGGACTGGGATATGTTCCGGTCAGCCTCAGAGAATAACATACGCTGACTTGGTGAGTGGATTTATAAAGAAGTGCATTGAAGATGTTGTACCCACTGTGACTATTAAAATCTATCCTAACCAGAAACCGTGGATGGGTGGTGCCATTCACACAAAACTGAAAGCGCGAACCACTGCATTTAACCATGGAAAGAGGTCTGGGAATATGCCTGAATATAAACAGTGTAGTTATTCCCCCCGCAAGGCAATCAAACAAGCGAAATGCCGGTACAGGGACAAAGTGGAGTCGCAATTCAATGGCTCAGACACAAGACGTATGTGGCAGGGTCTACAGGAAATCACGGACTACAAAAAGAAAACCAGCCACGTCACGGACACCGACGTCACACTTCCAAACAAACCACCGTCGCGGCCCGCTAACAAGTACTGCGCCCCCCTCTCCTTCTCTGTGGCCGCCGTGAGTAAAACATTTAGACGTGTTAACCCTCGCAGGGCTGCTGTCCCAGCCGACATCCCTAGCCACGTCCTCAGATAACTGAACTAAATGACTACCGCCCCGTAGCACTCACTTCTGTCATCATGAAGTGCTATGAGAGACTAGTCAAGGGTCAGATCACCTTCACCTTACCGGCCACCCTAGACCCACTTCAGTGGCAGGCCGCCCCGCTTGATTACCAACAACGATGAGACAGCCTACAGGGAGGAGGTGAGGGCACTCAGAGTGTGGTGTCAGGAAAACAATGTCTCACTCAATGTCAACAAAACAAAGGAGATGATCATGGACTTCATGAAACAGCAGAGGGAGCATCCCCCTATCCACATACTAGGGACAGCAGTGGAGAAAGTGGAAAGTTTTAAGTTACTCGGCGCACACATCAACGAGAAACTGAAATGGTCCACCCACACAGACAGTGTGATGAAGACAAATGGATCACTATTCATTTTAAACAATGCCACTTTAAATAATGCCACTTTAATAATGTATACATATCTTACATTAGTCATATCATATGTATATACTGTTTTTTTATACCATCTATTGCACTTTGCCTATGCCACTCGACCATTGCTCATCCATATGTTTACAGTTGAAGTCGGAAGTTTACATACACTTAGGTTGGAGTCATTAAAACTMGTTTTTCAACCACTCCACAAATTTATTTTTAACAAACTATAGTTTTGTCAAGTTGGCTAGGACATCTACTTTGTGCATGACACAAGTCATTTTTCCAACAATTGTTTACAGACAGATTATTTCACTTATAATTCACTGTATCACAATTCCAGTGGGTCAGAAGTTTACATACACTAAGTTGACTGTGCCTTTAAACAGCTTGGAACATTTCAGAAAATGATGTCATGGCTTTAGAAGCTTCTGATAGGCTAATTGTCATAATTTGAGTCAATTGGAGGTGTACCTGTGGCTGTATTTCAAGGCCTACCTTCAATCTCAGTGCCTCTGCTTGACATCATGGAGAAATCAGCCAAGACCTCAGAAAAAAATTGTAGACCTCCACAAGTCTGGTTCACACTTGGGAACAATTTCCAAACGCCTGAAGGTACCATGTTCATATGTACAAACAATASTATGCAAGTATAAACACCATGGGACCACGGAGCCATCATACAGCTCAGGAAGGAGATGCGTTCTGTCTCCTAGAGATGAAAGTACTTAGGTGCAAAAAGTGCAAATCAATCCCAGAACAACAGCTAAGAACCTTGTGAAGATGCTGGAGGAAACAGGTACAAAAGTATCTATATCCACAGTAAAACGAGTCCTATATCAACATAACCTGAAAGGCCGCTCAGCAAGGAAGAAGCCACTGCTCCAAAACTGCCATAAAAAACCCAGACTACGGTTTGCAACTGCACATGGGGACAAAGATCGTACTTTTTGGAGAAATGTCCTCTGGTCTGATGAAACAAAAATACAACTGTTTGGCAATAATGACCATCATTATGTTTGGGGGAAAAATGGGGAAGCTTGCAAGCTGAAGAACACAATCCCAACCGTGAAGCACGGGGGTGGCAGGATCATGTTGTGGGGGTGCTTTGCTGCAGGAGGGACTGGTGCACTTCACAAAATAGATGGCATCAAGAGGATGGAAAATTATGTGGATATATTGAAGCAACATCTCAAGACATCAAATCAAATSAAATCAAATTTTATTAGTCACATACACATGGTTAGCAGATGTTAATGCGAGTGTAGCGAAATGCTTGTGCTTCTAGTTCCGACAATGCAGTAATAACCAACAGTAATCTAACCTAACAATTCCACAACTACTACCTTATACACACACACAAGTGTAAAGGGATAAAGAATATGTACATAAAGATATATGAATGAGTGATGGTACAGAACGGCATGGCAAGATGCAGTAGATGGTATAGAGTACGGTATATACATATGAGATGAGTACTGTAGGGTATGTAAACATAAAGTGGCATAGTTTAAAGTGGCTAGTGGTACATGTATTACATAAGATGGCAAGATGCAGTAGATGATATAGAGTACAGTATATACATATGAGATGGGTAATGTAGGGTATGTAAACATTATATTAAGTGGCATTGTTTAAAGTGGCTAGTGGTACATTTTTACATAATTTCCATCAATTCCCATTTTTAAAGTGGCTGGAGTTGAGTCAGTATGTTGGCAGCGGCCGCTAAATGTTAGTGGTGGCTGTTTAACAGTCTGATGGCCTTGAGATAGAAGCTGTTTTTCAGTCTCTCGGTCCCTGCTTTGATGCACCTGTACTGACCTCGCCTTCTGGATGATAGCGGGGTGAACAGGCAGTGGCTTGGGTGGTTGTTGTCCTTGATGATCTTTATGGCCTTCCTGTGACATCGGGTGGTGTAGGTGTCCTGGAGGGCAGGTAGTTTGCCCCCGGTGGTGCGTTCTGCAGACCTCACTACCCTCTGGAGAGCCTTACGGTTGTGGGCGGAGCAGTTGCCGTACCAGGCGGTGATACAGCCCGACAGGATGCTCTCGATTGTGCATCTGTAGAAGTTTGTGAGTGCTTTTGGTGACAAGCCGAATTTCTTCAGCCTCCTGATGTACCTCCTGAGGTACATCAGTGGGGAAGTTAAAGCTTGGTCGCAAATGGGTCTTCCAAATGGACAATTACCCCAAGCATACTTCCAAAGTTGTGGCAAAATGGCTTAAGGACAACAAAGTCAAGGTATTGGAGTGGCCATCACAAAGCCCTGACCTCAATCCCATAGAAAATGTGATGGCAGAACGGAAAAGTTTGTGCGAGTAAGGAGGCCTGCAAACCTGACTCAGTTACACCAGCTCTGTCAGGAGGAATGGGCCACAATTCACCCAAATTTTTGTGGGAAGCTTGTGGGAGGCTACCTGAAATGTTTGACCCAAGTTAAACAATTTAAAGGCAATGTTACCAAATACTAATTTAGTGTATGTAAACGTCTGACCCACTGGGAATGTGATGAAAGAAAAAAAAAGCTGAAAAAGATAATTCTCTCTACTATTATCCTGACATTTCACATTCTTAAAATAGTGGTGATCCTAACTGACCTAAGACAGGGAATTATTACTAGGATTAAATGTCAGGAGTTGTAAAAAACGGAGTTTAAATTGATTTGGCTAAGGTGTATGTAAACTTCCGACTTCAACTGTATTTCTTCATATTCTCTTTAGCCCCTTTTAGATTTGTGTGTGTTAGGTAGTTGTGGGGGAACTGTTACATTACTTGTTAGATATTACTGCACTGTTGGAACCAGAAGCACAAGTATTTCGCTACACTCGCATTAGCATCTGCTGACCATATGTATGTGACAAGTAAAATTTGATACGTCTACGGGGAGAGAGACGATCAACAGACTACCGATGAGAAGTGCGAGGAGACGAGCGATCTCATTTGGAACAGAAGTGTGAAGTAGTGAAGACGAAGAAATAAAAAGTTGATAGCATTATTTAGTATTAGCCTCAGAAGGGGCAGTAACCTCGCTGGCTTTCTCGTTTGCTGTTTGTCTCAACGCTCCCAGAGGATTGGCTGTTACTCCTCTCGGCCAATCACGGCTTGTGTTTAATTTCGTCGCCGCGTCCGCTGCAAACAATAACAGTGTATACGACAAAACACGTGCACTACGCAACGTTGGTGACACGACTCGCACTTGTTACTTTCCAGCTTCTGCTGAGTTACTGGTGTTCAGCCTGCGCTAACATCACAGTGACAGGACAGCACAGCAGAGATGGCACATAGGAATGGGTTGGAGATATGCCTTGACATTCTCACAACATTATCACACTGTTATCTGGRTTCAGTAGTAGTCAACACCTACTTTTGAACCACTCTCACCACACACTCTTACCTCTTTGACCTCTTTGTCTGTAACAAGTCTTTGATTTAGTGTCTTTACTCTAAACCAGGGATGGATGGGCAACTGATGGCCCCTGGGCCGCACTCATTCGGGGTCTCAACTTACTGTTGCGAGTTCGAATAGTATGTGTGTGACAAATTTGTTTGTGCATCTCTTATGTCAGTCACTGATAGTCAGTCAATTAGCCCATGTCAGCTAACATTTTTTAGATTGCTAAATTAGTTTAGCGGCCAGCTATCTCAACTTGTTATCAACTTTGTTTTTAAATGATCCCCTCATTTAAGGGGGCCAGTAAAATGTGTGTGTTGTGTGTGTGTGTGTGTGTGTGTGTGTGTGTGTGTGTGTGTGTGTGTGTGTGTGTGTGTGTGTGTGTGTGTGTGTGTGTGTGTGTGTGTGTGTGTGTGTGTGGTGGAGGGGAGGCGAGCAGCTGCAGCCTCTCTTTGCTCTTCAAAGACAAGCAGGTGGGCCTAAAGCTCACTACAATCTTGAAGCTGACGCAAGATTCAGTGTTGCAATGTCATTTTTCGACAAAAAAGGGGCGGTTCCTTGTGATATGCTCTGTCATTCAACATACTTTTTTACAACCTGATAATACAGTGGGGGCTATATAGGCTATTCATCAAAGTAGCCTACTTTGCATTGATAACCAAATATAATCTCAGCGACTGCTCAAACAGTAAACCAAACAACAGGAATCCATCCAAAAGGGTCATTTGTTTATAAGTAATAACTAGTGATTACAGCTATTGTGAAATAGTAGAACCTGCTGTAGCCAACTAGCTAGCCATGTGCTTTTTTCTCTGTGAACAAACATGATGACATTCTAGTTTTAGCTGATATGAGAATGATATGCTGCTTGTGTATTCAAACTGGGATAATGTTTTAGGTTACACTGGCAAGTATAAAAGTATGTGCCAGGGCATTTAAAACATTTTTTGAAATCTGATTATTTCACATGGAGATTTGCGACGCTGAAAAGGCTAGCTGGCRTGCTATGTTTTTAGCCAGTCTAAAGCCAGCTAGCCAGGCTGCAAGATAGCTTCTACTAGGATGGAAAGGCGATTCTTCCTGGCTTTCACAAAAGCTATCACCCCCTTGTGAATGAAAGTGGGARCGGCGAGGATATCATGTTAACAAAAGACTCCATCCATGGGCACGCACGTAGATCAATGGAGTGAAGTTTGTAGTAACCTTAAGACAAGTTAGTCTGCATGCTAACCAGACGAGCAAGTTGGCCTAATACAAGTTAGCCTGCATGCTAACCAATTCAGGTCTGCCACATTGCGTTACGTCAGTGTGTTTTGGAAAGTTCAGCACCCTGTGGCTATGAGGGGGTGTCTGGGGGGGACTGTAATCTTGCCCATGTTTCCCCTGCCCCTGTTGGTCATTGTTGGGCGAATTGAAAAGGTTGAAGGTTACAAAGGTCAGAAAGCAGCAATGACAGTCTGAATGTGAAAGCTTTTGTTCCAGCCCAGCAGTAACACACCTGTTTCTGACCACGATAAGTGTAATCAGGTGTGTTAGTGCTGGGCTGGAACAAAAGCCTGCACATCCAGTATACCACCACGTGCCTGAGATGGAGAATATAATTTGGGGTTTTAGACATTGGAGGTGTTCATTGAGGTAATAATCAAGTATTTTGGTCCCTTCCACAAAGCACTATTAGAGTTTAAACAAGCTTTTAATATGCAAGTAAGAGCCTTAGTGTTACCATCATTATCTGTGATAGAGTGCGTAAAACAGATCAAATACTCTACAGTGAGAGTGGGCATTAACATTAATGCCATAGCTGGAGGGTCTTTTTCACTTGGACTAAAATTAAATGTATTCGGGAAGCGCATGGTTCTCTGGAAGATATGGGATTTGTCCAAAATGACTCCCTGTTCCCTACATCAGTGGTTGTCAAACCTCTCATCGGGGACTCCCAGCTGTTCCATGTATTTGATATTTTCCAGAACTAGCACAACTGATTCAACTTGCCAACTAACCATCAAGCACTTGACTAGTTGAATCAGGTGAGCTAGTTCAGGACTACAACAAAATTGTGAAATGTTTGGGATTCCCCAAGGAAATGTTTAAGAAGCACTGCACTAAATAGTGCACTACTTTTGACCAGAGCTCTATGGGCCCATTTGGGACACACACTGTGCCTTCTCTAATCTTATAAAAGACAGGAATCGCAGTGAAGTTCTTTGTTGAATGTTTTAATAGGATTATGTTATTGTAATGTTTGAGGGTTGTTATTGACTGTTTCTTCTTCTGCAGTGGCGGCACCATGTTGACCGTCACCGGCACCAACCTGGCTACCATCAAGGAGCCCAAGATGAGAGCCAAGTATGGGAAAGCCCAATCTGTCAACGTGAGTACTACTGAACTAACACACACACCTGACCCAGTGGTCACCCGGCCCTGGGCCTATTTATGGGTGTCTGTACGTGTTGTCGTTTTTTACACTGAGCAAAAATATAAACGCATAATGTAAAGTGTTGGTCCTATGTTTCATGAGCTGAAATAAAAGATCCCAGACATTTTCCATACACACAAAAATAGAATTTCTCTCAAATGTTGTGCACAAATTTGTTTATAGAGGCGTGCGTAACATAATTGGGTCTAGGGGTATGATTCTCGCTTGGGGTGTGAGAGGTCCCGGGTTCAAATCCCGGATGAGCCCCCATTATGTTACGCACGCCTCTATGTAGAGGGAACGCAACACCCTGCTACAACTCAACTCCCCGTGTAGTGAAAGAGGTATGGGACTGTAGGTGTGAGAAAGGATGACAAAAGGCAGAATTGACCGGTTACTAGGATTTTATTCCTTTACACGGTAATATGGGGAAAAGGGGTTGGACGGAACCAAAGCAAAGGAAGTAACTATCAAAGCAACCTCTCCTACCTACCCACTACTTACCTAACTTTGCACCACCTGGTGCCCTAACCAAAATACAGGGGGTGGTCCGCCCAGGTCTTACCAAGTGTGCCTAGACAGTGAATATACTACGGGTATATGTATGCCCGCGGGCCTCTTGCCTAAGCACTCCCTAGGTGGCTTACCCTTCCCTCCTGGGAACAAATAATCACTCAAACAAACTAAGGACATCAAATAAGCTCTATCTGATAATGCAACAAATTAACACAGTACATACCAAATCGCTTTCTGATAAATAACCAACAATATATAACCCTCAGCTCCCTGAAAAACAACCAACACAGTTTTCAGCAATTGAATTCTCTATATCAAAATCTAATTCTCTCTCTGCAATAATCTCCTTCTGAGCAACAGAACACTGGCTTATATAGCTTCAGAAGGCATTGGTAAATGGAGACAGCTGCATCCTGACGAGGGGGCGGGGTCCGCTCTCCAATCATCAATTGGGGCCGACCAATCAGCTGCTTGGGGAGAATTTCAGGAAGCCATCTCCTGAAACACACACACTCAAATACAAACTACAACACAGAAACTGGGGAACGTAACAGGCAATTTGAATGCACAGAGATACCGTGACGAGATCCTGAGGCTCATTGTCTTGCCGTTCAGCCGCCGCCATCACCTCATGTTTCAGCGTGATAATTCATGGCCTCATGTTACAAGGATCTGTACACAATTCCTGGATGCTGAAAATGTCCCAGTTCTTCCATGGCCTGCATAATCACCAGACATGTCACCCATTGAGCATGTTTAGGACGCTTTGGATTAACATGTACGACAGCGTGTTCCAGTTCCCGCCAAAAACCAGCAACTTCGTACAGCCATTGAAGAGGAGTGGGACAACATTCCACAGGCCACAATCAACAGCCTAATCAACTCTATGCGAAGGAGTTGTGTTGTGCTGCGTGAGGCAAATGATGGTCACACCAGATACTGACTGGTTTTCTGATGTATCTGTGACTAACAAATCCATAGATTAGGGTCTAATGAATGTATTTCAATTGACTGATTTCCTGAACTGTAACTCAGTAAAAAAATAGATATTGTTGCATTTTACTTTTATATTTTGTTCAGTTGAAGTTAAATCTCCTTTTTGCATGTTAACCTTTGAAATGTCAACCTGCAATTAACCCAGCCTGTCTGGCAATCCCTTCATCCCTCCTTCACCTACAGTAGCACCACAGGGCTAGGCTAACCTTTTGTATTTTAGTCTCCCCTCCCCATTCCCCCTCTCTCTCTACCTGAAGAAAACATCCCGACCAAAACAACGGGTATTTTCCTGCTTTGTCCCTTTCCCGTGTCATTTTTATCCGTCTCCTCTTTTCATTGACCTATAAATACTGCTTCCGTGTCTCCCTTGTACGATTTCAGACCCCGTTAGCATACACAAGCTAATGCGCCGTGATTACTTAGCATTCCAGAGGGGAGGTTGGAAGGCATGTTGTGGAAAAGCAGCGAGTCTAGAGATAACCCAACCGATTGCATAGCGTGTTTTTAGCATTGTGTGTTAGTGTCAGTCTCACAAACCGTGTGTCTTTATACAGTGCATTCGGAAAGTAATCAGACCCCTTGACTTTTTCCAAATTTTGTTACATTGCAGCCTTATCCTAAAATGGATTACATTATTTTTTTACTTCATCAAAGCAAATTGCTGCACCTTTGGCAGCGAGTACAGCCTTCAGTATTTTTGGGTATGACGCTACAAGCTTGGCACACCTGTATTTGGGGAGTTTATTCTCTGCATATCCTCTCAAGCTCTGTCAGGTTGAATAGGGAGCTTTGCTGCACAGCTATTTTCAGATCTCTCCAGAGATGTTCGATCGGGTTCAAGTCCGGGCTCTGGCTGGGTCACTCAAGGACATTCAGAGACTTGTTCCGAAGCCACTCCTGTGTTGTCTTGGCTGTGTGCCTAGGGTTGTTGTCCTGTTGGAAGGTAAACCTTTGCCCCAGTCTTAGGTCCTGAGCGCTCTGGAGCAGGTTTTCATCAAGGATCTCTCTGTACTTTGCTTGGTTAATCTTTGCATCGATCTAGTCTCCCAGTCCCTGCCAATGAACAACATCCCCACAGCATGATGCTGCCACCACCATGCTTCGCCGTTGGGATGGTGTCAGGTTTCCTCCAGATGTGACGCTTGACATTCAGGCCAAAGAGTTCAATCACTGCTGCAGAGATGGTTGTACTTCTGGAAGCTTCTTGCATCTCCACAGAGGAACCAGGTTCTTGATCACCTCCCTGACCAATGCCCTTCTCCTCGATTGCTCAGTTTGGTCAGGTGGCTAGCTCTAGGAAGAGTTTTGCTGGTTCCAAACTTCTTCCATTTAATAATAATGGAGGCCACTGTGTTCTTGGGTACCCTTCCCCAGATCTGTGCCTCAACACAATCCTGTCTCGGAGCTCTACGGACAATTCTTTCAACCTCATGGCTTGGTTATTGCTCTGACATGCACTGTCAACTGTGGGACGTCATATAGACAGGTGTGTGCCTTTCTAAATCATCTCCAATCAATTAATATGACGACAGGTGGACTCCAATCAAGTTGTAGAGACATCTCAAGGATGATCAATGGAAACAGGATGCACCTGAGCTCGATTTTGACTCTGATAGCAAATGGTCTGAATACTTATGTAAATAAGGTATTTCTGTTTATATTTTTAATACATTTTAAAACATTTCTAAAAACCAGTTTTCACTTTGACATCATGGGGTATTGTGTGTAGATTGCTGAGGAAAATGTTTTATTTAATCCATTTTGGAATAAGGCTGTAAAGTAACAAAATGTGAAAAAGGGAAGTTGTCTGAATACTTTCCGAATGCACTGAATGTCCTTGGTGTCTCATGTTGTCTTGTCTTTATACTGTATGTCCTTGGTGTCTCATGTTGTCTTGTCTTTATACTGTATGTCCTTACTGTCTCATGTTGTCTTTATTCTGTATGTCCTTACCGTCTCATGTTGTCTTGTCCTTATATCCCCTTACTGTCTCATGTTGTCTTCGTCTGCATTGAAGGAGAGGAGAATGTTTAGCCCACGGGCAAACCGTAAGATATGATATCACCATTGATGTAACTCAGCCCTTCGTTTTCTGTTTGTCGTTCACATTTTATTCAGTGTCCATAATGAACCTATCCACCGTTTTCACTCAGCTCGGACGTTACACCGCTTTTTGGTTTGGTTATGTTTTTTGTACATATGTTTGTTGACATTGTGGAATTTATCACTTTGTTTTACATGTCGGTGTAGTGTACATATTGAACATATCCATCCTCCTCTCTCTCTTTTCCCCTTTAAGCTTTTTGTTTTATGTTTTTTGTTTACATTTTGTTTACATTATGGAAGCTATACACTGAGTGTACAAAACATTAGGAACAGCTGCTCGTTCCATAAAATAGACTGACCAGGTGAATCCAGTCACCTGTTAAATCCACCAATCAATGAGAGGGGACAGGTTAAAGATGGATTTTTAAGCATTGAGACATGGATTGTGTATGTATGACATTCAGAGGGTGAATGGGCAAGACAAAATATTTCAGTGATTTTGAACAGGGTATAGTAGTCGGTGCCAGGCGCATCTGTTTGAGTGTGTCAAGAACTGCAACCCTGCTGTGTTTTTCACACTCAACAGTTTCCTGTGTGTATCATAGAATGGTCCTATACCAATGGACAACCAGCCAACTTGACACAACTGTGGGAAGCATTGGAGTCAACATGGGCCAGCATCCCTGTGGAATGCTTTTGACACCTTGTAAAGTCCATGCCCCAACGAATTGAAACTTCTGAGGGCAAAAGGGGGTGCATCTCAAAGTGTACACTCGGTGTATGCACTTTAGAGTACATGTCAGTGTACTGTGCATAATTAATATATGTATATAACATCCTCTCTCTTCTCATTCATCAGAACTGCACAGTGCTCAGCAACACTGTGATGATGTGTCTGGCGCCCTCTCTGGCCTTCTCTGAGAAGGGTTTCTCAGAGACAGGCAGCAATCCCGACGAGATCGGCTTCGTCATGGATGACGTGCGCACCACGCTTGTGGTCAACGAGACGTTCAGCTTCTACCCAGACCCTGTGATCGAGCCGCTCAGTTCCACGGGGCTGCTGGAGCTCAAGCCCAGCTCCCCGCTCATCCTCAAGGTGAGACTATGGTGGAAAAATTATATAAAGAAGATATTGAATAACCCTTTCAGCATGGTGAAGTTATTAATTACACTTTGGATGGTGTATCAATAAACCCTGTCACTACAAATGTACTTCCTAACTCAGTTGCCGGAGAGGAAGGACACTGCTCAGGGATTTCACCATGATACCAATGGTGACTTTATAACAGTTACAGAGTTTAATGTCTGTGATAGGAGAAAACGGAGGATGGGTCAACAACATTGTAGTTACTCCACAATACTAACCTAATTGACAGACTGAAAAAAAGGAAGCCTGTACAGAATCCAAATATTCCAAAACATGCATTCTGTTAGAAACAAGGCATCTAAAGTAATACTGCAAAAAATGCAATGCAGCAAATCCAATGCAACAAATTACTGAGTACCACTCTCCATATTTTCAAGCATAGTGGTGGCTGCATCATGTAATGGGTATGCTTGTAATTGTTAACTTCTTATGGCTGGGGGCAGTATTGAGTAGCTTGGATGAATAAGGTGCCCAAAGTAAACTGCCTGCTACTCAGTCCCAGAAGCTAAGATATGCATATTATTAGTAGATTTGGATAGAAAACACTCCGAAGTTTCTAAAACTGTTTCAATGATGTCTGTGAGTATAACAGAACTCATATGGCAGGCAAAAACCTGAGAAGAAATCCAACCAGGAAGTGGGAAATCTGAGGTTTGTAGGTTTGCCTATCCAATATACAGTGTCTATGGGGTCATATTGCACTTCCTAAGGCTTCCACTAGATGTCAACAGTCTTTAGAACCTTGTTTGATGCTTCTACTGTGAAGTAGGGGGGAATGAGAGCTGATTGAGTCAGGAGTCTGGCAGAGTGCCACGAGCTCACTCAGGCGCGCCCCGTGAGAGTTAGCTGCATTCCATCACATTTCTACAGACAAAGGAATTCTCCGGTTGAAACATTATTGAAGATTTATGTTAAAAACATCTTAAAGATTGATTCTATACATCGTTTGACATGTCACTACGAACTGTAATGGAATTTTTTTACTTGTCGTCTGGCCTGCGCGTCATCAATTTGGATTTTGGAACTAAACGCGCGAGAAAAAAAAAGAGGTATTTGGACATACATTTCGGACGTTATCGAACAAAACAAACATTTATTGTGGAACTGGGATTCCTGAGAGTGCATTCTAAATGAAGATCATCAAAGGTAAGTGAATATTTATAATGCTATTTCTGACTTCTGTTGACTCCACAACATGGCGGGTACCTGTATGGCTTGTTTTTGTGTCTGAGCGCCGTACTCAGATTATTGCATGGTGTGCTTTTTCCGTAAAGTTTTTTTGAAATCTGACACAGCGTTGCATTAAGGAGAAGTTTATCTAAAGTTCCATGTCAAACCTTTGTATCTTTTGTCAAAGTTTATTTTGAGTATTTCTGTAAATTGATGTGGCTTTCTGCAAAATCACTGGATGTTTTGGAGGCAAAACATTACTGAACATAACGCGCCAATGTAAACTAAGATTTTTGGATATAAATATGAACTTTATCAAACAAAACATACATGTATTGTGTAACATGAAGTCCTATGAGTGTCATCTGATGAAAATCATCAAAGGTTAGTGATTCATTTTATCTCTATTTCTGCTTTTTGTGACTACTCTCTTTGGCTGGAAAAATGGCTGTGTTTTTCTGTGACTAGGTACTGACCTAACATAATCAGATGGTGTGCTTTCGTCGTAAAGTCTTTTTGAAATCGGACACTGTGGTGGGATTATGTCACGAACGTCGTCAGGGAAATGACCGGACCAAGGTGCAGCGTTGTGAGCGTACATTTCTTTTTATTATGAATGTCGCCAACAAAAACAACAAACAACAAAAAACGAACGTGAAGCTGACTAGGGCTATACAGGCCACTAACACAGACAACTACGGTGGCAAAACAGGCTTCCTAAGTAGGATTCCCAATCAGAGACAACGATAGACAGCTGTCCCTGATTGAGAACCATACCCGGCCAAAACATAGAAACAGAAAACATAGAAATAAAGAAACTAGAATGCCCACCCTAGTCACACCCTGGCCTAACCAAAATAGAGGATAAAAGCCTCTCTATGGCCAGGGCGTGACAGTAACCCCCCCCCCAAAGGTGCGGACTCCGGCCGCAAAACCTGACTCTATAGGGGAGGGTCCGGGTGGGCATCTACTTCGGTGGCGGGTGCGGGACGCTGACCCCGCCTCTGGCTCCCCCCACTTTGGTGGCGCCTCTGGACTGAGGACCCTCGCTGCAGGCCCCGGACTGGGGACCCTCGTTGCAGGCCCCGGACTGGGGACCCTCGCTGCAGGCCGGATCAATACTGGAGGCTTCGTGCCATGGATCATCACTGGAGACTTCATGCCATGGATCATCCCTGGAGGCTTCGTGCCATGGATCATCCCTGGAGGCTTCGTGCCATGGATCATCACTGGAGGCTTCGTGCCATGGATCATCACTGGAGGGAGGAGACGTATAGGCAGCCTGGTGCGTGGAGCTGCCACAGGGCTTACTAGGCTGGGGAGACTTACAGGAGGCCTGGTTCTGGGAGCAGGCACAAGACTCACCAGGCTGGGGAGACATACTGGAGGCTTGGTTCTTGGAATAGGCACCGGATACACTGGGCCGTGGAGGCGCACTGGAGGTCTCGAGCGTAGATTCTGCACAACCCGTCCTGGCTGGATGGTTACCTTCGCCCGGCAAAGACGGGGCGCTGGCACAGGACACACTGGGCTGTGCAGACACACCGGAGACACAGTGCGCAGAGCCGGCGCAGGATATCCTGTGCCGTAGAGACGCACTGGCGGCCAGATGCGCTGAGCCAGCACCATCCGTCCTGGCTGGATGCCCACTCTAGCCCGGCCGATGCGGGGAGCTGGAATGTAGCGCACCGGGCTGTGAATGCGCACTGTAGACACCATGCGCTCCACCGCATATCACAGTGCCTGACCAGTACCACTCTCCCTACGGTAAGCATGAGGAGTTGGCTCAGGTCTCCAACCTGACTCAGCCAATCTCCTCGTGTGCCCCCCAAAATGTTTTGGGGGGAGTGGCCTCCCGGTCTTTCGTGCCAGCCTTGACCCTGTGTAATCCTGGACCCTTTTACTCGCTGCCTCCGCCTTCCTCGCTGCTTCCACCTGCTCCCACGGCAGGCGATCCTTTCCCGCCAGGATCTCCTCCCACGTCCAGGATCCTCCCCATTCAGGATGTCCTCCCATGTCCAGTCCTCCTTACCACGCTGCTTGGTCCGTTTGTGGTGGGTAGTTCTGTCACGAACGTCGTAAGGGAAATGACCGGACCAAGGTGCATTGTGGTGAGCGTACATTTCTTTTTATTATGAATGTCGCCAAAAAAACAAGAAACAACAAAAAAACTAATGTGAAGCTGACTAGGGCTATACAGGCCACTAACACAGACAACTACACACAACTAAGGTGGCAAAACAGGCTGCCTAAGTATGATTCCCAATCAGAGACAACGAGAGACAGTTGTCCCTGATTGAGAACCATACCCGGCCAAAACATAGAAACAGAAAACATAGAAATAAAGAAACTAGAATGCCCACCCTAGTCACAGAGAATAAAAGTCTCTTTATGGCTAGGGTGTGACAGATTAACAACAAGTTTATCTTTAAAATGGTGTAAAATACTTGTATGTTTGAGGAATTTTAATTATGCGATTTCTGTTTGAATTTGGCGCCCTGCACTTTCACTGGCTGTTGTCAAGTCGATCCTGTTAACGGGATCTCAGCCGTAAGAAGTTTTAAGGACTGGAGTTTATCAGGATAAAAAATGAACGGCTAAAGCAAAGTACAGCAAAATCCTAGAGGAAAACCTTGGTCCATTTGCTTTCCACCAGGCACTGGGAGATGAATTCAACTTTCAACAGGACAATAACCTAAAACAAAAAGACAAATCTACACTGGAGTTGCTTACCAAGAAGACAGTGAATGTTCTTGATTAGCAGTGTTACAGTTTTGACTTAAATCTTCTTAACCTGTCCTGGAACGGGGTTCCGCTACCCTCGCCAACAACCAATGAAATTGCAGGGCGCCACAGTGTCCTATTTCAAAAAGGCTTTTCGGCGAAAGCAGAACATATTATTATGTTACGTCAGCAACTAGTCACAGAAAGCATACAGCTATTTTCCAACCAAAGAGAGGAGTCACAAAAAGCAGAAATAGAGATAAAATGAATCACTAACCTTTGATATTCTTCATCAGATGACACTCCCAGGACAACATGTTACACAATACATGTATGTTTTGTTCGATCAAGTTCATATTTATAACCAAAAAACCTCAGTTTCCATTTGGCTTTGCCTCCAAAACATCCCGTGAATTTGCACAAAGCCATATCAATTTATAGAAATACTCATAATAAACTTTGATAAAACATACAAGTATTGTGCACAGAATTAAAGATATACTTCTCCTTAATGCAACCACTGTGTCAGATTTCAAAAAGACTTTACAGAAAAAGCAAACCATGCAATAATCTGAGTACGACGCTCAGACAACAAATCAAGCCAAACAGATATCCGCCATGTTGGAGTCAACTGAAGTCAGAAATAGCATTATAAATATTCACTTACCTTTGATGATCTTCATCAGAATGCACTCCCAGGAATCCCAGTTCCACAATAAATGTTTGATTTGTTCGATAAAGTTAATCTTTATGTCCAAATACCTCCTTTTTGTTCGCGCGTTTAGCCCAGTAATCCAAATTCATGACGCGCGATCACTAGGTGCAGAYGAAAAGTCAAGTTCCGTTACAGTCCGTAGAAACATGTCAAACGAAGTATAGAATCAATCTTTAGGATGTTTTTAACATAAATCTTCAATAATRTTCCAACCGGAGAATTCCTTTGTCTTCAGAAATGCAATAGAACTCAAGCTAACTCTCACGTGAACGCGCATGGTCAGCTCATGGCACTCTGGGAGAGACCTTAATCAATCCCCTCTCATTCGCCCTCACTTCACAGTAGAAGCATCACACAAGGTTCTAAAGACTGTTGACATCTAGTGGAAGCCTTAGGAAGTGCCCCATAGACACTGTGTATTGGATAGGCCAAGAGTTGAAAAACTACAAAACTCAGATTTCCCACTTCCTGGTTGGATTTTTCTCAGGTTTTCGCCTGCCATATGAGTTCTGTTATACACACAGACATCATTCAAACAGTTTTAGAAACTTCAGAGTGTTTTCTATCCAAATCTGCTAATAATATGCATATATTAGCAACTGGGACTGAGTAGCAGGCAGTTTACTCTGGGTACGCTTTTCATCCAAACGTGAAAATGCTGCCCCAAATCCCAAACAGGTTTAATATATTTGCCAAGACCTGAAAATGGTTGTCTAGCAATGATCAACAACCAATTTGACAGAGCTTGAAGAATATTGAAAATTATAACGGACAAATGTTGCACA
Organism: Salvelinus sp. IW2-2015; assembly: GCF_002910315.2. Taxonomy (NCBI): domain Eukaryota; kingdom Metazoa; phylum Chordata; class Actinopteri; order Salmoniformes; family Salmonidae; genus Salvelinus; species Salvelinus sp. IW2-2015. Next base: position 43,143,995 of record NC_036851.1, on the reverse strand, counting down.
ATCCAGGTGTGGAAAGCTCTTAGAGACTTACCCAGAAAGACACACAGCTGTAATCGCTGCCAAAGGTGCTTCTACAAAGTATTTGTTCAGGGGTGTGAATACTTATGTAAATTAGATATTTCTGTATGATCATTTTCAATAAATTTGCAAAAATATCTAAAAACGTGTTTTCGCTTTGTCATTATAGGGTATTGTGTGTAGATCGGTGAGAAAAAAATATATTTAATCAATTTTGAATTCAGGCTATAACTGGTGAGAGGGTGTGTGTGTGTGTGTACATGTGTTCCTATTCACCTATGCATTCTCTTTAGTTTTGTTTCTGTCTCTGTCTCTCTCTCTCAGGGTAAGAACCTGATCCCGGCAGCCCCTGGTAACTCTCGTCTTAACTACACGGTGCTGATCGGTGACACGCCCTGTGTCCTCACCCTGTCAGAGAGCCAGCTGCTCTGTGAGTGGCCCAACCTCACCGGAGAACACAAAGTTACCGTAAGTAGTCTACTGTATCCGCTCTCTCTTTGACATTGTTGGGTAATGTTGGTTTGGTTAATGTCTGGTTGGATAATGTTGGGTTGGATAACATTGGGTTGGATAATGTTGGGTTGGGATTGGTACTGTTGGGTTTGGCTTGGTACTGTTGGGTTTGGCTTGGTAATGCTGGCTTGGGTTAGGTGAGCTTGGTGTAATGTTAAGTTGGTTGGTGTTGAGTAATAGTGGATGGGTAATGTTGGGGGGGGTAATGGTGGATTGGGTAATGTTGGGTTGAGATGGGTGTCTTATGTGGCATTGTATAACACCTTATCGTATCATATTCTTTTCACATTTATCTCACTACATCTCTCCTCACCTAACCTCTGGTTTTTGCTCATCTTGCGTTCTGTTTCTCCTCCTCCCGTCTATACTTTTTCAATATAACAGTCTCCTCTTTCCTCATGTTCATATACCCCTCTTTTTGTTCTCTATTCTTTCCTCTGTTTCTCTTGCCACTTCTTGTCTATCCTTCTCTCTCTATTCATCCCTTTAATACTAGAACGCTGGGCCTTCGAGGCAACCGCCATCAAGCTAATGAGCAGTCTAACAGTGTAATATATACATTTCATAAATGCTATCACAAAATAATCATTTGGTGTTGTTTAATGAAGATCTTGAGATAACATTAGCATATGTTAATTTTCATTAGTTTATGTTTACTGTAGGCTAAATGTAAAAACAAAAACATTCTAATGTTCAATCAATTTATTTGTGGAGTGCCTTTGTTACAACTATGAAACAAAAAGCATATGTGTCGAACCACGGGTAACAAATTATTTTTATAAACATCACAGTAAAAATAAATACCCAAACCACAGATGCGTGGTCAGTAAGACGCGTGGTCAGTAAGACGCGTGGTCAGTAAGACGCGTGGCCAGTAAGACGCGTGCAGCTCAAGACGCGTGGTCAGTAAGACGCGTGGCCAGTAAGACGCCGTGGTCACGTAAGGACGCGTGGTAGTAGACGCGTGGTCAGTAAGACGGCGTGGTCAGTAAGACGCGTGTCAGTAAGAGGCGTGGGCAAGTAAGACGGGTTGGCAGTAAGACGCGTGGTCAGTAAGACGCGTGGCAGTAAGACGAAGACGCGTGGCCAGTAAGACGCGTGGCCAGTAGACGCGTGGCCAGTAAGACGCTGGCCAGTAACGCGTGGCCAGTAGAGCGTGGCAGTAAGACGCGTGCAGTAAGACGCGTGGCGAGTAAGACGCGTGGTCCAGTAAGACGCGTGGCCAGTAAGACGAAGACGCGGTGTAGACGGTGCGTCAGTAAGACGCGTGGCCAGTAAGACGCGTGGTCAGTAAGACGCGTGAGGCAGGGTAAAGACGCGGTGGCAGTAACGCGTGTCAGTAAGAGCGTGGCCAGTAACGACTGTCGTAGAGCCGTGGTCAGTAGACGCGTGGCCAGTAAGAGCAGTGGCCAGGTAGCAGAGACGCGGGCCAGTAGACGCGTGGCAGTAAGACGCGTGCCAGTAAGACGCCGTGGCCAGTAAGACGCTGGCCAGTAGACGCGTGGCCAGTAAGACGCGTGGCCAGTAAGACGCGTGGCCAAAACGCGTGGCCAGTAAGACGAAGACGCGTGGCAGTAAGACGCGTGGCCAGTGAGACGTGGCCAGTGAGACGCAGTGGCCAGTGAGACGCGTGGCCAGTGAGACGCGGTGGTCAGTGAGACGCGTGCCAGTGAGACGCGTGGCCAGTGAGACGCCGTGGCCAGTGAGACGCGGTGGCCAGGTGAGACGCAGTGGCCAGTGAGACGCGTGCCAGTAAGACGCGTGGCCAGTGAGAACGGGCCAGTGACGAACGCGTGCGTCAGAGCAGTGGCCAGTAAGACGCGTGGCCAGTAAGACGCGTGGCCAGTAAGACGCGTGGCAGTAAGACGAAGACGCGTGGCCAGTAAGACGCGTGGCCAGTAAGACGAAGACGCGTGGTCAGTAAGACGCGTGGCCAGTAGCGCGTGGCCAGAAGACGCGTGGCTCAGTAATGTCATAAGACGCGTGGCGTAGGCGTCAGTACAGACAGCTGGCCAGTAAAAGACGCGTGCCAGTAAGACGCGTGGCCAGTAAGACGAAGACGTGTGGTCAGTAAGACGCGTGGCCAGTAAGACGAAGACGCGTGGTCAGTAAGACGCGTGGCCGTACGAAGACGTCGTGGTCAGTAAGAGCTGGCCAGTAAGGACGAAGACGCGTGGTCAGCTAAGGACGCGTGGCCAGTTAAGACACGTGGTCAGTAAGACGCGTGGTCAGTAAGACGCGTGGCCAGTTAAGACGCCAGTGGCAAGTAAGACGCTGTCAGTAAGACGCGGGTCAGTAAGACGCGTGGCACAGTAAGGACGTGTGGCCAGTAAGCACCGCGTGCTAGACGCGTGGCCAGTAAGACCTGCGTGTGGCCAGTAAGACGAAGACGCGTGGTCAGTAAGACGCGTGGCCCAGTAAGACGCGTGGGCCAGTAAGACACGGTGCTCAGTAAGACCGTGGCCAGTAAGAGACGCGGTGTCAGTTATAAGACGCGTGGTCAGTAAGACGCGTGGCCAGTAGACGCGTGGGCCAGTAAAGACGTAAGACGCGTGGTCAGTAAGAGCGCGTGCCAGTAAGAGCGAAGACGCGTGGTCAGTAAGACGCGCGTTGGTCAGTAAGCGCTGGCCAGTAAGACGCTGTGGCCATAAGACGCGGGTCAGTAAACGCGTGGTCAGTAACGCGTGCCAGTAAGACGCGTGGGTAAAGCCGGTGGTCAGTAAGACGCGTGGCCAGTAAGACGCGTGGCCAGTAGAGCGCTGTGGCAGCTAAGACGAAACGCTGGCAGTAAGACGCGTGGCCAGTTAAGACGAAAGACGCGTGGTCAGTAAGACGAAGACGCGTGGTCCAGTAAGACGCGTGGCCAGTAAGAGGCGTGCCAGTAAGACGCGTGGCCAGTAAGACGCAGTGACGCGTGCCAGTAAGACGCGTGGCCAGTATTGAACGCGTGGTCAGTGAGACGCGCGTGGTCAGTGAGACGCGTGGGCAGTGAAGACGCGTGGCCAGTACACGCGTGGCCAGTAAGACGCGTGCCAGTAAGACGCGTGGGCCAGTAAGACGCGTGCGCCAGTAAGACGCGTGGCAGTAAGACGCGTGGCCATCAGACGCAGTGGTCAGTAAGACGCCGTGGCCAGTAAGACGAAGACGCGTGGTCAGTAAACGAAGACGCTGTGTCAGTAAGACGCGTGGCCAGTAAGACGAAGACGTGTGGTCAGTTTAAGACGCGTCGGCCAGTAAGACGCGTGGCCAGTTAAGACGCGGGCCAGTAAGACGGTGTCAGTAAGACGCGTGGGCCAGTAAGACGCGTGTGTCAGTTTAAGACGCGTTAGTCAGTGAGACTTGGTCAGTGAAAGACGCGTGGTCTAGTACCGTGGCCAGTAAGCGCGTGGCCAGTTAAGACGCGTGGCCAGTAAGACGCTTTGGTCAGTAAAGACGCGTGGTCCAGTAAGACGCGTGGCCAGTAAGACGCGTGGTCAGTAAAAACGCTGGCCAGTAAGACGCGTGGCCAGTAAGAACGCTGTGGCGCAGTAAAACGCGTGGCCAGTAAACGGTGGGCAGATGAGACGCGTGGCAGTGAGACGCCTGGTGGCCAGTGAGACGCGTGGCCAGTGAGACGCGTGGCCAGTGAGACGCTGTGGTCAGTGAGACGCGTGGCCAGTAAGACGCGGTGTCAGTAAGACGCGTTGGTCCAGTAAGACGCGGTGGCCAGTAAGAACGCATGTCAGTAAGACCAGGGATCAGTAAGACGCCGTGGCAGTTAAGACGCGCTTGGTCAGTATAAGACGCGCGTGGCACAGTAAGACGAAGACGCGTAGGTTCAGTAAGACGAAAGACCGCGGTCAAGTAAAGACGCGGTGGCCAGTAAGACGAAGACGTGTGGTCAGTAAGACGCCGGGCCCAGTAAGAACGGCCAGTGCTGGCCAGTAAGACGCGTGCTCAGTAGACGCGGCCAGTAGACAGGTGTCAGTAAGACGCGTGCGTCAGTAAACGGCGTGCCAGTAAGAACCGCGTGTCAGTAAGCGGCAGGAGACCGGGTCGTGACGCGTGGTCAGTGAACGCTTGGTCAGTGTGAGACGCGTGAGTCAGTAAGCGGTGGCCAGTAAGTGCCGTTAAAGTGAGACGCGTGGCCAGTAAGAGCCGTGGCCAGCTAAAGGGCGTGCCAGTAAGACGCGTGGACCGTAGCCAAGTCGTGTCAGTAAGACGCGTGCCAAGTGAGACGCCGTGGTCAGTGAGACGCTTGCGTCAGTCAAGACGCCGTGGTCAGTAGACGCCGTGGGTCTAGTAAGACGTTGGCCTAGTAACGCGTGCAGTAGGCCAGTAAGACCGTGGCCAGTAAGACGCTGTGCAGTAGAATGACGCGTGGCTCTAGACTCCGTGGCCAGTAAGACGCGTGGCCAGGTAGGACGACGGTGCACGTATAAACGGACGTGGCCAGCTAAGAACGCGTCGGCGACGTCGGTGAGACGCTGTGGCCAGTGAGAACGCGTGGCCAGAGTGAGACGCGAGCCGCACGCGTGGCCAGTAGGACGCGTGTGGCCATGTAAGACGCACTTGCCAGTAAACGCGTGGCCAGTAAAACGGTCTGTGGGCGAGTAAAGACGCTGGAGTAACGGGCCAGTCAAGGAACGCGTGGCCAAGTCCAGAGACGCGTGGCCACGTAAAACGCGTGGCCAGGTGAGGGACGCGTGGCCAGTGAGACGCGTGGCCAGTGAGACGCGTGGCCAGTGAGACGCGTGGTCAGTGAGACGCGTGGTCAGTAAGACGCGTGGCCAGTAAGACGCGTGGTCAGTAAGACGCGTGGTCAGTAAGACGCGTGGTCACAAGGTCAAATGATAAAAACATCAGGAGCCTAAACATCATTATGAGCACCAAAATATAATTTTATTGGATAAATAGTGAAAATCAGCACAAAAGCAATAATGGCGTTTTAATGAATTTAAGTGTAAAAAATGACAGCAGTTAAAAATAKTAAATTATTTATACGTCGGATACCATGGCGAATTTGTCTGTTTCGAGGCTTCGTGTTCTTGTTTCTTTGTCATCATAATGGAGGTAACACATGATCTCTCTGAAGCGATCCCGTAACATGGTTTCTCTTAAGAAAGGTATCCCATACATGACCAGAAACGTTCCATATACACACTCTTTCCACCAAATGCTCCACGGACATTAAGTATTGAAATGAACACTTCCAGCTTATCAACAGACAGATCCCAGGCAGTGTCTCCTTGCTCCCTATGCCCAACAATACAGTGCCTTATGTGCTGTAGCATGTCCATGTCACATAAACAACCAAAGTTGGTGAGTGCATTGCTGATGTTGTTTTTTGCTTGAGATGTAGGGCCTGCTCTCTCAGTGATGATATTTTGTGATGATAATTGTCCTGTAGAATTGTCACCGGCTTGTTCTATCCAAACGGTGTCCTCCCTTCCTCTCTCCTGTCTCACCGTTTCATTTGGTGGTGACGTGGGCACCTGCTCAGTGCACACCGTTGTGTCTTTTTTGCGCTTTGGCTTCAGAGGTGGAGGTTCAGGCTGAGGCTCAGAATAATAATCATCAGAGATGTCATGGTTCACTTCCTCCCACACCATCTGAGTCGTTTTCATTCAGATCATGTAGCAGCACAAACACAGCATGTGCATCCATTCTTCTTGGTCTTCTTGCCATTGTAAATGACTCAATCCCCCACCGTGTACTCCAAGTAGACCAGAGTAGACTGATAAAACTGCTTGGATTTGGTGGACTGATACATACCATTTTGAGATCGTAAATAGAATAGATCAATACAATCGAATGGCCTGCCCTGTTCTTCATTCACAATTGGTGACTATATAATGATGCATTATTCTCTCCCCTCGCTCATCAACTCACCCATTCTCCCCCTTTCTAACCATCCTACTTTACTTCATTTATTTCATCTGTTGTTGAATGTGTGAAATTAGTTTCTGTATAGTTTAGGTTGAGTTTTGAGGCAATTATCTGGGTGATTATCAACTGGGCATGGCGCCTTCCACTGTTGTGAAAAGGAGCGGAGCAGGCTCTACTTTCGTGAAAAGGAGGGGCAATGGGGAAAACCGTTGTAACTCCAGTTTTGTTTGTGATATTAAGATTCTAACAATGGCAGTGTGTTATATATATATATATATACTTATTTTGGAAATTTAGGAAAAGTCAAGGACGAATTTAGGAAAACCCAACCCAACTAATGTGAATTATGAGGGGATTATAATTAATAGACATTTTTGTTGGGGTTAATTCATTTTTCGTAAGGGAAAATCAAGTCTGAAATTTCAAAGTGGAAATTACAAACTTCGGAAGCCTTTTTAAACCTTAAACAAGTTTTACATTTCTTGCATTGCTGGAAAGTTATCCTGCAACAGGGTTATCAAATTAAGATCCTACATCTGTATACAAATCCACATACACACATTGAAGCTTCTGCTTCCATAGTCTCAGCTGTGTTTGTGTCCTAGACAACCATGTCAAATTAAATTCTTAATTTGGCTTCTATTCTGCAGGGATTTGCACATATATTGATATTCAATGCAGCTGAGAAATGGCTTGTGGACTAAGAGGTCCATATCTATATTTTACAGTCCTTCGGTTACATGTTGTCTTTATATAGATATAGACCAGTTAAGTAAAACACTTATAGCAGTATGTTATTGATTTGACCGGGTTACCTAGGGTGCATCTCAATAGTCTGTGGCTTCCTCTCCTCATCTCGTTCCCTTCATCTGCACTGATCACTACAGTGTTGTCTCAAGGAAAGGAATTGGGGCTGCATCTCAATAGTCTAGTTTTTGAATGCACTGTTAGGAATAGAGTTGAAGCTATGGCTAGGGGAAGTAATATGGTGTGAAGGTAAGAATATATGTTCGTTTCCGGGTGTTGTGACAAGGAAAGGAACTTAGACCAGGTTTGGTATATGTTGACATACACACGCACACAAATACACACACACACACACATGTACAGGGACACACAAACATATAATAATGTGTGTGTAAATTATTTCTAATGCACCTTTATCACTATCTGTTTTGGGGTGAACTGGTCACTCCTGTCTATTGTCCACCTGTCTGTTGTCCACCCAATCCAGCAATCCAAATATTTGTTGTTCCACAAAGAATCTAAACCAGTGTGTTTCTCCCTCCCAGGTACGTGTGGGGGGATTTGAGTACTCCCCCGGGACCCTCCAGATGTACTCTGACAGCCTGCTCAGCCTGCCTGCCATCATCGGCATAGGAGGGGGCGGTGGCCTGCTCCTATTGGTCATCATCGCCGTGCTCATCGCTTACAAGAGGAAGTCACGGGATGCCGACCGCACGCTGAAACGCCTTCAGTTACAGATGGACAACCTGGAATCTCGAGTGGCGCTGGAGTGCAAGGAGGGTAAGCCAAAGCAGCTGTCTATCAACGTCATTCAACTCAATACAAGTTTATTGATCTGCACAGGACAAGCAGGCTCCATGTGCACACACACAGACACACATACCCTCCCGCTGGGTTCAGCTTGCTCTTGGTACCCGTCCAGAGGACACTTTGATCGGGGCTCCGCTGCCCGCCGCCAGATGTTGAGAGGTCTGCTTGGATAGCTTTTCTGTTTCAGAGAGAGAAAGGGGGATGAGGGAGGGAGGGAAATGGAGAGAGGGAGAGGAAGTGGTGTCTGCATGCTCTCACATTAACATTTGTTAATTTGGCAGAGACTTCTGATCCGGTCGGAGGCCAGTGATACTGTCAGTGTGTTTGTCTGTTTGGAAACGGAATAGATGGAGAGAGAGTAAATCGTAGATGCAGAGAGAAAGAGAGTAGATTGATATCATGGTTCCATAAGGACAGATAAAGAGAATGGCAGCACCAGAGTAGAGAGTGAGGGTAGAGAGGTTTGAGGGTTCCGTAAGTACAGTAAAAGAGAAAGAGATGGGAAAGACTGAGATTGAGAGAGAGTATAATTTTGAGGGATCCATAAGGGGAGCATACTGCAGCATCTGTCCTGCATTTCGAAGAACCTAGATGTTGTACAGATATAGGGAGAGATGGTTAGAGCCACAGAGAAGGAGAGATGGATAGAGAGACAGAGGGTAGGTGAGAGGGTGATACAGGTACAGAGKGCAGAGATGGATAGAGAGAAGAGGGGATGGAAAATGAGAGAAGGGCATAGGGAGAGATGGATAGAGAGAAGAGGGGATGGGAAAAGAGAGAAAATATCCGAATAACTCTGAAAAATCACACACACATGGGCGCACAGCGTAGCAAGTACGGATTCACTAGTGAGCTATGATGCGAGCGGAGCTCCGATCAATGCTAGACTCTGCAGATCCGTTCGTTCTACTATAAGACCGCCGCGCCTCTTACTCTATCGTAGCGTGCATCATGGGTGACCTCACAGAGAGATGCCTACTACTTGCAACTTCTATCCGGCGCTCGAGGGGGTACCCCACTCTCAACTGAGATGACTAAGCGCTGGAGTCTCTGCTAGGGTGTCGAACAACAGATTGACCCGAAACCTCTCCCAGTAGTGACTCATCCGCGTCTCTAGTGGAGTCACAGAGAACATCCCCCGTCTCACCCGATATACGACGTCTGACTCCTAGGGAGCGCCCCCTCTCAGCTCTATCCGTCCCTCTGTACACCACGCAGACCGTCTCACCATACCGGTACTCTTAGCATCTGAGTGAGGGGGGGCTCCCCCTATACTGAGCATTCTATCCGTACGACTCTTCATGTGACTCCGCCGCACCTCAGCATCGGGATTCACTAGACCAGACGCTCATCTGATTACCCCGTCCTCGAGCGCAGGGTGCTTCACTACCTGCACGCCGCGATTAGGAGTATACCGACGGCTGCGCTGTAACATCACGATATAGACTAGAGCTTCAGCTCAGGTGTGAACGCCAAGAGAGACGGATAGAGGAAGAGGGGCACCAGAGAAACGGCACGATAGACGTCGCTCACAGAGCAGACACGTGACTAGACGTGATGCGAGCGTCTGGAGTCCACCCCACGAGGACCACGCTCTCTCAGACTATGCAAGTTCAACGATCTCTACCTCTGACCCCGCCCACTCTACTGCCGGTCTCTCAGTGTGACCCCCTCTCACGTTCACTCAGTACGAGACGGCTCTACTGATCCACCCCCCCTCCTTATAAGGCTATCACGATGCTAATCCGTTCTCTCTTAACACCCCCCTCACTCTACCGTCCTCAATATGACCCCCCTCTCACTCTGTATCCGGTCTTCGGTCACAGATGTTAGTTGACCCCCCTCTCACCTTATCCGTTCCTCTTTGACCCCCCCTCTCACTCTATCGTCTCTCTACGATTACCCCGCAGCCCCTACTCCAACTCTATCCGACTCTACTAGTAGACCCCGGTCCTCACTCTATCCTGAAGGGGTTTCTTCTCCTCTGTACCCGTGTCACCACGTCAACTCGAATCCTCTCTCTGTACCCCTCTTACTTATCCGTCTTCTGTGAACCTCCCCTCTCACTCTATCCTCTGCATGCTGTGACCCCTCCACTCATCACAGGATTCTTCTGTACTCACTTACTCTATCGTCTCTCTTAGGGTGTACCCCTCAAGCCCATCCACTCTAATCCGTTCATCGAGCAGCCCGGATACGCTTTACCCACCTTGAATCGGAGTCTCCTCTAGTGAGCTCCACCACCCCTGACCGTACTCATTATGAGGCACGAGGGGGTCACAGAGAGACGAGTAAAGTGAGAAGGGTCACAGAGAGACGGATAGAGTGCAGAGGGGGTCACAGAGAGACGGATAGAGTGAGAGGGTCCAGAGAGACGGATAGAGTGAGAGGGGGTCACAGAGACGATAGATAGAGGGCACAGAGAGACGATAGTGAAGGGGTCACAGAGAGAAGTGATAGAGTGAGAGGGGTCACAGAGAGACGGATAGGTGAGAGGGGTCACAAGAGACGGATAGAGTGAGAGGGGGTCACAGAGAATCGGATAGAGTGAGAGGGGGCACAGAGAGACGGATAGATGAGAGGGGTCACAGAGAACGATAGGTGAGGGGAGTCAAGAACATAGAGAGAGGGGGTCACAGAGAGACCATAGAGTGAGAGGGGTCACAGAGAGACGGATAGAGAGAGGGGGCACAGAGGACGACTAGAGTGAGAGGGGTCACAGAGAGACGGATAGAGTGAGGAGGTCACAGAGAGACGGATAGAGTGAGAGGTCACAGAAGACGATAGAGTGAGAGGGGTCACAGAGAAGAGTAGAGAGGGGGTCAAGAGAGCGATAGAGAGAGAGGTCACAGAGAGACGGATAGAGTGAGAGGGGTCACAGAGATGGATTGAGTGAAACCTCTGAGACTGTTCCTTGCAGAGAGAAAAAGAGAGAGGGAGGACTAGAGAGAGCCATCTGGTGACACAAGCCATCTGTTAGGCAAGGTGTTTATTTCATTATTTGTTTGTGGGGTTTCTTTAGTCAAGATTAGGCCACAAGAGACATATCTGCATAATACAGAAATATCCCTCACACTCCTTTAGATGCCACTGAAAGGAATGGAGGGGACATAGAAAGGGTCACATGACACATGCATGTGGAGAGTGGAACATGTGTATCAACAGTGGGACACTGATATATCATGTGGGCACTGTGCTGTGTGGAGAGCTCCTGGTTAGTGTGAGTGTGGCTGCAATCACATCTGTTAGTGTGTATATGCTTTGACTATGTATAAGTTCATTTTCATTCTGTTATTGAATCAAATCAAATTGTATTAGACACCGAATACAGCAGGTGTAGACCTTACAGTGAAATGCTTACTTACTAGCCCCTAACCAACAATTTCAGTTAAAAAAAATATGGAGAAATAAAGTAACAAGTAATTAAAGAGCAGCAATAAAATAACAATGGCGACAATATATACAGGGGTGTACCAATACAGAGTCACTGTGCGAGAGCACCGGCTAGTTTATGTACAGTTGTGGCCAAAAGTTTTGAGAATGACACAAATATAAATTTTCACAAAGTCTGCTGCCTCAGTTTGTATGATGGCAATTTGCATATACTCCAGACTGTTATGAAGAGTGATCAGATGAATTGCAATTAATTGCAAAGTCCCTCTTTGCCATGCAAATGAACTCAATCCCAAAAACATATCCACTGCATTTCAGCCCTGCCACAAAAGGACCAGCTGACATCATGTCAGTGATTATCTCATTAACACAGGTGTGAGTGTTGATGAGGACAAGGCTGGAGATCACTATGTCATGCTGATTGAGTTCGAATAACAGACTGGAAGCTTCAAAAGGAGGGTGGTGCTTGGAGTCATTGTTCTTCCTCTGTCAACCATGGTTACCTGCAAGGAAACACGTGCCGTCATCATTGCTTTGCACAAAAAGGGCTTCACAGGCAAGGATATTGCTGCCAGTAAGATTACACCTAAATCAACCATTTATCSGATCATCAAGAACTTCAAGGAGAGCGGTTCAATTGTTGTGAAGAAGGCTTCAGAGCGCCCAAGAAAGTCCAGCAAGTGCCAGGACCGTCTCCTAAAGTTGATTCAGCTGCCGGATCGGGGCACCACCAGTACAGAGCTTGCTCAGGAATGGCAGCAGACAGGTGTCAGTGCATCTGCACGCACAGTGAGGCTAAGACTTTTGGAGGATGGCCTGGTGTCAAGAAGGGCAGCAAAGAAGCCACTTCTCTCCAGGAACAACATCAAGGACAGACTGATATTCTGCAAAAGGTACAGGGATTGGACTGCTGAGGACRGKGGTAAAGTCATTTTCTCTGATGAATCCCCTTTCCGATTGTTTGGGGCATCCGGAAAAATGCTTGTCCGGAGAAGACAAAGTGAGCGCTACCATCAGTCCTGTGTCATGCCAACAGTAAAGCATCCTGAGACTATTCATGTGTGGGGTTGCTTCTCAGCCAAGGGAGTGGGCTCACTCAAAATGTTTTGTAAGAACACAGCCATGAATAAAGAATGGTACCAACACATCCTCCGAGAGCAACTTCTCCCAACCATCCAGGAACAGTTGGTGACGAACAATGCTTTCCAGCATGATGGAGCACTTGCCATAACGAACTCCAAACATTGATTTTGCAAGAATGGGCTGCCATCAGTCAGGATGTGCCAGAAGTTAATGTCAGCATGCCAGAGCGGATTGCAGAGGTCTTGAAAAAGAAGGGTCAACACTGCAAATATTGACTCTATGCATCAACTTCATGTAATTGTCAATAAAAGGGCCTTCCTCTGACACCGCCGGTATAGAGTCCTGGATCCAGGATGCTTGGCCTCAGTGATGTACTGGGCCGTTCGCACTACCCTCTGTAGAGCCTTGCGGTCAGAGCCAGAGGTCATACCAGGCAGTGATGCAACCAGTCAGGATCTCTCGATGGTGCAGCTTTGAGGTCTTAGACCCATGCCAAATTTGAGGGGGAATAAATTTGTCGTGCCCTCTTCCCGACTGTCTTGGTGTGCTTGGACAGCAAGGGCGGTTCGTGCTCCAGAGCTTTCCATTCACCTTCACACTCCTGGGCCAGACTACACTCATCATATGACCTACTGAAGAGATAAGTCTTCAGTAAAGAACTTAAGGTTAGACCGAGTCTGCGTCTCTCACATTGGTAGCAGACCATTCCATAAAAATTGAGATCTATAGGAGAAAGCCCTGCCTCCAGCTGTTGCTTGTAGAAATTCTAGGGACAATTAGGAGCCTGCGTCTTGTGACCGTAGCGTAATGTAGTATGTACGGGCAGACCAACTCGGAAAGATAGTAGGAGCAAGCCCATGACAGCTTTATAGCTCAATGAACACGTTATCACGACATAATACAACATTTAGAATACAAGGATTCCACAAACATTCATTCAATTTGTCTTATTACGTCGTATAAGTCCTGCTGTAATAAGCTGAGGTCTAAACCTAAATAAAATGTAAGAAAGCGTTTCAACACAAACTCCCAATGTTACGGAAGCTTAAGTCATTGAAGTGCATTACGCCATATCGTA
>NC_036851.1:43122373-43130460 GCF_002910315.2 Salvelinus sp. IW2-2015 | reverse complement strand
TTTAATCGTTGCTGTGGTACGACATCGTCAATGCACTTCCTAATGAACTCGCTCACCGAATCAGCATATTCTCAATATTGTTGTTGGACGCATGCGGAACATATTCCAATCCGCGTGATCGAAGCAGTCTTGAAGCTGGATCAGATTGGTCGGACCAGCGCTGAACAGACCTGAGCGCGGGAGCTTGTTGTTTTAGTTTCTGTTTGTAGGCTGGAATCAACTAATGGAGTCGGTGTCAGCTTTTCCGAAAGGGGGGCGGGGAGGGCCTTATATGGTCGGAAATTAGTATAACAATGATCTAGGGTTTTTCCAGCGCCTGGTAGCACAAATCGATATGCTGATAGAATTTAGGGAGTTTTGTTTTTAGATTAGCCTTGTTAAATCCCCAGCTACGGATGAATGCAGCCTCAGGGTGTGTGGTTCCAGTTTACAAAGAGTCAGATAAAGTTTGTTCAGGGCCATCGATGTGTCTGCTTGGGGGGGATATATACGGCTGTGATTATGATCGAGAGAATTCCTTGGTAGATAATGCGGTCGACATTTGATTGTGTGAGGAGTTCTAGATCAGGTGACACAGAATGACTTGAGTTCCGTGTGGTTGTTATGATGATCACACCACGTTCGTTAATCATAAGGCATACCCCCCCGCCCCTCTTCTTACCAGTGAAGATGTTGTTTCTGTCGGCGCGATGCATGAAGAAACCAGCTGGCTGCACCGACTCCGTTAGCGTCTCTTGAGTTAGCCATGTTTCCGTGAAGCAGAGCACGTTGCAATCCCTGATGTCTCTCTGGATGCTACCCGTGCTCGGATTTCATCAACCTTATTGTCAAGAGACTGGACATTGGCGAGTAGTATGCTAGGGAGTGGAGCGCGATGTGCCCGTCTCCGAAGCCTGACCAGGAGACCGCCTCGTTTGCCCCTTTTACGGCGTCGCACAGGGTCGCCGGCTGGGATCAGATCCATTGTATTGGGTGGAAGGCAAACACTGGATCCGTTTCGGGAAAGTCATATTCCTGGTAGGAACGATGATGAGTTGACGTTAATCGTAATTCAGTAGTTCCTCCCGACTGTATGTAATGAAACCTAAGATTACCTGGGTACCGATGTAAGAAATAACAATAAAAAAACAAAATACTGCATATTTCCAAGAAACGCGAAGCGAGGCGGCCATCTCGTTTCCGCGCCGGACCACAGAGCTACACAGGCTTCTAGCGAGGGCAATTTTGGGGCTTCACCATGTTTCATTGAAATGTACAGCTGTGTGTCATCCGCATAGCAGTGAAAGTTAACATTATGTTTTCGAATGACATCCCCAAGAGGTAAAATATATAGTGAAAACAATAGTGGTCCTAAAACGGAACCTTGAGGAACACCGAAATGTACAGTTGATTTGTCAGAGGGTCTAGTAGCACGAGGACAGATGCAGAGCCTCGGTCTGACGCCATTAAAAGGTAATTTACCACCTTCACAAGTGCAGTCTCAGTGCTATGATGGGGTCTAAAACCAGACTGAAGCATTTTGTATACATTGTTTTTCTTCAGGAAGGCAGTGAGTTGCTGCGCAACAGCTTTTTCTAAAATTTTTGAGAGGAATGGAAGATTCGATATAGGCCGATAGTTTTTTATATTTTCTGGGTCAAGGTTTGGCTTTTTCAAGAGAGGCTTTATTACTGCCACTTTTAGTGAGTTTGGTACACATCCGGTGTACAAGATAATCATTATTAACATAACAATAGATTCATTATTTCTCTCCCTCCACCCAGCCTTTGCAGAGCTGCAGACAGACATCCATGAGCTGACCCAGGAGCTGGATGGAACGGGAATCCCCTTCCTGGAATACAGGACCTACGCCATGAGGGTCCTCTTCCCCGGCATTGAGGACCACCCTGTGCTCAAAGAGATGGAGGTACGGGTCAGTAACTGTATAGTGATAGAGGGTGAGAGAGATGGATAAGGGGGAATAGGGATAGAGGGATGGAGAGTGGGAGGTCCACCCYGTGCTCAAGGAGATGGAGGTAAGGGTCAGTAACACCCAGTGTTATGCATTGACTCTTGGGGGTGTCAGATATTGAACTCTTTAAAAAAACAAATGGGAGCRGGGCCACATTGTTTTAATTCTTATGTGGGAGTCCTGATTTGTTATAGGGGTTCCCAGCCCCCCTATTTCTAACMTAGTATCAGGTCCCCCGTCTTATTGTGATCTAATAGGCAAAATGGATTCTAGATCAGCACTCTGAAACACTTTGTGAATACAGGCCCTGGACGTACCTAACACTCTGTGGAACTGAGAGACTTTTAGATGGCCTTAACAAGGCCATAGCATGGCTAGGGCCTGAGAAACAGGTCTCACACATTCAATGCAACACTCTGCCATTACATTCTATTTCTTCACCAGTCAAGAGAAGTGATGTATCTATCACTCAACTGCACCACATCGCCACGTCAAGATAGCATGGCCTACACCTGTTACAATACCATCAAACACAACCCCACACACACATTACAATACCATCACCATCACACACACACACACAACCCCACCCCACACACACACACATTACAATACCATCACACACACACACACAACCCCACCACACACACACACACACATTACAATACCATCACACCCACCTGCAGACTCAATAGAAGATGCACTGTCCGGTCTGGTGCATGTTTTGTATGGCATCACCTCTGAGGGGGTGAGAAGAGGAAAGAGGAGCACGACTAGCAGCATATCTACTGACTATTTTGCACGTCTGTCTCTCTGGCGCGTAGCATCAGGTTTTCATTTGTATCCCAGATGCAATCAGCCTCCGCTGTAGCACACAGATCAATTTCTTATTTGGCCATGAGGTTCACCTTCCTACAAGACGACCAGACACTCACTCCTCTCAAGATGACCCGGCATTCTAGTTTGGAGAGAGGGGGAGGGAGAGAGAGAGAGGGGGGGGGGGGGGGGGGGGGGATAGGGGTGGATAGAGAGAGGGGAGAAATAGATAAATTGAAATGGTTGGAGGATGGTGGAACTGGATAGGGTAGTAGCTTTATTCATACATCCAAAAGTAATGTTGTTGGGTCTTCAGATGTATTGTGTGTGTGCTTGCTGTGTATGTGAATGGTAGAGGTCGACCGATTAATTGGCATGGCCGACTAATTAGGGCCGATTTCAAATTTTCATAACAATCGGTAATCAGCATTTTTGGACGGCGATTATGGCCGATTACATTGCGCTCCACGAGGAGACTGCGTGGCAGGCTGACCACCTGTTACGCGAGTGCAGCAAGGAACCAAGGTAAGGTGCTAGCTAGCATTAAACTTATCTTATAAAAAACAATCAATCTCAACATAATCACTAGTTAACTACAAATGGTTGATGATATTACTAGTTTATTTAGCTTGTCCTGCGTTGCATATAATCAATGCGGTGCCTGTTAATTTATCATTGAATCACAGCCTACTTCGCCAAATGGGTGATGATTTAACAAGCACATTCGCGAAAAAAGCACTGTCGTTATACCAATGTACCGAACCATAAACATCAATGTCTTTCTTAAAATCAATACACATGTATATATTTTTAAACCTGCATATTTAGTTAATATTGCCTGCTAACATGAATTTCTTTTAACTAGGGAAATTGAGTCATTTCTTTTGCGTTCTGTGCAAGCAGTCAGGGTATATGTAGCAGTTTGGGCCGCCTGGCTCATTGTGAACTGTGTGAAGACCMTTTCTTCCTAACAAAACCGTAATTAATTTGCCAGAATTTTACATAATTATGACATAACATTGAAGGTTGTGCAATGTAACAGACTTAGGGATGCCACACGTTAGATAATATACGGAACGGTTCCGTATTTCACTGAAAGAATAAACGTTTTGTTTTCGAAATGATAGTTCCCTGATTTGACCATATTAATGACCTAAGTCTCCTATTTCTGTGTGTTTATTATATTATAATTAAGTCTATGATTTGATATTTGATAGAGCAGTCTGACTGAGCGGTGGTAGGCATTAGCAGGCTCGTAAGCATTCATTCAAACAGCACTTTCCTGCGTTTGCCAGCAGCTCTTTCGCTGTGCTTCAAGCATTGCGCTGTTTGACTTCAAGCCTATCAACTCCCGAGATTAGGCTGGCAATACTATAGTGCCTATTAGAACAGCCAATACTCAAAGGTATATGAAACACAAATGGTATAGAGAGAAATAGTCCTATAATAACTACAACTTAACATTTCTTAACTGGGAATATTGAAGACTCATGTTAAAAGGAACCACCAGCTTTCATATGTTCTGAGCAAGGAACTTAAACGTTAGCTTTTTTTACATGGCACATATTGCACTTTTACTTTCTTCTCCAACACTGTGCTTTTGTATTATTTAAACCAAATTGATGTGTAAATACATGTTTCAGTATTTATTTGAGACTAAATTGATTTTATTTATATATTATATTAAGTTAAAATAAAAGTGTTCATTCAGTATTGTTATATTCAGTAAATATATATATAAAAATCGGCCAATTAATCTGTGTCTTTTTTTGGTCCTCCAATAATTGGTATCGGTGTTGAAAAATCGTAATCGGTCGACCTCTAGTGAATGGCCTCACTGAAGAGCTCAGTGACTTTCAGTTTGTCAAATATCTGCCCTGCTAGAGCTTCCCCGGTCAACTGTAAGTGCTGTTATTGTGAAGTGGACACGTCTTGGAGCGACAACAGCTCAGCCGCAAAGTGGTAGGCCACACAAGCTCACAGAACGGGACCGCCGAGTGCTGAAGCGCATCATCTGTCCTCAGTTGCAACACTCACTACCAAGTTCCAAACTGCCTCTGGAAGCAACATCAGCACAATAACTGTTTGTTGGGAACTTCATGAAATGGGTTTCCATGGCCGAGCAGCCGCACACAAGCCTAAGATCACCATGCGCAATGCCAAGCGTCGGCTGGAGTGGTGTAAAGGTCCCCGCCATTGGACTCTGGAGCAGTGGAAACACGTTCTCTAGAGTGATGAATCACCCTTCACCATCTGGCAGTCCGATGCATAGTGCCAACTTTAAAGTTTGGTGGAGGAGAAATAGCGGTCTGATTCTGTTTTTCATGGTTCGGTTTATGCTCCTTAGTTCCAGTGAAGGGAAATATTAACGCTACAGCATACAATGACATTCTAGATGATTTTGTGCTTCCAACTTTGTGGCAACAGTTTGGGGAAGGCCCTTTCCTGTTTCAGCATGACAATGCTCCCGTGCACAAAGTGAGGTCCATACAGAAATGGTTTGTAGAGATCGGCTTAGAAGAACTTGACTGGCCTGCACAGAGCCCTGATCTCAACCCCATCGAACACCTTTGGAATGAATTCTGACACCGACTGCGAGCCAGGCATAATTGTCCAACATCAGTGCCTGACCTCGCTAATGCTCTTGTGGCTGAATGGAAGCATGTCCCCGCAGCAATGTTCCAACATCGAGCGGAAAGCCTTCCCAGAGGAGGGGAGGCTGTTATAGCAGCAAAGGGAGACCTACTCCATATKAATGAGATGTTTGACGAGCAGGTGTACACATACATTTGGTCATGTACTGTAGTTTCGTTATTTAGGACCTAGAAAGTATATAAAAGTTGTTCTGTCCACCAAACCTTTCTCTCTCTCTCTCCTCCACCCTCCCTCCCTCCCTCTCCCTCCCTCCCTCCCTCCCTCCCTCCTCCCTCCCTCCTCCCACTATAGGTCAGGCCAATGTGGAGAAGGGTCTCACCCTGTTTGGCCAGCTGCTCACCAAGAAGCACTTCCTGTTGACCTTTATCCGCACGCTGGAAGCACAACGCTCCTTCTCCATGCGCGACCGCGGCAACGTGGCATCGCTGGTCATGACGGCGCTCCAGGGAGAGATGGAATACGCCACAGGGGTGTTGAAGCAGCTGCTGTCCGACCTCATTGACAAGAACCTGGAGAGCAAGAACCACCCCAAGCTACTGTTGAGACGGTATGGTCCACTTTTGTGTTGGGTTGGGCTATTTGTGTAGCGGGGGAGGGGGGCTGGAGAAGGTACCTCCTACCCGGGTTAAGGTATGAGTAAAGGTATGAGTAAAGGTTGGCTATTTGCGTATCCCAGCATCTTCCAAAGTCAATCCAGTGGACCCCAAGGGGTGCATGTTTTAGTTATTGCCCTAGTACTACACAGTGGATTCAAATGATCAGAGCTTGAGGATGAGTTGAAACACTGGCGTACCCTATAGGTTGTAGAATTGAGCCTGGTAGACAGGGACGAGACAGGATTGATCGGCCTTAGCCTGGTAGACAGGAACGAGACAGGATTGACCAGTAGACACGAATGAGATAGGATTGATCAGCGATAGCCTGGTAGACAGGAACAAGACATCATTGATCAGCAATAGCTTGGTGGACAGGAACGAGACAGGATTGATCAGCCTGGTAGACAGGAAAGAGAGAGGATAGCTGTTTCATTTAGCAGTTAGCCATTGTAATGTGTGCTGAGATTATGGAGGGTCACTGTAGACTGCCATTGACTGTAGCCTACCTTTTTAGGTCCGCCTGAGGTGAATGCAGTACCTCTCCTCCTCCCCCTCTCCTCTCCGCCTCAGCCCTGTCTCTGTCAGAAAGGATTACACCCCTGAGCGCACACACGGTCTCCCTGAGGGGGCCCAGACAGACAGACAGCCACACAGGGCAGAAATAACTACTAAACCAAACAGACGGAGGGAGGTGGAGAAGGAGAAAGCGTGAAAGGAGGTGTGGGTGTGGAGTGTCGACAGAGATGGAAAGACAGAAGGAGAAAGGGAGAAACAGAGTACTTGGACAGATTACGAAGGACAGATTACAGACTGAGAAAGATGGAGGTAGAATGAGGTCAAGAGAGAGAAAGAGAGAAATGAGGAGAGAGAATGGAATGTTAAGGCAGAAAAGGGGAGACCGAGAAAGAGAGAGACATGAAGAAAAGGAGAGAGAAAAATAAATTATAGAGACACATAGAGAGAAATGAACCAGCTCCATTTAATAAATGGGAATTAAACATGAAATGATAAAAACTGGATGTTTTCCCGTCTCCACTGAGAGACACGTAATTAAAATCTAATCAAATAAACAACGTTGAGCCAGTCTGCTGCCACGGTGAAATTGGCATGATGTCACATAAAGGCCCTCTGGAGAGATGTGGCAATACGCTGTCATGGTTACTCTTTCCCCAGTAATATGAAGATGAAGCATGGGCGAGCGCTCGCACACACCTAGCCTGATTATTAAGGAGTTGTTGTCCACTAGTATCAGGTCAGGTAGTGGCCAAAAGCTTGTTCTGTCCTGGTCCACTCTACTTTTTACCTGTCTCTCTCCTCTCTCTCTTCTACCTCTCCTCTGCTCTCCATCTCTTCTACCTCTCCTCTACTCTCTTGTCCCTCTCTCCTCTCATCTCTTCTACCTCTTCTCTACTTCTCATCTCTTCTACCTCTCCTCTACTCTCTTGTCCCTCTCTCCTCTCATCTCTTCTACCTCTCCTCTACTCTCTTGTCCCTCTCTCCTCTCATCGAAGCGATGGAGGAGAGAGGGGACAAGAGAGTACAGGAAGAGGTAGAAAGAGATGAGCGGAGGAGAGGGACAACGAGAGTAGAGGAGAGGTTAGAAGAGAGATGAGAGGGAGAGAGGAGCAAGAGATGTACAGGAGAGGTAGAAGAGATGAGAGGAGAGAGGGACAGAGAGTTAAGGATGAGAGGTAGAAGAGATGAGAAAGTAGAGAAGAGGTAGAAGAGATGAGAGGAGAGAGGGACAAGAGGTAGAGGAAGAGGTAGAAGAGATGAGAGGAGAGAGGGACAAGAGAGTAGAGGAGAGGTAGAAGAGATGAGAAGTAGAGAGAGGTAGAAGAGGATGAGAGGGAGGAGGACAGAGAGAGTAGAGGAGGAGGTTAGAAGAGATGAGAGGAGAGAGGGACAAGGAGAGTAGAGGAGAGGTAGAAGAGATGAGAAGTAGAGAGTCAGGTTAGAAAAGAGATGGGCAAGGTGCAGGGTAGGGGACAACCAGAGGTAAGAGGAGAGGGTGGTTAGATTAGGAGGCATGGAGGAGGGCGGAGGAGAGGTAGAAAAGTATAGATGAT
>NC_036851.1:43113615-43116675 GCF_002910315.2 Salvelinus sp. IW2-2015 | reverse complement strand
TACCTCTCCTCTACTCTCTTGTCCCTCTCTCCTCTCATCTCTTCTACCTCTCCTCTACTCTCTTGTCCCTCTCTCCTCTCATCTCTTCTACCTCTTCTCTACTTCTCATCTCTTCTACTGTCTTCTCCCTCTCTCCTCTCATCTACTCTATTGTCCCTCTCTCCTCTCATCTCTTCTACCTCTCCTCTACTGTTTGGACAGGAAGGAAGGAAAAATAAAAACACATACAAATCCCATACAAATCTGAACAGTCAGCAGTCATTTCTAGGAAAATGGATTTCATGACTTTTCTTCCAACAAACCTCTTCTCAACCCTGGATAACCCACTAGCTGGCATCTGACCACACGCTGCCCTTTATTCATCATTTTCTAAGTAGTCATAGTCATAGTCATAGGGAATGTATTATTCAAGAGAATGCGGTTATAATGCTAAAAGGAGCGTTGGAGAGAGAGAGAGAGGTAGAGGACGGAGTGGGTGAGAGAGGCACGTCCCGTCCTCTACTCTCCTTCTCATCTCGCTCTCACTCCCACCCGTCCTCTACACTCCTCCTCTCTCTCTCTCACCACCGTCCGTCCTCTACCTCCTACCTCATCTCTCTCTCCTCACACCACCGTCCTCTACTCCTACCTCTCACTCCACTCCCGTCCCTCCTACTCCTACCCCCCTCATCGTCTCAACCACCCGTCCTCTCCTCCATACTCTCACCCAACCCCGTCCTCTACCTCCTACCCCCCTCTCCTCTCTCACCACCCGTCCTCTACCTGCCTACCTCTACCTCTCTCTCTTCACCACCCCGTTCTCTATCCTCCTACCTCTCTCTCTCTCACCACCCGTCTCTCCTCGTAACCCCTCTCTCTCTCACGCCCCAACCCCCCCGTCTCTACGCTCCTACCTCTACCGCTCTCTCGTCTCGTGCACCGCACTTCCCGTTCTCTACCCGCTACGCTCTCTTGCTCTCAACCCACCTCCGTCCTCTACCTCCTACCCCTACCTCTCATCCCACCGCTTGTCCTCTACCTCTACCGTCCTCTTCTCTCGCACCCACCCCTCCTCCTACCTCCACCGTCTACCTCTCTGCTGCTAATCACCCACCCCGTCTCTCGTACCTCCTACCCCCTGCTCTCTGTCTCACCCACCCCGTCGCTCCCTAGCCTCTCTCTCTCACCCCACGTCCCGGTCCTCTACCTCTCTCTCTCAACCCCACTCACGTCCTCTACCTTCTCTGCTCCCTCATCACCACGCGCCGTCCTCTTACCTCTCTTCTCTCCACCCACCCCGTCTCTACCTCTCTCCCCTGCACCCCACCCCGTCCATCTACCGTCCTCCCTCACCACCCCCGTCCTCGTACCTCTCTCTCTCACCTCACCTCGTCCTCTACCTCTCTCCCATCACCCCACACCCGTCCTCTAACGCTATCTCTCCTCACCCACCCATCCTCTACCTCTCTCACTGCCACCCCGTCCTGCTACCTCTCTCTCATCACACCCAGCACCGGTCCTCTACCTCTCTCTCTCACTCCACGCCATCCGTCCCTACTCTCTCGTCTCACCACCCCCGTCCCTCCTAGCTCTCCTCCTCCAACCACCGTGCCTCTACCCTCTCTCACCCAACCCGCCCGTCCTCTACTCTCTCTCTCTCCCCTCACGCCACGGCGAGGCGCCCGTCCTCTACCGTCTCTCACACCCACCCCGTCCTCTACCCTCTCTCATCCTTCTCCTCACCCAGCCTGGACCGGCCCGTCCTCATACCCTCTCCTCTCACTCACCGTGGTCGCGCCGCCCGTCCTCTAACCTCTCTCCCTCACGCCACCCCCGTCCTCTACTCTCTCCGCCCTCACCCCCGCCTCTACCTCTCTCACCGACCACGCGCCCGTCCTCATAACACCTGTCTCTCTGCAACCGCCCCGTCCTCATAACCTTTCTCCCTCGTCGCTTCCTGCCTCAAAGACCTTCCAAAGTAGCAGTACCCGTCCTCTTACCCTCTCTCCCTCACCCACCCTCCTCGGTACCTATCTCCCTCACGTCCCGCCGAGTCCTCTACCTCTCTCACTCACCCACCCCGTCCTCTAACCTCTCTCCCACGCCACCCCGTCCTCTACTCTCTCCTCACCCACCCCGTCCTCATCCTCATCTCTCTCACCCACGCCCGTCCTCTCCGTCTCCTCAACCACCCCGGTCCTCTCACCTCTCTCTGTCTCATCCACCATCCCTCCTCTCTCTCTCTCTCTCTCACCGCACCCACCCGTCCTCTACCTACCTCTCCATCACCCACCCCGTCCTCTACTCCTCTCCCCACCCACCCCGTCTCATACCTCCTCTACCTACCATGCCCTGTCCTCTACCTCTCTCTCTCAATCACAGTCTCCGTCCTGCTACCTCTCCCACCATCTCGTCTCACTCTCTCCCACCCCCGTCCGTTCTCCTGCCTCCTCTCTCCAAACCCCTCTTCTCTATCGCTCTCTCACCCACCGTCCGTCTCTACTGTCCACCCCCTCTCCCTCTCACCCACCTGTCACTCTGTCAGTCGTTCTCTCTCCATCCTCTCACTCACGTCCTCTTCCTCTCGCTCAGCCACTCCGCCTCTCTCTCTCTCTCTACCACACCACTCTCCGGTCTCTGCTCTCCCCACCACTCCGCCTCTCATCTCGCCTCTCTCTCACCCACTCCGTCTCTCTCTCGCACCCACCCGTCCTCTACCTCCCCACCCCACCCGTCCTCTACCTCTCTCATCCCTACCTCCCGTCCTCTAACCTCTCTCTCTCACCCGACTCCGTCCTCTACTCTCTCTCTCACGCCACTCCGTTCTCTCTCCTCTCTTCTCTCCACTCTGAACTCTGTCCTCTCTCACCCACTCGTGTCCTCTCTCTCTCACCCACTGTCTGTCCTCTCTCTCTCTCACACCCCTCTGTGTCCTCTGTCTCTTCTCACCCACTCTGTCTTCCTCTCTCCCCACCCACCTGCTCTACCCTGTCCTCTCTCTCACCCACTCCGTCCTCTACCTCTCTCCGTCCTCTCCTCCCACCCACTCACTCGTCCTCTACCTCTCCTCGTCTCACAACT
>NC_036851.1:43106960-43110705 GCF_002910315.2 Salvelinus sp. IW2-2015 | reverse complement strand
TTTGAGAGAAGATCCATCCTCTACCCTCTCTCACTCACCCACCCCGCCTCCTCTACTCTCTCACTCCACCCCGTCCTCTACCTCTCTCTCTACCCACCCCGTCCTCATCCTCTATTCTCACCACAGCCCGTCCTCTACCGTCTCTCTCTCACCACCACCGTCCTCCACCTCTCTCTTCACACCGTCCTCTCTCGTCTCCCTCCACCCACCCCCGTCCTCACTCCTCTCCTCACCCACCCCGGTCCTTACCTCTCTCTCCCTCACCCACTCCCGTCTCATACCCCCTCTCACCACTCCCCTGTCCTCTACCCTCTCTCTCTCACAACACCCAGTCTCGTACCCTCTCTCTCACCCACCCACCGTCCTGTTCTCTCCTCTCTCTCCCTTTTCTCCACCCACCGTCCGTTCTCCTCTCTCTCTCCCCCACCTCCGTTTCCTCTCTCTCACCCACCGTCCGTCCTCTCTCTCCTCACACCACATCCCTCCTTCTCTCTCTCTCACCCACCCACTCAGTCGTTCTCCTCCTCTCACTGCTCCCCTTCTGCATCCTTCTCTCTCCACACCACCTCCGGCCCCCTCCCACCCTCCGTCCATCGCCTCTCTCTCACCCATTTCTCGTCGCGCCCCCGTCCTCTACCTCCCTCCTCTCACCACTCCGTCCTCTACCTCTCTCCCCCACTCCGTCCTCTAACCTCTCTCACCCAGCACTCCGTCCTCTACCTCTCTCACCCACTCCGTTCCTCTCCTCTCTTCTCTCCACTCCGTCTCTACCTCTCTCACCCACTCCGTCCTCTACCTCTCTCACCCACTCATCGTCCTCTACACTCTCTCACACCCACTCCGTCCTCTACCATCTTCTCACCCACTCTGTCTTTCACTCTCTACGCTCTCTCTCACCCACTCCGTCCTCTACCTCTCTCTCCCCCACTCCGTCCTCTGACCTCTCTCACCCACCCCACTCCGTCCTCTAGGGGTGGGTGAAGTTCCTTCCTTACAGACACACTTCCCTCATCTCTGTTCATTTGTATTAGACGTAGTAAGTCACGTTAATTACAATGCCTTTTAACTTTCCAGGTTGTTGATTAGCGAGAGAAGTTAACTAATTAATTGCTGTGTTTTTAATGAAGATTGGTGGGTTTGCTTTTTTTTAAATGCATAGAACTGTGGGTTTTGTTATTTGAGTTCATTTGTTTGTGTATGGAGAGAAGGGGGGGGGGTGTAATTGCAGGATATAACCTAACCACTTAAAGTGGAATAATTTCATGTAAGTGATCATCCGCGTTAAATGCCTTTGCCCGGGATAATGGTTTGTAATCTCCTTCAGTTACACGCAGGGATAATGGTTTGTAATAACCATTATCCTGCTTGTAACTGAAGAGATTACAACACCATATCCCTGCTAGTAACTGAGGACTATACACACCATTCCCTCTAGTAACTGAAGGAGATTACATCACCATTATCCCCTGCTAGTAACTGAGAGAATACCACATATTCCCTGCTAGTAACTGAAGGAGAATTACAAAACCAGTATCCCTGCCTAGTAACTGAAAGGAGATTACAAAACCATTATCCCTGCTAGTAACCGAAGGAGATTACAACCATTATCCCTGCTAGTAACAAAGGAGATTACAAACCATTATCCCTGCTAGTAACTGAAGGAGATTACAAACCAGTATCCCTGCTAGTAACCAAAGGAGATTACAAAACCATTATCCCTGCATAGTAACTGAAAGAGATTCAAAACCATTATCCCTGCAGTAACCAAATGAAGAGATACAAAAACATATCCCTGCTAGTAAACTGAAGGAGATTTACAAACCCAGTATCCCTGCTAGTAACTGAAGGAGATTACACACATTATCCCTGCTTGTAACTGAAGGAGATTACAAACCATTATCCTGCTAGTAACTGAAGGAGATTCACACCATTATCCCTGCTAGTAACTGAAGGAGATTACACAACCATTATCCCTTCTAGTAACTGAAGGAGATTACACACCATTATCTCCCTGCTAGTAACTGAAGGAGATTACAAACCAGTATCCCTGCTAGTAACTGAAGGAGATTACAACCATTATCCCTGCTAGTAACCGAAGGAGATTACAAACCATTATCCCTGCTAGTACCAAAGGAAGATTACAAACCATTATCCCTGCTTAGTAACTGAAGGAGATTACAAACCATATCCCTGCTGTAACGAGAGATTACAAACATTATCCTGCTAGTAACTGAAGGAGATTACAAAAACCATTATCCCTGCAGTAACTGAAGGAGATTACAACACCATACCCTGCTTGTAACTGAAGGAGATTACAAACCATTATCCCTGCTAGTAACTGAAGGACATTCAAACGCATTATCCCTGCTTGTAACTGAAGAGATTACAACCATTATCCTGCTTGTACCTGAAGGAGATGTACAAACATACTCCCTGCTAGTAACTGAAGGAGATTACAAACCATTATCCCTGCTAGTAACTGAAGAGAATTACAACCCATTATCCCTGCTAGTAACGAAGGAGATCACAACCATTTATCCCTGCTAGTAACTGAAAGGAGATTACAACCATTATCCCTTCAGTAACAAGGAGATTACAACCATTATCCTGCTAGTAACTGAAGGAGATTACAAACCAGTATCCCTGCTAGTAACTGAAGGAGATTAACAAACCATTATCCTGCTTAGTACGAAGGAGATTACAAACCATTATCCCTGCTAGTAACCAGAAGGAGATTACAACCATTATCCTGCTAGTAACTGAAGGAGATTACAAACCATATCCCTGCTAGTAACCTGAAGGAGAATTACAAACCATTATCCCTGCTAGTAATGAAGGAGATTACAAACCATTATCCCTGCTAGTAACAAAGGAGATTACACACCATTATCCCTGATTGTAACTGAAGGAAGATTACAAACCATTATCATGCTGTAACTGAAGGACATTACAAACC
Source organism: Salvelinus sp. IW2-2015 (assembly GCF_002910315.2). Taxonomy (NCBI): domain Eukaryota; kingdom Metazoa; phylum Chordata; class Actinopteri; order Salmoniformes; family Salmonidae; genus Salvelinus; species Salvelinus sp. IW2-2015. The sequence goes on along the minus strand of NC_036851.1, from coordinate 43,107,749 downwards.
ATTATCCCTGCTTGTAACTGAAGAGATTACAAACCATTATCCTGCTTTGTAACTGAAGGAGATTACAAACCATTATCCCTGCTAGTAACTGAAGGAGATTACAACCATTATCCTGCTTGTAACTGAAGGAGATTACAACCATTATCCCTGCTGTAACTGAAGGACATTACAAACCATTATCCCTGCTGTAACTGAAGGAGATTACAAACCATTATCCTGCTAGTACGAGATACACTCTTATCCTTGGTTAACGAAGGAGATTACAAACCATTATCCCTGCTAAACTGAGGACATTAAACATACCTGCGTTAACTGAATCAAACCATTATCCCTGCTAGTAACTGAAGAATTACAAACCATATCCCGACTGTAACGAAGGAGATTACAAACCATTATCCGGGCAAAGGCATTTAACGCGGATGATCACTTACATGAAATTATTCCACTTTAAGTGGTTAGGTTATATCCTGCAATTACAACCCCCCCCCCTTCTCTCCATACACAAACAAATGAACTCCAATAACAAAACCCACAGTTCTATGCATTTAAAAAAGCAAACCCACCAATCTTCATTAAAAACACAGCAATTATTAGTTAACTTCTCTCGCTAATCAACACCTGGAAAGTTAAAAGGCATTGTAATTAACGTGACTTCTACGTCTAATACAATATGAAGAGATGAGGAAGTGTGTCTGTAAGGAAGGAACTCACCCACCCGTCCTCTACTCTCTCTCTCTCTCTCTCTAACCACCGGTCCGTCCTCTACCTCCTACCTCATCTCTCTCTCAT
>NC_036851.1:43098365-43106935 GCF_002910315.2 Salvelinus sp. IW2-2015 | reverse complement strand
GCAACGAACCTAGTGACAGTGATAGATGGAGTTAAATGAAGGTTTAAGAGTCAGGAGTAAAAGTGCTGGAGAACACTCTGCTGCCATGAAATGTGTCAACGAGGCAATGCAAGGCGGGCGGATGGAGGGCCTCTCTCTCCCTCCTCGTTTTTCTCCATTTTCCCTCTATTGGTCCGACTAGCACTTAGCACAGTGATTCACCTCCAACTCTAGTTCATATTTCTCCTCATCGTCTCTGTCCACCCAACTGTAACGGTGTCGTTGTGTTTTTTCTCTCCTTCCTGACATTTAGGATGTTTCAATTCAGTAGCAAAAAGGAGTTTGAAAGTGCTGGTGAACAACTAACGTGTCCAGAGCTTCCCTAGTATTCTTTGTGGCCTTCTACAGTCTTCTCTTCCCCCTTCATATCCTCCTGCTGCTCCACCTCGTTATCGTCTGCACTAATTAAACAAGACAGACAGCTGTTAACGAGACGTACACACACACCCTCTAGTAGCTCGGAACCAGCTATTATGGGTTGCTTTGATGCAGCTAGCCAAAAATGTGGACACACGCTTGGCAGGACCCCTAGAGGGGTTGAAGAAAGCTGTCCAGTAGATGCACATTTTTACAAACACCTGTCTGAACTGAAATGAAAAACAACTAATTGAGAGAAGACTTCCGATCACCCGTGCCACACAGCTGCTGTCTGATGCACTCTCTCCATTCCAATAAGCCTCACATCTGAAGAATGCACACGCAAGCACACACTCTCACATTTCTCCCTCTGGCTTCTCTAGGAAACCTGAAAGAGGTTAAAGAGGCGTTTGCACGTCAGGATACTCATACGACGAAAACACATGCACACAAACAGTCACGCCTTAACACCACTTCACATAAAGGTAGAATACTGTTTTAAACTGTGTAGAGAGAAGTTGGAACATGAAAGGTAAAGAGAGGTAAAGGATAGGGAGCATTGTAGCCCTCTCCCTGTGCCTATCTGCTCCTGCAGCTAGGAGATACTGACGTTCAGCCGGCAAGCTAAATTCCCTAGCGCTCTTTCGTTCTCCAACAGCACCAACCAGATTTAGCGAATAACAGAACCGTAGAAAGCTTTAAAAGCCTGTTTGTGCGGCTGCGTGTTCATTAAGGCATGCGATGACAAGCTTTCAAAACTTTCAATACTTAAAGTGAAAATAAGCTCATTTTATTGGATGAATCCAGGTTGTCCCTCTCTGTTTCAGTCAATTTTCCTTGGTTGCTGCCTAATGAACGCAACCCGAGTGCATCACTGACGACTTAGCTTGAGGAACTTGTAGAGAAGGAACGTGAACCAGTTGGTGAGCATCTTCTCAGCCACCGCACTCGCGTCCTATATGGAGAGCGGGAGAGAGAGAAAGGGAGAGAGGAGAAATTGAGTTGAATGTCATGTTCTGGCATGGCAAAGCATTAAACGTCCATAACACAGGACTGATAGAGAACCTAGCAAAAAAGGCTTTGAGATTTTCCTCTTAGTAACAAGGGACCAAACAACCCTAGTGTTGTCGCTAGTAACTGAAGGAGATTCACACCATTATCCTGCTAGTAACTGAGAAGAGTTACACACCATTATCCCTGCTAGTAACTGAAGGAGATTACACACCATTATCCCTTCTAGTAACTGAAGGACATTACAAACCATTATCCCTGCTTGTAACTGAAGGAGATTACAAACCATTATCCCTGCTAGTAACAGAAGATATTACACACCATTCTCCCTGCTAGTAACTGAAGGAGATTACACACCATTATCCCACTTGCTAGTAACTGAAGAGATTACACACCATATTCCCTGCTAGTAACTGAAGGAGATTACAAACCAGTATCCCTGCTAGTAACTGAAGGAGATTACAAAACCATTATCCCTGCTATAACCGAAGGAGATTCAAACCATTATCCCTGCTAGTAACAAAGGAGATTACAAACCATTATCCTGCTAGTAACTGAAGGAGATTACAAACCACGTATTCCCTGCTAGTAACCAAAGGAGATTACAAAACCATTATCCCTGCTAGTAACTGAAGAGATTACAAACCATTATCCCTGTAGTACCAAAGGAGATTACAACCATTATCCCTGCATAACTGAAGGAGAATTACAAACCAGTATCCGCTCGCTAGTAAACTGAAGGAGATTACACACATTATCCCTGCTTGTAACTGAAGGAGATTACAAACCATTATCCCTGCTAGTAACTGAAGGAGATACACACCATTATCCCTGCTAGTAACTGAAGGAGATTACACACCATATCCCTTCTAGTAACTGAAGGAGATTACACACCATTTATCCCTGCTAGTAACTGAAGGAGATTACAAACCAGTATCCCTGCTAGTAACTGAAGGAGATTACAAAACCAATATCCCTGCTTGTAACCGAAGGAGATTACAAACCATTATCCCTGCTAGTAACCAAGGAAGATTACAAACCATTATCCCTGCTAGTAACTGAAGAGATTACAAACCATTATCCCTGCTAGTAACCTGAAGGAGATTACAAAACCATTATCCTGCTAGTAACTGAGGAGATTACAACCTATCCCTGCTAGTAACCAAAGGAGATTACACACATTATCCCTGCTTGTAACTGAAGGAGATTACAAAACCATTATCCCTGCTAGTAACTGAAGGACATTACAAACCATTATCCCTGCTTGTAACTGAAGTAGATTACAAACCATTATTCCTGCTGTAAATGAAGGAGATTACAAACCATATCCCTGCTAGTACTGAAGGAGATTACAACCATTATCCCTGCTTGTAACTGAAGAGAGATTACAACCCATTATCCCTGCTAGTAACTGAAGGAGATTACACACCATTATCCTGCTAGTAACTGAAGGAGATTACACACCATTATCCCTTCTAGTAACTGAAGGGAGATTACACCACTTATCCCTGCTAGTAACTGAGGAGATTACAAACCATTATCCCTCTTAGTACTGAAAGAGTGTACAAAACCATTATCCCTGCTAGTAACCGAAGGAGATTACAACCATTATCCCTGCTAGTAACCAAAGGAGATTACAAACCATTATCCCTGCTGACTGAAAGTACAACTATCTGTAACGAAGGAGATACAAACCATTATCCCTGCTAGTAATGAAGGAGATTACATAACCATTATCCCTGCTAGTAACCAAAGGAGATTACACACCATTATCCCTGATTGTAACTGAAGGAGATTACAAAACCATTATATCCTGCTAGTAACTGAAGGACATTACAAACCATTATCCCTGCTGTAACTGAAGTAGATTACAAACCATTATTCCTGCTTGTAACTGAAGGAGAATTACAAACCATTATCCCTGCTAGTAACTGAAGAGATTACAAACCATATCCCTGCTTGTAACTGAAGGAGATTACAAACCATTACCCTGGCGTGTAACTGAAGACATTACAAACCATTATCCCTGCTGTAACTGAAGGAGATTACAAACCATTATCCTGCTAGTAACTGAAGACATTACAACCATTATCCTGGTGTAACTGAAGGAGATTACAAACCATTAATCCCTGCTAGTAACTGAAGGACATTACAAACCATATCCCTGCGTGTAACTGAAGGAGATTACACAACCATTTATCCCTGCTAGTAACTTGAACAGACATACATCTGTAATCTCCTTCAGTTACTAGCAGGGATAATGGTGTGTAATCTCCTTCAGTTACTAGCAGGGATAATGGTGTGTAATCTCCTTCAGTTACTAGCGACCAAACACTAGGGTTGTTTGGTCCCTTGTTACTAAGAGGAAAATCTCAAAGCCTTTTTTGGCTAGGTTCCTCTATCAGTCCTGTGTTATGGACGTTTAATGCTTTGCCATGCCAGAACATGACATTCAACTCAATTTCTCCTCTCTCTCCCTTTCTCTCTCTCCCGCTCTCCAATAGGACGGAGTCGGTGGCTGAGAAGATGCTCACCAACTGGTTCACGTTCCTTCTCTACAAGTTCCTCAAGGTAAGTCTGTCAGTGATGCACTCGGGTTGCGTTCATTAGGCAGCAACCAAGGAAAATTGACTGAAACAGAGAGGGACAACCTGGATTCATCCAATAAAATGAGCTTATTTTCACTTTAAGTATTGAAACGTTTTGAAAGGCTTGTCATTGCATGCCTTAATGAACACGCAGCCGCACCAAACAGGCTTTTAAAGCTTTCTACGGTTCTGTTATTCGCTAAATCTGGTTGTGCTGTTGGAGAACGAAAGAGCGCTAGGGAATTTAGCTTGCCGGCTGAACGTCAGTATCTCCTAGCTGCAGGAGCAGATAAGGCACAGGGAGAGGGCTACAATGCTCCCTATCCTTTACCTCTCTTTACCTTTCATGTTCCAACTTCTCTCTACACAGTTGTAAAACAGTATTCTACCTTTATGTGAAGTGGTGTTAAGGCGTGACTGTTTGTGTGCATGTGTTTTCGTCGTATGAGTATCCTGACGTGCAAACGCCTCTTTAACCTCTTTCAGGGTTTCCTAGAGAGAGCCAGAGGGAGAAAGTGAGAGTGTGTGCTTGCGTGTGCATTCTTCAGATGTGAGGCTTATTGGAATGGAGAGAGTGCATCAGACAGCAGCTGTGTGGCACGGGTGATCGGAAGTCTTTCTCTCAATTAGTTGTTTTTCATTTCAGTTCAGACAGGTGTTTGTAAAAATGTGCATCCTACTGGACAGCTTCTTCAACCCCTCTAGGGGTCCTGCCAAGCGTGTGGTCCACATTTTTGGCTAGCTGCATCAAAAGCAACCCATAATAGCTGGTTTCCGAGCTACTAGAGGGTGTGTGTGTGTACGTCTCGTTAACAGCTGTCTGTCTGTTTAATTAGTGCAGACGATAACGAGGTGGGAGCAGCAGGAGGGATATGGAAGGGGGGAAGAGGAAGACTGTAGAAGGCCACAAAGAATACTAGGGGAAGCTCTGGACACGTTGAGTTGTTCACCAGCACTTTCAAACTCCTTTTTGCTCTGAATTGAAACATCCTAAATGTCAAGGAAAGGAGAGAAAAAACACAACGACACCGTTACAGTTGGGTGGACAGAGGACGATGAGGAGAAATATGAACTAGAGTTGGAGGTGAGAATCACTGTGCTAAGTGCTAGTCGGACCAATAGAGGGAAAATTGGAGAAAAACGAGAGGGAGGAGAGAGGCCCTCCATCCCGCCCGCCTTGCATTGCCTCGTTGACACATTTCATGCAGCAGAGTGCTTCTCCAGCACTTTTCACTCCTGACTCGTTAACCTTCCATTAACTCCTCTATCAACTGCCACTAGCGTTCTCCCAACGTTTTCCCCAAGCACACTGTACATTTTAAAATGTTTTACCTTGTTAAAGACTGTTTTTCCCCGGGTTAAAATGCACAAGGGACAAACTACTACTCTGGAGTGGGTTACTTGTCACTGCACCAATAGCTGTCGAATGGCTAAGCGAGAGGCTAGGCCCTATGGTTTAGCTGTGTGGCACCGTGTAGCCAGCAGCAGATTGGAATGCACTTGAGTGTAGTTTTTTCTCAAATAAGGAAGCGTACTCATTGTCTTGAATGTCGTCCTTCAAGTCTACAGTATTTCCTATTGGTTTTGAGATGCTGAAATGACAGATTCATGGGATACTGGCCCCTATCAGCTTATGCTATACTATACTTAGTGTGTGTATGTGTGTGCATGCCCCTGTTCATGCTGTACTGTGTACCCTGTGTGTAGGAGAACCCCTGTTCATGCTGTACTGTGTACCCTGTGTGTAGGAGAACCCCTGTTAGAGAAGAGGAATTTAGACGCTGCAGTCATCCGGAACAAGGCTCCCCAGCAGTCACACTCTCCTCTGGTACTGATCTATCATCGCAGGAGGTATTACAGCTCATATCGCACAACTCTTCTCTGATACACATAGCTGGCATTGACACGCATAGGAACAGCTGGCCATGTTCCTCACATGGTATCACACTCCACACCATCTGTGCTTTGCACAATGATAAAGCATGAACAGAGCTCCCCAGCACACTCCTACACACAGGGTACAACAGTACAGCATGAACAGAGGCTCCCCAGCACACTCCTACACACAGGGTACACAGTACAGCATGAACAGAGGCTCCCCAGCACCACTCCTACACACAGGGTACACAGTACAGCATGAACAAGAGGCTCCCCAGCACACTCTCAACACACAGGGTACACAGTACAGCATGAACAGAGGCTCCCAGCACACTCCTACACACAGGGTACACAGTACAGCATGAACAGAGGCTCCCCAGCACACTCCTACACACAGGGTACACAGTACAGCATGAACAGAGGCTCCCCAGCCACTCCTACACACAGGGTACACAGTACAGCATGAACAGAGGCTCCCCAGCACACTCCTACACACAGGGTACACAGTACAGCATGAACAGAGGCTCCCAGCACACTCCTACACACAGGGTACACAGTACAGCATGAACAGAGGCTCCCCAGCACACTCCTACACACAGGGTACACAGTACAGCATGAAAGAGGCTCCCCAGCACACTCCTACCACACAGGGTACACAGTACAGCATGAACAGAGGCTCCCCAGCACACTCCTACACAGAGGGTACACAGTACAGCATGAACAAGGCTCCAGCACACTCCTCACACAGGTACACAGTACAGCATGAACAGAGGCTCCCCAGCACACCTCCTACACACAGGTCACAGTACAGCATGAACAGAGGCTCCCCAGCACACTCCTACACACAGGGTACACAGTACAGCATGAACAGAGGCTCCCCAGCACACTCCTACACACAGGGTACACAGTACAGCATGAACAGAGGCTCGCCAGCACACTCCTACACACAGGGTACACAGTACAGCATGAAAGAGGCTCCCCAGCACACTCCTACACACAGGGTACACAGTACAGCATGAAGAGAGGCTCCCCAGCACACTCCTACACACAGGTACACAGTACAGCATGAACAGAGGCCCCCCAGCACACTCCTACACACAGGGTACACAGTACAGCATGAACAGAGGCTCCCGCACACTCCTACACACAGGGTACACAGTACAGCATGAAAGAGGCTCCCCAGCACACTCCTACACACAGGGTACACAGTACAGCATGAACAGAGGCTCCCCAGCACACTCCTACACACAGGGTACACAGTACAGCATGAACAGAGGCTCCCAGCACACTCCTACACACAGGGTACACAGTACAGCATGAACAGAGGCTCCCAGCACACTCCTACACACAGGGTACACAGTACAGCATGAACAGAGGCTCCCCAGCACACTCCTACACACAGGGTACACAGTACAGCATGAACAGAGGCTCCGCCCAACATCCTACACACGGGTACACAGTACAGCATGAAACGAGGCTCCCCAGCACACTCCTACACACAGGGTACACAGTACAGCATGAACAGAGGCTCGCCAGCACACTCCTACACACAGGGTACACAGTACAGCATGAACAGAGGCTCCCCAGCACACTCCTACACACAGGGTACACAGTACAGCATAACGAGGCTGGCCAGCAACCTCCTACACACAGGGTACACAGTACAGCATGAACAGAGGCTCCCCAGCACACTCCTACACACAGGGTACACAGTACAGCATGAACAGAGGCTCCCCAGCACACTCCTACACACAGGGTACACAGTACAGCATGAACAGAGGCTCCCCAGCACACTCCTACACACAGGGTACACAGTACAGCATGAACAGAGGCTCCCCAGCACACTCCTACACACAGGGTACACAGTACAGCATGAACAGAGGCTCGCCAGCACACTCCTACACACAGGGTACACAGTACAGCATGAAAAGAGGCTCCCCAGCACACTCCTACACACAGGGTACACAGTACAGCATGAAGAGAGGCCTCCCAGCACACTCCTACACACAGGGTACACAGTACAGCATGAACAGAGGCTCCCAGCACACTCCTACACACAGGGTACACAGTAGCATGAACAGAGGCTCCCCAGCACACTCCTACACACAGGGTACACAGTACAGCATGAAAGAGGCTCCCAGCACACTCCACACACAGGGTACACAGTACAGACTAGAACAGAGGCTCCCAGCACACTCCTACACACAGGGTACACAGTACAGCATGAACAGAGGCTCCCCAGCACACTCCTAACACACAGGGTACACAGTACAGCATGAACAGAGGCTCCCCAGCACACTCCTACACACAGGGTACACAGTACAGCATGAAGAGAGGCTCCCCAGCACACTCCTACACACAGGGTACACAGTACAGCATGAAGAGAGGCTCCCCAGCACACTCCTACACACAGGGTACACAGTACAGCATGAGAGAGGCTCCCAGCACACTCCTACACACAGGGTACACAGTACAGCATGAACAGAGGCTCCCCAGCACACTCCTACACACAGGGTACACAGTACAGCATGAACAGGGGTTCTCCTACACACAGGGTACACAGTACAGCATGAACAGGGGTTCTCCTACACACAGGGTACACAGTACAGCAATGAGCAGGGGTTCTCCTACACACAGGGTACACAGTACAGCATGAACAGGGGTTCTCCTACACACAGGGTACACAGTACAGCATGA
>NC_036851.1:43051235-43098340 GCF_002910315.2 Salvelinus sp. IW2-2015 | reverse complement strand
GCGAGGTACCACAACAGCCATGAACACGGGCTCGCGCCCGCACAGCTCCCTGTGTAGGAGTGTGCTGGGGAGCCTCTGTTCATGCTGTACTGTGTACCCTGTGTGTAGGAGTGTGCTGGGGAGCCTCTGTTCATGCTGTACTGTGCCATGAAGCAGCAGATGGAGAAGGGGCCTATAGACTCCATCACAGGAGAGGCGCGCTACTCCCTCAGTGAGGACAAGCTCATCAGACAGCAGATTGACTACAAGACCCTGGTCAGTACCACAACACAGCTTGAATCACAGAAATAAGCGGAACACTTTTACATCATCTCTCTTTGACTGAATACATTCATTGCTCTGAGAACCATTCGTCTGGCTGGCTAGGTAGTACAGTAAGTAGCTAGCTACAAGAGTGACTACAGGTGTATGCGGTTTAACTCACGTCTTCCACACTATTCACTCTGCTTCAAGCCTCTAGTCCTGTGAGTCTTCCCCATTGCCAATCTTACCTTTGACCCTTACACCCCCCCTAGACCCTGCACTGTGTGAACCCGGAGAATGAGAACGCCCCGGAGGTGACGGTAAAGGGGCTGAACTGTGACACGGTGACCCAGGTGAAGGAAAAGCTGCTTGATGCTGTGTTCAAAGGAAGCCCTTACTCCCAGAGACCCAAGGCTTCAGACATGGACATGGGTAAGGCACACAAACACACCATGCACAAATGAACACACGCGCACACACACAACCCAAACCAATTAGCCAAAACACACTTCCCAACACTATCTGGAGTCACTCAACAGACACTAACACACCCTCTCCTTCTGYTCGGTGTGTGTTCAGAGTGGCGTCAGGGCAGGATGGCCAGGATCATTCTCCAGGATGAGGACGTCACCACCAAGATAGACAATGACTGGAAGAGACTCAACACACTGGCCCACTACCAGGCAAGTCTGTCATGGTTTATGTCTCAAAGTTGATAAAATAATGTGTTTTTAATCAATCAATTAATAACATTTTATTTTTATGTATACACTTTACAATTACCGTATTACAAATATTTTCTGGATCGATGTAGGGGATCACTCCCTTGGTGTCTGCAGCCCAAAATTCATGGGTGTCATATATAATACATTTCTCCTCAGGAATGAATAAAGTGTATCTTAYCTCAACTGTAATGCATAATACATTAAATCATTGTGTATATGATATAAAACAAGGAAATAAATACTTAGTAAAATACCATAATATGATACTATACAATATACTTTGTCAATTTACATGGAAATTCATACTACTTGTATACTGTAGGTCTATACAGAGATTATTGCTATCACACCAATAAAAACTTCAGTTATTAAGCTTGTTKTATGCAGCCAGTGCACCTGTGTAACAGATGTTGCTTGTATAATAGTTGTGTTACCTTGCTTGAGACCTGGAGCATGTAAAGAGAATGTCAGACTGCAACGCTAGTGCTGGTTAGATTCGTGTCCAGTGTACTTAACACACCAACCATCTATCGTTAGTATGGCTCAGTATCTGCCAAATCAATATCCCTGATCTTGGTGTCCATAGCCACCTCTCAGGATGTCTGCTCTTCCAGATCTTCAACCAGGAATGGATCTCCCCTCAGAATTAGTTAAAGTGGTTCTGCATGCAAGGACACAGTGAAGTATGTGATGTAGTTCTTGTAGTCTTCAATACATTTATCAGTACAGGGTTTCACTCGATGTTCCCCATCAGTGGAGAGGCTATATGACTGATCATTGGTTAGTATGCACTTAGAAGTTGTGTCAATGAGGATTTTGTCTAACTCCAGTCCTCTTCTCACTCATCTCTACCACATCTAACACAGTCCTTGAAGATCAGCTATAGCCTGGTTCAGTTTTACAGTTTTTCACTAAGCAACCAATATTGTTTATATATAATGAGAATAGTACAGGTACTAAAATTGACCCATGAGGAACTCCTTTAGTGACCTCGAGGAATTGCAAATTGACACAGTCAGCAACTATATATTGAGATCTGTCCATAATGTAATTTTTTTAACTAACCACATACGCTGCTATCAAGTCCAACATGTGCAATAACAATGAGTCATCCACAATGTCAAAAGCCTTAGACAGGTCAATAACCGATGCAGCTTTTTATCTATAGAACATACAATATCATTGACAACATAGGATGCAGCTAAGATGGTACTATGACCTTATCTACATCCTGATTGATATGCATTTATGATACATTTCCTGGTTAAGGAGCAAAGTAGATTTTTATCAACTGTTTAAATATTTTTGCCAGACACGATGCGGTAGTTATTTGTCACTAGGGTTTCCGCCCTTGTGAAGAGGAAGTACAGGCGCTGCTTTCCATGCTTTAACTATAGAACTGCTGGSCCTTGAGGGACGACCCTTCAAGCTAACGAGCAGTCATTTTGACTGCAACATTCTAACGGTGTAATTAATCCCAGTATGTACAATACTTCCTCTTCACTTAGGGCCCCCAAAAGGGTCTGACTACATGTGTGGGTTTGTATGTGGATACGCAGGCCTGCGAGCCACTGTGGCCCCTCATGATGAGGTCAGATTTTTGGTGGCCCCCCACTCCCATCAAAGATGCCCATCCCTGCCCTAAAACTTTTGTAGGGAGCATGCTTGTCAGCAAAAGTGTTAAAAACATCAGAGAAATAATCGAGAACTGACCTAGGGTCAGGAATGGCAGGTATACCTACTATGTCACAAAGATTGTGCAAAAAAATCTTGATCATTCACATCTGACATTCCTTGTGTTAATGATGGGCAGAACGGATTTAGGTAGTCTTACATCGGTAATACAGGCAATAAGGAAATGCTCATTGATATCATGAGCAAAAAACACAACCGGCTGTGTATTTACAGTGCATTCAGGAAGTATTCAGACCCTTCCCCTTTTCCACATTTTGTTTGTTTTGTTATCTCTGTGGAGATGGTTGTCCTTCTAGAAGGTTCTCCTATCTCTGCAGCATTCCACCAATCAGGTCTTTATGGTAGAGTGGCCAGACGGAAGCCACTCCTCAGTAAAAGGCACATGACAGCCTGCTTGGAGTTTAGCAAAAGCCGCCTAAAGATTCTCAGACCATGAGAAATAAGATTCTCTGGTCTGATGAAACAAAGATGGAACTCTTTGGCCTGACTGCCAAGTGTCACGTCTGGAGGAAACCTGGCACCATCCYYACGGTGAAGCATGGTGGTGRCAGMAGCATGCTGTGGAGATGTTTTTCAGTGCCAGGGACTGGGRGACTAGTCACAATCGAGGGAAAGATGAACGGAGCAAAGTACAGAGATCCTTGATGCTGCTCCAGAGCGCTCAGGACCTCAGACTGGGGCAAATGTTCACCTTCCAACAGGATAACAACTCTAAGCACACAGTCAAGGCAACGCAGGAGTGGCTTGGGAACAAGTCTCTAAATGTCCTTGAGTGGCCCAGCCAGAGCCCAGACTTGAACCCGATCGAACATCTCTGGAGAGAACTGAAAATAGCTGTGCAGCTACGCTCCCCATCTAACCTGACAGAGCTTGAGAGGATCTGTAGAGACGAATGGGAAAATCTCCCCAAATACAGGTGTGCCAAGCTTGTTGCGTCATACCCAAGAAGACTCAAGGCTGTAATCGCTGCCAAAGGTGCTTCAACAAAGTACTGAGTAAAGTGTGTGAATACTGATGTAAATGTGATATTTCAGCTTTTTTATATATATATACATTTGTCAAATTTTCTACAAACCTGTTTTTGCTTTGTCGTTGTTGGGTATTGTGTGTAGATTGATTAGGGGGGRAAAATATAGTAATCCATTTTAGAATAAGGCTGTAACATAACTAAATGTGGAAAAAGTCAAGGGGTCTGAATACTTTCCGAATGCACTGTATGGGGTCTATTTGTACTGTAAGTGTGATGTCAATCAGGTCAGATTTTACTGGATTTTAAAATTGTGCCGGGTTGGTTTCGATATTACATGCGCTAAATTCAGATCGATGCATAATACCTTGAGCTTGTCTTAAACTTGAGTCATCCAATCAAGGTTAAAGACAACCCATAATCATCACTTACGATGCTGCATAAGTTGATAACAGGTCAGCTAAATGATTAGTAGCACTGGGATGAGCAGAGGGGTCCAGTATATCCTCAACATACTACATTTGATACCATTTTCCAGGCATACGTTTAGGGCTAGGCATTCAAACTGACAGAGGTGGAAAGTCATACTGACACATAAAGCTACATTTGACAAAAATAGCCACACCTCTACCTTTTCGATCAGATCTGTAAATGTTGTATAAATCCAAAGTTACATCATTGTTAAAAAAAAACACAACGTTTAAAAAATCACAACGTTTAAAAAATCACAACGTTAGGTCCATTTCTCGACCGAGGTAGCAGTTTATTGTAAGAGGAAATGGAAGTTACCTGGTGTTTATATAGCTGTGTGTCTGTCTACTACTGTTGCCAATGTTATTTAAGTCAACCAACTTTTTGGTGATGAAAGCATACTTTTTTAAAAACACATTCTTACCCCGTCCAGATCCATTGTAATGGTTACACCTTTTTTTCTGACAGTCAACTGGAATATGACTTTGTCGTTGTCATCAGTCACTGATGTCCACCTCTCCTGATGTATGGTGTTATATTTCCATCCGCAATAAGTATTTTACCAGGAGGGACCAACCAATCCCCAGAGGGAAATGTACCTGCGGAGAAAAAAAAAACATTTTAATACAAACAAAAGTTGAGTCTTCATTCTTGGTGCTATTTCCAGGTCTATACAGGTTTGTTGCAAGATATTAGAATTGGGCTGCCTKTGTAAATGCAGCCTTAGTCAATCACTCCAGGCACCAGCAATGTAGCAGTGTGTATCACCTTTTTCTGACCGCATGTCATGTGCAAAGTTTTCAGAGTTCAGATGCATGTCTAACTCTAACTGTTATATTTCCTGTACTCCCCATCAGGTGACGGATGGCTCAGTGATAGCCCTGGTGCCCAAGCAGAACTCTGCCTACAACATCTCCACCTCCTCCACCTTCACCAAGTCCCTCAACAGATACGGTTTGTGGGTGTGGGTGGGCAGGTAGATGTGTGGGTGGTTGTGTGCGTGCAGGTGCGCGTGCGTGCTATTTTATTCTCGAAGTGCTTTCTGTGTGTACGATTCAGAAATACACAGCTAAACATTAGAAATATCTCAATAGAAATGATAATGCGTGCCGAGTGTTGACGTTAAGGTCAGACAGTGAAGAGGAGTGATGTGTCATGTAAGTCCGTCATAGGGCTGAGAGTAACTGGAGACTGTCCAGTCCCTGTCTGTGTCTTCTCCCCAGGATATCTCTGTCTCCCCCTGCCTTGATCACCCCCCTCCCCCGCCATCTCCTTTATCTCTCTTGACCACCCTCCCTCGTATCTTTCKCTTCATCTATAACACACTGGTTATGTGATTTGAAATCATATTGGATTAATCTGAATCCTGACCATGTCCTCTCTCTCCCGTCTTCCCGTCCAGAGAGTATGTTGAGGACKGCCAGTAGTCCAGACAGCCTGCGTTCTAGGACCCCCATGATCACGCCTGACCTGGAGAGTGGTACCAAGCTGTGGCACCTGGTCAAGAACCACGACCACTCAGACCAGCGTGAGGGCGACCGTGGCAGCAAGATGGTCTCTGAGATATACCTGACCAGGCTATTGGCTACTAAGGTACCCCACACACAGACAGACACATTCACTCTCACTCACTCACTCACTCACTCACTCACTCACTCACTCACTCACTCACTCACTCACTCACTCACTCACTCACTCACACCTGTCCCCCCTCTACCGGTAAACAACACCCAACATCCTAGCTAAAACCTGTTTCCTCCGACAGCCAGCTCTCTCATTGACCTTTGTTTCCAAGGCGACTGGCTCAGATGCTCATTAACATTTTTCATAACCTTTTGCATGAGTAGGTGCAGCACCCAAACGCTATGTTGTCTTAATTAGCAGCCTGACCTTTTGAGCGGTTTTCTGATCGTTGGAATCAGGAAGGGAGATGGAGGGGCTTTCTCTTGGATCCTAAACCCTAATCCCTTTCTCTTGGATCCTAAACCCTAATCCCTTTCTCTTGGATCCTAAACCCTAATCCCTTCCTCTTGGATCCTAAACCCTAATCCCTTCCTCTTGGATCCTAAACCCTAATCCCTTCCGTTGGGACTCTCAAACAATGTTTGTGAATTGATTATTGGGGGTGCCCTAGGGGGGCATGTTTTAGTTCTAGCCAAGCACTTACACACACCTGATTTGACTAATCAAGGGCTTGGTGGTGGGTTGATAGGTTGCATCCGGTGTGTTTGTGCTGATCTGGAAAAAACATGTGCGCAAAGATACGGATATAAATTCCATGAATAGAGCGGACATGAGTCCTCACTCTACATGTCATGAGGAATATCTGTTCTAGACAGTACTGCTATCGGCTCAGTACTGTGGCACTATAAGCACTAAAGACATCAACTGGCAGGCCATTACTTTCTGTTCCTCCATGCCTTGTTGGTAGCACCTCATTTACCATGCACAGGACGTGCCACACCACTAGGCGCTCATTTGCACTTGCTAAGTACTGTACATTAAGGCGTTTCTGCTCACCCTCGCGATTTCTCTCCCCTGTTGTTTTTTCATTTGCTCATGATTTCCCTTCAGSTAAAAAAGTGCAAGGTTAGGTCTACGGGGGTTAGAGAGTTTGGAGAATGAACAGTGAGAGTGGGAAAGACGACAGGAGTCTTGGCCTGTATATACTTCATGTACAGTGGGGCAAAAAAGTATTTAGTCAGCCACCAAYTGTGCAAGTTCTCCCACTTGAGAGAGGCCTGTAATTTTCATCATAGGTACACTTCAACTATGACAGACATAATTAGGGGGAAAAATCCAGAAAATCACATTGTAGGATTTTTAATGAATTTATTTGCAAATTATGGTGGAAAATAAGTATTTGGTCAATAACAAAAGTTTATCTCAATACTTTGTTATATACCCTTTGTTGGCAATGACAGAGGTCAATCGTTTTCTGTAAGTCTTCACAAGGTTTTCACACACTGTTGCTGGTATTTTGGCCCATTCCTCCATAAATCTCCTCTAGAGCCAGTGGATGTTTGGGCTGTTGCTGGGCAACACGGACTTTCAACTCCCTCCAAAGATTTTCTATGGGGTTGAGATCTGGAGAACTGGCTAGGCCACTCCAGGACCTTGAAATGCTTCTTAGAAGCCACTCCTTCGTTGCCCGGGGGTGTGTTTGGGATCATTGTCATGCTGAAAGACCCAGCCACTTTCATCTTCAATGCCTTGCTGATGGAAGGAGGTTTTCACTCAAAATCTCACGATACATGGCCCCATTCATTCTTTCCTTTACACGGATCAGTCGTCCTGGTCCCTTTGCAGAAAAACAGCCCCCAAGCATGATGTTTCCACCTCCATGCTTCACAGTAGGTATGGTGTTCTTGGATGCAACTCAGCATTCTTTGTCCTCCAAACACGACGAGTGAGTTTTTTCCAAAAGTTCTATTTTGGTTTCATCTGACCATATGACATTCTCCCAATCTTCTTCTGGATCATCCAAATGCTCTCTAGAAACTTCAGACGGGCCTGGACATGTACTGGCTTAAGCAGGAGGACACGTCTGGCACTGCAGGATTTGAGTCCCTGCCGTAGCTTGTGTTACTGATGGTAGGCTTTGTTATTTGGTCCCAGCTCTCTGCAGGTCATTCACTAGTCCCCCCGTGTGGTTCTAGGATTTTGCTCACCGTTCTTGTGATCATTTTGACCCCACGGGTGAGATCTTGCGTGGAGCCCCAGATCGAGGAGATTATCAGTGGTCTTGTATGTCTTCCATTTCCTAATAATTGCTCCACAGTTGATTTCTTCAAACCAAGCTGCTTACCTATTGCAGATTCAGTCTTCCCAGCCTGTCCAGGTCTACAACTGTTGAGTTTCTGGTGTCCTTTGACAGCTCTTTGTTCTTGGCCATAGTGGAGTTTGGAGTGTGACTGTTTGAGGTTGTGGACAGGTGTCTTTTATACTGATAACAAGTTCATACAGGTGCCATTAATACAGGTAACGAGTGGAGGACAGAGGAGCCTCTTAAAGAAGAAGTTACAGGTCTGTGAGAGCAATCTTGCTTGTTTGTAGGTGACCAAATACTTATTTTCCACCATAATCTGCAAATAAATTCATAAAAAATCCTACAATGTGATTTTCTGGATTTTTTTTTCTAATTTTGTCTGTCATATTTGAAGTGTACCTATGATGAAAATTACAGGCCTCTCTCATATTTTTAAGTGGGAGAACTTGCACAATTGGTGGCTGACTAAATACTTTTTTGCCCCGCTGTATATATTAGTGTAGTTTTGGCCAATATGTTGGTATGTGAATAACTGACCGGAGCCGGCTTTGTTCGTCTGTTAGTTTGTTAGTCTAAATGCGTCCACAGTGTGAGGAACTTTTCAATTTCAACTTCATAAAACAGTGATTTGTACAATACAAAGCCTCATGAAGTTGATATCAGTGATACAACTCTATAACCCTCCCCTTTCTCCTTTCACAGGGTACATTGCAGAAGTTTGTGGACGACCTGTTTGAGACCATCTTCAGTACGGCCCATCGAGGCAGTGCCCTGCCGCTCGCCATTAAGTACATGTTTGACTTCCTGGACGAGCAGGCCGACAAGCACTGCATCTCTGACTTGGATGTACGGCACACCTGGAAGAGCAACTGGTGAGTGGGTTGACTATCTTAGCTGGCATGTCTGCTGGCAAGGTTGGTCGAATTTATAGAAAAGCAAGCAATAACAATACACTGATAAGACTAACATTCCTTTGAATATTTTACCCAGATTTTAGGAGATAGCGAGGCATATTTAGTTTCTTTAAAAAAAGATCCACCAGTCAGAAGAATACATAAAGCTCAAGAGGTACCCCTAGATATGAAGAAATATAAGCGTAGCTTTGAAATAGAATTAAGCATAATGATATGGCTCTAGATTGCAGGAAAAATATTTATTCAGGTGTTTGAAAAATACAATATTCTCCAACCCCCCTATCTTACATAGATTTTTGGCGTGCATTTCACCCCTGGTTGAGTGTTAAGGAGAATGTACGGTGGAGTATGACATTAAGATTACTCTCACTAAAATGTTTTCTCTCTTCTTCCCACTCCCTCTCCATCTCTTCCTCCCTAGTCTTCCTCTGCGGTTCTGGGTGAACGTGATCAAGAACCCCCAGTTTGTGTTTGACATCCACAAGAACAGCATCACGGATGCGTGTCTGTCTGTGGTGGCCCAGACCTTCATGGACTCCTGCTCCACCTCAGAACACAAGCTGGGCAAAGACTCGCCCTCAAACAAGCTGCTCTACGCTAAAGACATTCCCAACTACAAGAACTGGGTGGAACGGTATGGATATAGGCTATTTTCAGCGGGCGGGCCATTATGGATTAGGTTGAAAATTAAAACTAGGGTAGGAAAGTAACACTGTTGCCATTTGACAGCATGGAACTCGCTTGGTCACTTGGCTTGCCTTTATTCAGCTCACTTGGTTTCATTGGTCAATTGATATGTGTCAGTTAAATATTGACAGAGTGATTGCTTAAAGATTCTCCCACACACTCTCACCTTCCCTCCCTCTCTCTCTGTCTCCATCCCCCATTCTTTCTCAGGTACTACTCAGATATCTCGCGGATGCCCGTCATCAGTGACCAGGACATGAGTGCGTACCTGGCGGAGCAGTCGCGGCTCCACCTCAGCCAGTTCAACAGCATGAGCGCCCTGCACGAAATCTACTCCTACATTGTCAAGTACAAAGATGAGGTGAGAACAATGGCAGACATTTTTGTTATGTTTGTTTAGATTGCACCCTACTTTGGATTTGAAGAACTGCTCAGTTGTCGCTCAGTTGTCGCTCTCTCAACTGCTTTTGTAAAAGCTAATGTTTCTCACTGCTCATTTTCTCCCTCCCTCCCTCCCTCCCTCCCTCCCTCTCCCTTTCTCCCTCCCTCTCCCTTTCTCCCTCCCTTCCTCTCTCTCCCTCACTCTCTCCCTCTTTCTCGCATTTTGTTTCTCTCGCTTTCTTATCATCTCTTTCTGTCTCTCTCTGTCTCTCTCTGTCCATCCTCAGATTCTGACGGCTTTGGAGAGGGACGAGCAGTCGCGGAGGCAGAGACTGAGGAGCAAGCTGGAGCAGGTCATCAACACAATGGCCCTGGCCAGCTGAGGACTGACCCTTGCTCTCCTCCTCATCTCCATCGTCCTCTCTTTCTCTCCTCACCCAGAGGAATTTAAACTCAGACAGCGTGGTTTTCAAACCCCCCCTAAAACATGTGATGGAGCTACTGCAAAGGACAGAACAGGGRGCATTCAGCAGTACTGGGCGGGTGTATGTGTGTAAATGCGTGTCTATATATATGTGTGTGTGTGTGTGTCTATGTCAGACCAAGGCACTGGATTTTTCGTCACACACACACCGAGAGACAGCATCACCGGAAAGCATTTTGATTATCGTCGCTGTTGTCATGTTTTTAGTTATTTTCTGTCGGTTTTCCTGAGTTTTGGCGTCGCAAAGCCCTGTATCGTATAACCAGGATGGGACATTTGAAGTGGAATTCCATTTTGGCATCACAAACAGGACATAACATTGTTTGGCATCCTTGGAGCCAATGGGAGATAAGCTCCTCAGGTCACATGTCTCCTGTTGGAATCGAAGATCAATGACTTAACTTTTTTTTCTCCATTTTTTGTTGTATTATTTTTTGTAATAAACTGCCCACTGATCTCTCGCCACCTGTGTTACTGCTGAATTTGCACAATTTACAAATACGTTACCAAGGAAGGCTATATAGATATTATATATAAATACAACTAAACATTTTTAAGAAACAAATATTAGGGTTAAAACAAGCCATCAACAGCAAAACTTTGATTTGATATTCCAGCAAAACAAAATCTACGTAGAAAAAAAAMCGAAGAAACAAAAAGAAACAAAAAAGTTGTGCTGTGCCATGTTTTCTTTTGATGTTGTTTAGTGAAAATACATTTTATTAGATGGAATGTGTATGATTTAAATATGAACATGCTTAGTGACTGAAAAATAATTGTCAAAGTAATAAAAGAAAGGAAGGCACTTTGCCCCTWAGGGCCACCATAGGAAGGCCATCCCATAATATTGTCACATTTCTGTATGGGAATGTTGGACTGGAGCAGTCCTGCGGAAACATTAGATTGCAAATCTGTCGTGCATTCTCAGTTTTTGACAAGTAAACACAGACTCTAGCAAGCATTGCTTCTTTTAATAGACAGTTCTGATGGAATCTAGCATGAAGGTTCATGTTCATCGTCCAGGGCTAAAGAATTTGACAGCTTGTCCTACAGTGGTTGACCAATAGAGAGCATTGCACTACTTGAACCAATTACAATTGTTAGATACTACTGCCCTGTTGGAGCTAGAAAAACAAGCATTTCGCTACACCCACAATAACATCTGCTAAACATGTGTATGTGACAAATAAAATGTGATTTGATCTATAGGCTACCCCACCACCAGTTAGCATTACCACGTCTGATGTCTTACCTGGTGGAATAAAGGTTAAAGAAATAGTTAAATGTGATCAGGGAGGGTTTTACTGAGCCTCTTGGTCTGAAACAACAAAGTTGGGAAAGACAGAAAGCCTTTTCCAGCCCTGGGCCCTTCTTCCTCATCTCTTCCCAATGCTATTCTGCAGATAATAAGCAAGGTGATGGTAGTGTGGTAAAGACTGCTTCTTCTCTCCTAATCCAGAGATCGGAGACAGGCTGGGGCTTTAGCTCTCACCCATAGGGTGGTCTGGACGGTAGAGGGGGGAGGCACCCTCCACTCATTAGCAACACAAGGATAAGTAATCCCTTATCTCCCCTGGTCCTTGTTTCTATCTAAACAAGCTCACTTGCCATGTGTGACTTAAGATGTTTTTCAAAACTTCTCTCTTCTCTTGAGAGGTTTGTTTTTGGAGGTTTGACTTTGTGGAGCGTTTTTTCCCCCGTTTTTTTCTTCTGTTTTCTCTGCTTGCCGAAAACCAAACTGTGGTCTGTAATGTATTTTTGTTGATGTTTGATTTTGTAAATTGTATTTACTTTCGTTTTTTTTATGATGATGAAATGAAATGTAGCTTTTGGCAAAAAAAAATGTATCAGGTTGTTTTCCTTGTTGTTTTTCTCATCTCTCTTTTGAACGTGTAAATTGTGCATTACGCGGTATGCTGAAGATGAAGAGACGTCTTCGGTTTATCTGAAGTTTAAGTACTGTTCATAAGGTTTATCTGAAGTTTACAGTTACTGTTCATAAAGGTTTATTCTGAAGTTGAAGTACGTTCAAAGGTTTATCTGAAGTTTAAGTACTGTTCAGAAGGTTTATCTGAAGTTTAAGTACTGTTCATAAGGTTTATCTGAAGTTTAAAGTACTGTTCATAAGGTTTATCTGAAGTTTAAGTACTGTTCATAAGTTTATCTGAAGTTTAAGTACTGTTCATAAGGTTTATCTGAGTTAAGTACTGTTCAGAAGGTTTATCTGAAGTTTAAGTACTGTTCAGTAAGGTTTATCTGAAGTTTAAGTACTGTTTCAGAGGTTTATCTGAAGTTTAAAGTACTGTTCAAAGGTTTATCTGAAGTTTAAGTACTGTTCATAAGTTTATCTGAAGTTAAGTACTGTTCATAAGGTTTATCTGAAGTTTAAGTACTGTTCATAAGGTTTATCTGAAGTTTAAGTACTGTTCAAAGGTTTATCTGAAGTTTAAGTACTGTTCATAGGTTTATCTGAAGTTTAAGTACTGTCATAAGGTTTATCTGAAGTTTAGAACTGTTCATAAGGTTTATCTGAAGTTTAAGTACTGTTCATAAGGTTTATGAGTTTAAGTACTGTTCATAAGGTTTATCTGAAGTTAGTACTGTTCATAAGGTTTATCTGAAAAAGTTTAAGTACTGTTCAGAAGGTTTATTTTCTGATCTCTACGATCAGTGTAAAATATCACATCAGATAAGCATCTGTGTCTTTTCCAGATGGAATCAGTGACTTGCTGCTTTAATCCATATCTTATTTTTTATATATCATAATTGCTTTTGCAATACATTGTATGCCAGGTTCCTTCCTAAACTCCTCTGAACAGAAATAAAAACAAAACACCCCTTAAATAGACATGACACATTGGTACATCTCAAATGACACCCTAATACCTGTATTGTACACTAAGGCCCTGATCAAAACTAGTACACTATATAGGGTGCCATTTTGGATGTAGTCATTGATGTATACAGCTGTACTGCATTCCTGTTGTCTTTCTCTACGTATCAGACCGTTAATATACAGGTGCTAGCCTGGTCCCGGATCTGTTATGTCTACCCAAACATTTGGCATGACAATGACCATAGTAGTTGACAAGACCGCACAAACAGATCTGGGACCAAGCCATGCAGGTGCTACTTAGTGAGCGAAATAGAACCCTTAAAGGGACCATGTATACGTCGTCCATATTGGGACAGTGTCAGCCTCACAAGAAGTATGACGCTCTCCTAATATGGACACCGCACATTTGTCATATACTAGCGTGCTTGGACCAAACAACACTTCAAAGTTAGCTTCTTTCAACAGTGTGCCTGACTAGTAAATTGTTGGTGAAAAAGCATTACATTTAGAATGAGTCATAATCGGAACATAATCAGAAATGTTTAACTACTGTACGAGTTAAAAAATKTACTCCCCAAATATGCTTAGTCCGCTTTACAGGGCTTTAAAAAAAATTATCCCTGAGTACACAACTTTCCCTTTTTGCTGCGCCTATATCTTTCAGTGCTTTTAGATCACAAGTACATGAAATAGACTGGTCTCCAGAGCTCAGTGATTTTGTTAATAGCAGGCTTATGAATTATCAGCATCATAACTATGTCTGAGGAAAATACATTACACACTGGCAGCTTCCAAATACTTTGTGTTTCTCTCATCACTGCCCTGTTATYTTTTTTAAGAAGACAACTTATTCTCCATTTCTCAGGAAATTGCCTCTTGTTTGGAGAAATTCTCTCTGCATTGTAGTTCTGTTGTTTCAATGTTCTGGCCTTGAGATTTCAATCAATCTGCTTCAGAGGTTTAGCAGGTTCCTAAGTGAGACTCCTTCCCTCCCCATCTCATGATTTGTCCCTGTTTGTTTGTTTGTTTGTATGGCGATTGATTTGTTTTGTCATTGAAGTGGTACGATGTACAGCTTGTCCATTTGATGTGGGCAGGAGGAACCAATGCTAAGACTTGACGCAGCCTGACATGAGGCTGTCATAGGAACAACATAGTGCTTGTCAAAATGGTTTGCGGCTATCCCCACATTATGAAGCATGAATAAGAAAACAATAGATGTTTGGTTGACCATCTCATGCCATATAACAGGATTATTTCTATTGACATACATGTTATGACGGCTTAAGGTCCATATCTCATCATCTCATGTTAGCGGATCATGAACCGYTTACGCCCAAACAGATAGGGGTCATTTCCTGAACCCAGATTGACTATTCCTGGACTAAAAAGATCTTTCAGATGAACAAATGAGCATGATTTTTAGACCAGGCTTAAATGTGGTCTGGGAATCTGTCCCAAAATGACCCATCCAGTCATGCCTACTCATACTATTGCCTTCCCATGCCCTGGTTAGAGAAGATTCTAATCATTTATTTTCCTCATTTATTTTCTAATTGTGGCAAGATCTCAGTAGCTGTACATGTTCCAAATGAAAACTACATAGGATCCAAGAAAGTACAAATCGATCAATTTCAGAAAAACTGGGAGAGGAGTTTTTCCTACTTATAATAATTCTGGTACGTTTTTAAGAGTTTGACTTGCAGCAACTGTCACAAGTGTGCAGGTTATTGTTCATTGTGTAAATATTCTGTTATTTCCTATTTTGCAGATTTACTACTTGTATATAAACACGCATCAAGGAGAGATTAAACATTTTTTTGCTAAATAAAATGGTGTTTTGCGTTTATTTTTGGTGTTAAGAAGTGTACACACACACACACACATCTGTGTAGTGGGAAGGGCTTTCATTATTTTTAGCCAGAGTGAATTCACTCTTGCTTCCTTTCATTATAAGATTATGTTAAAAGCATGCTTAAAAATAGAGTACTGTTATACTGGCTGGTATGGTCTATCATTTCTCATATCTCTACTGGAATAGTATATCAACAGGTTGCCATCCATAGAATTACAGAATCCCATATTGGTGGGACAGTTTAACATTTGATGAATTGCTCTATTACTGTTTGCACTTAACCCTAATTGCTCCAGGGTCGCCGTTGATAATGACAGGGAGGGAGCATTGGGATATGCAAAAAAACTACATTCCAATTCACACATGTATATAATACCCACTTGTACATGTGTGAAATAGGACAAATATAAGTACCTACCAAATAGTTATTATTCTGGATGTTCAAGTGAAATTCAAATGTACCTCTGTTAGATCACTATTCTAATTCCTAATTCTGTGGATTAGTACCAGTGATGAGAACCCATTCTATTCCACTGCCATAGTAAATCTAAATAAATAAATAAACTAGTACATTTAAATGTACTGATATCACAATCAAAATTAAGCAACATTTAAAATGTTAGAATAGAGAATGATTGGTGTTTGGTAGGTGATAATGGTGTTGTTTTGGTGGCAACTACCCCAAGACTAGACATGAGACTTTTCTCTGCTATCTAAGAGCATACTTTTTTCTACAATGTGCTGAATTTAGAATCTTCTTTGTAGGCCATCCTTGGAGCTGGACAGAGGAGGTGGATGATGACAATGTAATTTCCATCTGGATGATTAACCCACCTGTTGCCTTAAGATGTTAAAGAGGTGGTCTCAGCCCTACAGACCTTCACTCACTCCTAGCCCCAGCCCCCCCACCGAGTCCAGTTCAGGATGTCTCTGCTGCAGGGGAGGTAGACTGGTGTGTACCTCATCCTGACTTCACCAGCTCAGTAAGTACCCCTCTGCTTATCTGTCCCTTGCACTATTCTGCTCCAGTGCATGCGGTCACCCCCAGTCTCCAAGTGTTGTACATGGAGCAGTATCAGGACTTCTGGTACACATACATGTCCATCATACAGTAAATTCTGGTGCTTTTACGGGTACTGCCAGCTCTGTCCTGACAAGGGAAACATGGAAACATCTAGCCTGTTCGTAAAGGGAGTTGAGGCCTGACCAATGATCTATATATACACTAGATGACTGACAGGGGGAGCTGTTTTGAAGCGACCGCGCCGCCATCTTGGCACTCCCCCTCCATTGTAAAAAATATTTTGTTAGCTATAGAAATGCATTCATGTCAACATTTGTTTTTGCCACGTTCATTATTTTCCAGACAACTTAATGCAGGGATGGGCAGCTCCAGTCCTCAGGGGCTGGAGTGGTGTCACGCTTTTCCCCCATCCCTAGCAAACACGGCTGATTTAAACTTATTGCATTTCACTCCAATAATTAGTTGATTATTGGAGTGAGATGTGTTGGCTGGGGCAAAAGTGTAACTCCAATCAGGCCCCCAAGAACTGGAGTTGCCCATCCCTGCCTTAATGCATACTTTTAAATTATATTTTATGAGATAAACATACAAATAAAAAATGAAAAATATATAAACGTTTCCTTGAACTATAATTTTTTGAAAGTTCTAATGTTACTGTCCCCACTACAACAAAAAATACGTAAATACATATAATTTTGTCCTTGAAACATTGAATTGAAATAAAATACTGTAGAATTCCATTCATTCCTATGGAGGACTGCTTCTTCTGTGGAGCACAAATATGACCAGAGGCTTCAAAGCCTCTCATTGGCCAATACATAGCATCAGCATTCCAGGGTTTATATACATCATTGTGGCTGACATGGAAAGAGCGACTGGCATACATCCAGTGACATAGAAGACAAAGGCCTGGTGTGACTTTGAGGACACTGATGAGGAGGAGGTTGTGGAGCCTCCACAGAAGAGGCAACATGGCTCTGACAAGCAGTGGCTCTTTACTGATGAGGAGACGGAGAAACTGGAGGCCATTCTAAGAAGGTAATATACAGACAAGTGTACAAGCATGTCAAATATGAGTTGCACCTGTATAATCATTTTTGTAGGTGCACAAAATATTTTTGGAGAATAAATGCAACAACACTTACAAACATGTAAGCTGATATGTGAATAAATTCAATAAGATTTGAAGGCGTGCAACTCAATTTGAGAATGAATGCAACTCCTTTACTAAACTTGCGACTGGTGAATCTTATTCTGTGATTCAAAACTAGATTTGTCCATGTCTAATCTGCGCGCTTTGAGTTTTGTCACAAATTTAGAGACTAACCTCTGCCAAAAGTTTTGTAGTTGTACAAAACAAATCTGGGTTTGTATGATCTGCCCTGCAAGCAAGCAGCAGAGATAAACACGACAGCTCTGGTGGGCCGGGTCTTTTCTTACAACCTGCTTTCAGGGTTCCAGTCTGGGAAGCACGCTTTGCACTGTGCTAAATATGGATCAAATTAGTTCAAATTACTAGCTAAATTATATTCACAGAATTGTAACACTACAGCAAGGCGTTGGTGAAAAAGATGAAAGGCAATATTTAAAATAAGTGTTTGTACATAGCATAATCACTACAAAGCTGATGATTTTGTATTGAAATGACATGGCTGGTTAGCTAGCTAGCATTAGAGCCTTCTGGCTAGCCTGTATCTAGTGGTTCCTGTGTTGTGTAATAGAGCAATAGGTCTAGCAATGTGCATGTCATTTGGTTGAGACTAACATTAGTTTAGAAAATATTTGTTTGCTCTATGTATATTTGAGGAAACGGCACAAACATTTTTTCTAAACTAATGTTAGTCTCAACCAAGTGACATGTACGTTGCTAGACCTATTTCTCTATTACACAACACAGGAACCACTAGATACAGGCTAGCTAGTTAGCAAGCTGAGATCTCTGTTCAAGTTGGTTAACAATAGCTAGCTTGTTAATAATGTTTTGAGGAGAACAGGTTAGCTTCCTGTAGAATCAAGACAAAGGGATGGGGAAGAAGATTAGATGTGCAGTTCCTTCATCTGGCTAATGTAGTGCCCAGACGAGATGAAAGCTAACTGCTACAGAGATAATAAGGTAAGATCTCTCTATTTCTACACTACATGATCAAAATGACGYGGACACCTACTCGTCGAACATTTCATTCTAAAATCATGGGCATTAATATGGAGTTGGTCCCCCCTTTGCTGCTATAACAGCCTCCACTTTCCATTAGATGTTGGAACATTGCTGGGGGGGGGGGACTTGCTTCCATTCAAATGAGGTCGAGCACTAATGTTGGGCGATTAGGCCTGGGTCGCAGTCGCCGTTCCAATTCATCTCAAAGGTGTTCCATGGGGTTGAAGTTAGGGCTCTGTGCAGGCTAGTCAAGTTCTTCCACACCGATCTCGACAAACCATTTCATGGGGGCATTATCATGCTGAAACAGGAAAGGGACATCCCCAAACTGCTGTCACAAAGTTGGAAGCACGGAAACGTATAGAATGTAATTGTATGCTGTAGCATTAAGATTTCCCTTCACTGGAACTGAGGGGCCTAGCCCGAACCATGAACCATGAAAAACAGCCCCAGACCATTATTCTTCCTACACCAAACTTTACAGTTAGCACTATGCATGCCGGCGATTTTAACACGCTTCAGCACTCCTCAGTCCCGTTCTGTGAGCTTGTGTGTCTCATCACTTCGCRGCTGAGCCGTTGTTGCTCCTAGACGTTTCCACTTCACAATAACACCACTTACAGTTGACCAGTGCAGCTCTAGCAGGGCAGACATTTGACAAACTGACTTTTTGGAAAGGTGGCATCCTATGATGGTGCCTTGTTGAAAGTCAGCTCTTCAGTAAGRCCCTTCTACTGCCTATGTTTGTCTTTGGAGATTGCATGGCTGTGTGCTCAATTTTATACACCTGTCCGCAACGTGTGGCTGAAATTGTCGAATCCACTCTTTTGAAATGTCCACATACTTTTGTATATATAGTGTATCTTGATTAGTTCACTAGATGTCAATGTCAAACCAATGCAATGATATTCATTTTATTGGCTTGCTATGTGAGCTTCTTTTCCTGAAAATGTCTGTCTGATACAACTAGCTAGTTGTTGTTGTAGTGACCGTTAAATGTTACAGCCACAACATCATGATCAGGTAGTCATGCATCTGCAGACCAGTGAGGAGGAGGAGAAGCCTGCTTTGGGTGAGCTAGCTAGAACAACATCAACTAGCTAGCTATAATATCAGGAAAAGCATGGATAGAGCTAGCTATCTGTAGTAACATTATTATTTGAAACCACCACATGCACATCAGCTGTATCTGTGTTACGTTCCATATTACGTTTTAATATATTTGTACTGTATTGCTACTTGTCTCAAGTTGTACAAATCATCACCATGAAGAATACTGAATTCTGTTGAATTGTCAAGTGGACTGAATTCTCATTCAAATAATGTTTTCTTTCTCTTTCAGATCTGCTAGCCACACAACCACTGCCTCAGAGTGGTTGGGTAAGCTCCTGCCTGCCTGGCTCTGTCTTGGGGTGACATTGAACATGGCCACAGTGTCTCCCAATCCCCCTGTCTCAGTCCCCAGTAATTCATCTGCAATAGTTTATGTGCCAGGATCAGTTTGGACCCATATTCACAAATTGTCTTTGAGTAGGAGTGCTGACGACGACACCTGGGCATGAATATATATATTTATTGCAGTTTGTACTTTTAGATCATCATTAATCTAATTATATTGTGGTACCTGTATATGGTGGGATCTGACCCTAGATCAGCACTCCTACTCTTGTGGCGCATTTCCATACAGGATTTACCTCAGTGTTTTACCCAAAAGGCTCAGGTTTTTCTGTTTCCATCTACGTGGGCCGGCCGCCGTTTCTCTGAATTTACAGTATCTTAACGGAAGAAAGCATCCGAGCGAGCGAAATAGCGCCCCTCTGTCTCAGTATGTGTAGCGTATCTATCTGATGCTGGCTGGTCARAAAGAGTATGACATTGTTGCCGTCTGTAGCTTTGAACGCAGGGGAAGCCAGCGAGTATTTGGCCTCCCTTGATAATATTTTTTATAAAATAATAGCCAATTAGCGTTGAGCTTAACTGAGTGAGCTTAGCTGTGAATGGTYTTGGCGTATCAACAAAAAAAGTGTCAATGGAAGCCAGTTTGGATTTTGCTTCAGACCAATCACTTCACAAGCCAAACGTCATTATTGACACAAAAAAACTTGTTGCATCACGCTGTGTTGGTGTCCTCCGGTGGCTAGCTAGCTAAAATGTTCCCTTTCCTTAATTAACCATGGATGGAGATAGGGATTTGGACATGTGATTTTACTTAATTATCCGTACGGGCCAATGATTATAACAGCGATTCTGATCCAATCATAAATTCATACATTGTGGAAAGGACGGAAGTTCAACATGTAGCTAATGTTTACTAGCTGGCCTGGCGTATCGTTGCCCATGAAAGGAAGTTAAGCCTAGGACATCAAAAACTAAAAGTGTGTACTGTATGATAGTCATAGACCGTTTAGCCAACATGAAAGAGGAGGATGGAATTGGTGAATTAGAGTGAGTCAACATGTTTGTTCTATTTGCACACACACACACACACACACACACACACACACACACACACACACACACACACACACACACACAGAAATCAGTACCATGGACAGCAACATCACGTTTGGTTTTGGTATCTTTTAGTTGTCACTGTATTAGACTAAGCATACAGTATATTCTTCCTCTTCCTCCTCTTCCTCTACACAAGGCTAGACTCTGTAACAGGTTTTTACAGAGGAGCTCAAACAAATAGGGTAGCTCCTGATTTTCACAAACACAGTGCTGGTGCTTTTTGCAGACTTTGGCAGATTCATCGGCTGTCTCCAGCCAGCCCTCTCAATAGGAATTTAATAAATAGAAATTGGTAGTGCTGTAATAGTGAGCTAAGCCAGTTGAATATATTGGTGCCAGGGATATTGTTTGTGTCTGTGTGCTCCTGAAGTGCTGTTGCCCTGTGTGCTCTTTCATTAGTTTGGTGTTTTTATTATTCTACCTGAATGGCATGAGGCCTGTGTCATGACGTGGCCCTTTCTGGGTATAGATCATGGCTTCCCAGTCTCTCCTACACCCAGGTTCTGTTATCTCAGGTCCTAAATTCCTGGCGGAGATTCTCTCCCCCTGGCCATGCAGAAAGAGAGACACAGAGAACAAAGAATTTCACATGGCGAACTCCTAAATCCCCMAAATGGGAATTTGAAACAGAATGTCCACTTGTGAGGAGGTGGGAATGGTCCGTGGACAGGTATGATGAGTGTGTTTCATTTGGTGACCTCAGAGAGGACAGGAAACACACATAAATATATCTATGAATGTGTACATTTCTCAATTATGAGGTTTGCATCTAAATCTTGTATAAAATGAATGATTAAAGATGAAACTATTTATGAAATGATGTAATATGATGTCAAACCTTTAATGTGAGATAATTGTATTCCCTTTAAAGTTTAACTAAGTCATTGCCCCGCCCCCGTGAGCACAGACATGATCAGGCATAATTTTCTACTGTTACAAATAAACCCCCAACCTGAGGAAATCATCTTCAGACCACGCATACCTCAGTGTAAACTGAGGTGGCACAGGTTTGAGCACCAAGACTAAGCAATCCCACAGCATGAGTTGTGATTGCGAATAGCTATTGAATTCCTAACCATACCACTTGGAGCATTGGCTACACGGCTGGAAATGGTTGAACTCTGAGACTATCGAACCCTACAGAATAAGAGCAAATCTTAGATGCTAATTAATAGTCTCCAGCTAGAAATTATGTAAACCTGGGATTGCGAATACTGACAACTGCTG
Source organism: Salvelinus sp. IW2-2015 (assembly GCF_002910315.2). NCBI lineage: Eukaryota > Metazoa > Chordata > Actinopteri > Salmoniformes > Salmonidae > Salvelinus > Salvelinus sp. IW2-2015. The sequence goes on along the minus strand of NC_036851.1, from coordinate 43,076,393 downwards.
AAACATCTATCTATGAGAGCATTTCTGAATGGTACTCTGAAGTATCCATTCTAACCACGAAGAAACAAAGAAAGAGAGAGAGACTCGGATGGACTGACTCTCCAACAGACGGACTGACGATGCCAACAGAGATCACGACGACACCTGGGCGTAAATATATATATTGATTGCAATTATTCCCGAATGAGTGAGCGTTCATGTGCAAAGGATTWGCATTTCAATTAATATAATTATCAACTGTGTGTGTAGTGATCCCTTTTGTCTTTCCCGCTCTTGCTCAGTCCACACCCACTTCCCTTTGTCCACCAAGTCATCATATCGGCTTAGCCCACTTGGTAATCTTCCCTATAATTTGTTACTAACATATCTACTGTTTAAATGTTGATGCATTTCTGTGATTATTTAKTTAGTTAGTAAATAAATGATTAAACCAAGTGGTGTATGGATGATTTATAGTACAGGCTAGGTTCGTGCAGATAACCAACAAATTACGACGTTTGGAAGGAGACTGACGTGAGATAAATAATAATTCATTAATAAGAAGACTAATTGATCAGATATTAAAATATCTGAAAAGTTATATTAGGAAAATTATAACTTTGTAATCTGAAGATTGTCCTTGGTGCCCCGACTTCCTAGTTAATTACATTTACATGATTAGTTTAATCACGTAATAATAATTACAGAGAATTGATTTGATAAAATAAGTCTTCACTTTTAATGATGCCAAAGACACGACACCTGTTAAAATCAACCCAGTGTGGAGATGAAGCTTTCCATTATAAGAGCCTGGGAGCTCAGAAAAATAATAATTCCGGTTGTTTTTTCTTTGGAATTTCGCCTGCCATATCAATTGTGTTATAATCTCAGACATTATTTAAAAATTTCTAGAAACTGCAAAGTGTTTTCTATCCAATGCTACCAATTATATGCATATCCTGGCTTCTGGGCCTGAGTAACAGGATGTTTACTTTGGTTACAATCTCTGAAGAATTTATTTGGGCTGAAATCTGAGGTGCAGTTAACTCTAATGAACTTATCCTCTGCAACAGAGGTAAATCTGTCTTCCTTTCCTGCGGCGGTCCTCATGAGAGCCAGTTTCATCATACCGCGTAATGTTTTTGCGACCGCAATTGATGAAACTTTCAAAGTTCTTGAAATGTTACGCATTGACTGACCTTCATGTCTTAAAACCTGTTATGGCWGCAGCCCGGCGCCGGTACACCTATGACAACATCCAGCTCAAGTGCAGGGCGCGAAATTCAAAATCTATTTTTTTTWAATATTTAACTTTCACACATTAACAAGTCCAATACAGCATTTGAAAGATAAACATCTTGTCAATCCAGCCAACATGTCCGATTTTTTAAATGTTTTACAGAGAAAACACCACATATATTTATGTTAGCTCACCACCAAATAAAAAAGAGGACAGACATTTTTCACAGCACAAGTATGATGCAAGTAGCATGCACAAGCCAACCTAACTAACCTAGAACCAACCTAAATAACCTAGAAAAAACTACCTCAGATGACAGTCCTATAACAGGTTACACAATAAATCTATGTTTTGTTCAAAAAATGTGCATATTTTAGCTATAAATCAGTTTTACATTACTGCTACCATCATAGCCACCATCACAGCTACAGTCAGAAATCGCACGGGAGTAGCATGCCAAAGAAAATACAGACACCAACGTCAACTACTAATTACACATCATAAAACATTTCAGAACAATATATGGTGGATAGCTAATGAAAGAGAAAGATCTTGTGAATAGAGCCAATATTTCCGATTTTTGAAGTGTTTACAGCGAAAACACCACATATATTTATTTTAGTTCACCACCAATACAAAAGACAGACAGACATTTTTCACAGCAACGGTAGCATGCAAGTAGCATGCACAAAGCTAACCTAACTAACCTAGAACAACACCTGAACCAACCTAAATAACCTAGAAAAAACTCCCTCAGATGACAGTCCTATAACATGTTACACAATAAATCTATGTTTTGTCGAAAATGTGCATATTTTAGCTATAAATCAGTTTTACATTACTGCTACCATCATAGCCACCATCACAGCTACAGTCAGAAATCGCACGGGAGTAGCCAGAGAAAATACAGACACCAACGTCAACTACTAATTACACATCATAAAACATTTCAGAACAATATATGGTGGATAGCTAATGAAAGAATAAGATCTTGTGAATAGTGCCAATATTTCCGATTTTTGAAGTGTTTTACAGCGAAAACACAATATATCGTTATATTAGCTTACTACAATAGCTAGCACACAGCAGCATTGATTCTAGTCAAACGGTAGCATAGCACAGTTCGACAGATATATGAAAAAGCATCCCAAATTGGGTCCTTATCTTTGTTGATCTTCCATCAGAATGTTCTCCAAGGGGTCCTTTGTTCAGAAACGTCTTTATTTCGATCCAGAACGAACAATTTCCCTCTTGAATTAGCAAGCACACTGGCAGTGCGAYGCTAACCTCTCCATCTTGAAAAAATTCTTGCGTCGCATCACGTCTAAAGTCCAGAATAAATTTCAATAATATAATTAAACTATATTGAAAAAACATACTTTAGGATGATATTGTGACATGTATCAAATAAAATCGAAGCCAGATATCATATTCACCGTTAACGAGTGTTTTCCAGGAGCAGAGTCCAGGTCCTACTTCGCGCCCAGAAAAAAAAATAAAGTGCGCAAGCCTCACTCCAAGAGGTTGTGTTCAATCCCAGGACGAGATAATCAAGTGATTTCTTCTCTCACTTCCGCATGACACCCAGGGGAAGGCGTATGACGTGTTTCTACAGTCCTAAGTGACATGCCCTTTTATAGACAAGCTCTTCCGGATAGGAAATTGGCTGTAAAAAGAGTTCTGTTCCACTTAGAGAAATAATTCAAACGTTTTTAGAAACTAGAGACTGTTTTCTATCCAATAGTAATAATAATATRCATATTGTACGAGCAAAAATTGAGTAAGAGGCCGTTTGAAAATGGGCACATATTTTCCATTTTTCAATACACCCCCTGCAGCCATAACAAGTTAAAGTAAAGATGGACTGTCGTTTCTCTTTGCTTATTTTAGCTGTTCTTTCCATAAAATGGACTTGGTCTTTTACCAAAAAGGGCTATCTCCTGTATACCACCCCTACCCTGTTAACAACACAACTGATTGGCTCAAATGCATCAAGAAGGAAAGAAATGCCACAAATTAACTGTTAATTGAAATGCATTCCAGGTGACTACCTCATTAAGCTGGTTGAGAGAATGCCAAGTGTGCAAAGCTGTCATTAAGGCAAATAGTGCCTAATTTGAGGAATCTAAAATATATTTGGATTTGTTTAACACGTTTTTGATTACTGCATGATTCCATATGTGTTATTTCATAGTTTTTGATGACTTCACTATTATTCTACAATGTAGAAAATAGTAAAAATAAAGAAACATACATATATACATATACAGTGCTGTTGGAAAGTATTCAGACCCCTTGACTTTTTCCACATTTTGTTACGTTACAGCCTTATTCTAAAATGGATTTCATTTTTTTTTCTCTAGCCCAGGGGTTCCGCTAGCGGAACACCCACAACATTCAGCTGAAAAGGCAGCGCGCGAAATTCAAAAATATTTTTTTGAAATATGTAACTTTCACACATTAACAAGTCCAATACAGCAAATGAAAGATAAACATCTTGTTAATCTACCCATCGTGTCCGATTTTTTWAATGTTTTACAGCGAAAACACAACATATATTTATGTTAGATCACCACCAAATCCAAAAAACACACAGCCGTTTTTCCCAGCCAAAGATAGAGTCACAAAAGCAGAAATAGAGATACAATTAATCACTAACCTTTGATAATCTTCATAGCATACACTCATAGGACATCATGTTACAACAATACATTTATGTTTTGTTCGATAATGTGCATATTTATATCCCACAATCTCGGTTTACATGGGCGCATGTTCAGAAATGCCTCAAAATATCCAGAGTAATATCCAGAGAGCCACGTCAAATAACAGAAATACTCATCATAAACTTTGATGAAAGATCATGTTTTACATATAATTAAAGATACACTTGTTCTTAACCTCTAATTCCTCCCAAACCCGGATCCGGGAGCACCCCCCACAGTAAAAAGCTGACTAGCATAGCCTAGCATAGCGTCACAAGTAATACTAGCATCTAAATATCATTAAATCACAGGTCAGACACCAGATGAAAGATACACATCTTGTGAATCCAGCCATCATTTCTGATTTTTAAAATGTTTTACAGGGAAGACACAATATGTAAATCTATTAGCTACCACGTTAGCAAAAGACACAACTTTTTTTACTCCACAGTTTTTACTCCATCAGTAGCTATACACAAATTCGACCAAATAGTATATATAGCCACTAACCAAGAAACAACTTCATAAGATGACAGTCTGATAACATATTTATTGTATAGCAATGTTTTTTTAGAAAATGTGCATATTTCAGGTATAAATCACAGTTCTACATTGCAGCTGCAATCTGAAATAGTGCCGAAGCTGCCAGAATAATTACAGAGACCAACGCATACCTAATTACTCATCTTAAAAAATTTCTGAAAAATACACAGCGTACAGCAAATGAAAGCCAACATCTTGTGAATCCAGCCAATATGTCAGATTTTTTAAGTGTTTTCACAGCGAAACACAATATAGCATTATATTAGCGTACCACAATAGCCAGAAACACAACCGCATTTACCAGCAGCAAAGGTTAGCGATCGTAACAATCCAGCAAAACATATATAATTGGACTAACCTTGATATACTTCATCAGATGACAGTCCTGTAACATCATATTACAATGCATATAGGTTTGTTCGAAAATGTGCATATTTAGCAGCACAAATCGTGGTTATACAATGTGATCAGTGGCAACAGGTCATGCATTCTGGCCGGCGCCATCTTGGAAAGGCACCTAATCTAATCAATAAATAATCGTAAACTTGACTAAAAAATACAGGTTGGACAGCAAATGAAAGATGCATTAGTTATTAATGCAACCGCTGAGTTAGATTTTTTAAATAAACGTTACTAGACATACAGTGTGCGTTACAGCCAGACTAGTGCCGCAATAATGGTGGACAAATGCGTTTACATTTTTCCACATAAATACGGAATAACATCATAAATAGCTCTTACTTTTGGATGAGCTTCATCAGAATCTTGGGCAAGTGGTCCTTTGTCCAAAAGAATCGTTGCTTGGTTGTAAAACGTCGTCTTCAACTTCGGAATAGCAGCTAACATTAGCTATGTGGCCACAACATGCAAATGTTCAAAGCGCAATACTAAGGAAATTCCGAAAATAGCAATAACTTGCATAAACTGATATACATCGTTTAAAATAACTTCGTTATGATGTTTCTAACATATATCGAATTAAATTACAGACGGATATGCTAAGGCCGATAACTGAGCGTTTCAAAATGCCATCCTGAGGTCTTGCTTTGCGCAATTACGAACGTCGAAAAGAGAGCTCCCTTCGTTCCTTGGCCTTTTATAAGCTCTGAGAACTACGTAGAAACTCCATTCCACTTCTCATTGGTTACTGACATCCAGGGGAAGGCGGGTGCAGTTCATGTCGACCCATAGGATACATACAGAGCTTTACTGATCTGAGAACAGAGCCTCGTTTTCAGACTTCGCAGTTCCTGTCATGAATTTGCTGCAGAAAGAGTTTGGTTCACCCACAGACATAATTCAAACGGTTTTAGAAACTAGAGATTGTTTTCTATCCAATAGTAATAATAATAATGCATATTGTACGAGCAAGAATTGAGTACGAGGCAGTTTAATTTGGGAACGATAAATGTCCAAGTTGAAACAGCACCCCCTGTAGTGTCAAGTTAATGCAACCGCTGTGTCAGATTTTTTTTTACTTTACGGAAAAGCATACCATGCAATAATCTGAGACGGCGCTCAGAAATACAAAACATTTCTCCGCCATGTTGGAGTCAACAGAAATACGAAATTACATCATAAATATTCCCTTACCTTTGATGATCTTTCATCAGAATGCAGTGCCAGGAATCCTAGTTCCACAATAAATCGTTGTTTTGTTCGATAATGTCCATTACTAGTGTCCCAATTAGCTACTTTTGATAGCACGTTTAGTTCACATGTCCAAACGCTGGCGCTGGTCCAGGCGAACTCGGACGAAAACTTAAAAAAGTTATATTCCAGGTCGAATAAACTTGTCAAATTAAGTAGAGAATCAATCTTCAGGATGTTGTTATCATATATATCCAATAACGTTCCAACCGGAGCGTTCGTTTTTGTCTACAGAGTAATGGAACGCATGGCCATATCATGACTAGTGCGCTTGACCAGGAACTAGCATTCTGCCAGACCACTGACTCAAATAGCTGCCATCCGGCCCCACATCACACTAGAGGCTTCATTCCACGTTCTACTGACTGTTGACATCTAGTGGAAGGCGTAGGAAGTGCGAACAGATCCATATCTTACTGGGATGTGAATAGACGATGAGTTTAACATCAACCAGCCCCAGAATTTCCACTTCCTGTTTGGAAGTTTGCCTGCCATATGAGTTCTGTTATAGTCACAGACATAATTCAAACAGTTTTAGAAACTTCAGAGTGTTTTCTATCCAATACTAATAATAATATGCATATATTAGCATCTGGGACAGAGTAGGAGGCAGTTCACTATAGGCACGCGATTCATCCAAAGTGAAAATGCTGCCCCCTATCCCTAAAAAGTTAATGCCCTATAATGACAAAGTGAAACAGGCATTATCATTTTTTGCTAATAAAAAAAAAACTGAGATACATTATTTAAGTATTCAGACCCTTTGCTATGATACTCGAAATAAATTGAGCTTAGATGCATCCTGTTTACATTGATCAACCTTGAGATGATTCTACAACTTGATTGGAGTCCACCTGTGGTAAATTCAACTGATTGCATATGATTTGGAAAGGCACACACCTGTCTATATAAGGTCCCACAGTTGACAGTGCATGTCAGAGCAAAAATCAGGCCATGATGTTGAAGGAATTGTCCGTAGAGCTCCGAAACAGGATTGTGTCAAGGCACAGATCTGGGGAAGGGTACCCAAAATGTCTGCAGCATTGAAGGTCCCCAAGAACACAGTGGCCTCCATCATTCTTAAGTGTAAGAAGTTTGGAAACTCCAAGACTCTTCCTAGAGCTAGCCGCCTGGCCAAACTGAGCAATCGGGAGAGAAAGGGCTTGGTCAGGAATGTGACCAAGAACCCGATGGTCACTATGACAAAGCTCCAGAGTTCCTCTGTGGAGATGGGAGAACCTTCCAGAAGGACAACCATCTCTACAGCACTCCACTAATCAGGTCTTTATGGTAGAGTGACCAGACAGAAGCCACTCCTCAGTAAAAGGCACATGACAGCCTATTTGGAGTTTGCCAAAAGGCACCTAAAGGACTCTCTCCCAATGAGAAACAAGATTCTCGGTTCTGTTAAAACCAAGATGGAACTCTTTGGCCTGAATGCCAAGCGTCACGTCTGGAGGAAACCTGGCACCATCCCTACGGTGAAGCTTGTTGCGTCAATCCCAAGAAGAATAGAGGCTGTAATCGCTGCCAAAGGTGCTTAAACAAAATACTGTGTAAAGGGTCTGAATACTTATGTAAATGTGATATTTCCGTTTTTTTAATATACATTGCAAACATCTCTAAAAACGGTTTTTGCTTTGTCATTACGGGGTAATGTGTATAGATTGAGGGGGAAAAAACAATTTCATAAATACTTTGAATAAGGTTGTAACGTAAGTTTTTGGGGAAAAAGTCAAGGGGTCTGAATACTTTCCGAATGCACTGTATCTATACATATATATGTATGTATATAAAACAGTTAGTTCCACTATATTAATGTGCTTTCAGAAAGTATTCACACCCCTTGACTTTTCACACATTTTGTTGTTACAGCCTGATCTTAAAATGGATGAAATTGAGAATTTGTGTCACTGGTCTACACACAATAGCTGGCAGCTTCATTAAATGGAACCCGCAAAACACCAGTCTCAGCATCAACAGCGAAGAGGCAACTCCGGGAAGCTGGCCTTCTAGGCAGAGTTCCTCTGTCCAGTGTCTGTGTTCTTTTGCCCATCTTAATCTTTTCTTTTTATTGGCCAGTCTGAGATATGGCTTTTTCTTTGCAACTCTGACTAGAAGGCCAGCATCCCGGAGTCGCCTCTTCACTGTTGACGTTGAGACTGGTGTTTTGCAGGGTACTATTTAATGAAACTGCCAGTTGAGGACTTGTGAGGCATATGTTTCTCAAACTAGACACTCTAATGTACTTGTCCTCTTGCTCAGATGTGCACCGGGACCTCCCACTCCTCTTTCTATTCTGGTTAGAGCCGTTTGTGCTGTTCTGTGAAGGGAGTAGTACACAGCGTTGTATGAGATCTTAATTTCTCTGAACAATAATAGACTGACGATTTTCAAGTAAATGTCTTTGTTTCTGGCCATCTTGAGCCCGTAATCGAACCCACAAATGCTGATGCTCCAGATACTCAACTGTCTAAAGAAGGACAGTTTTATTGCTTCTTTAATCAGTACAACAGTTTTCAGCTGTGCTAACAATATTTCAAACAGGTTTTCTAATGATTAATTAGCCTTTTAAAATGATAAACTTGGATTAGCTAACACAGTGTGCCATTGGAACACAGGAGTGATGGTTTCTGATAATGTACGCCTATGTAGATATTCCATTAAACATCTTGTCTTTCCAGTTACAATAGTCATTTACAACATTAACAATGTCTACACTGTATTTCTGATCAATTTGATGTTATTTTAATGGACAAAAAATGTGATTTTCCTTTAAAAACAAGGACATTTCTAAGTGACCCCAAACATTTGAACGGTAGTATAAATATAATAAACATTTTAAAACAATACATACTATAAACCTGCTAAATTCCTCACATCATAAAAAACTAACAGAATAAAAAAGTATATATTTTTGAAGATGCAACAATTGTTCATGAAGCAAACATTGGATTTGGTGAAGGTGTCTGTTTCCGCCCCCTCCTTCATCTGTGGTGCTCATTCCACATATCATTAAGAGTCTTGTCAACATCAACAGTCATGAAGGTGTTATTCTGAACTACACCCTCTTCCTAATTGAGAACGGTAATATAAAATCTGATGGGCAGCCGCAGACACCCACATAACCTCCATAAAGTCTATAGACATGTTTAAAGATTTTTCAGTCAAGAATGTTGCCGTGATGTGTAGAAGCTGTTATTGACAAAAGGGGATATTAATGAATGTTACATAGAGAACGATGTTGTTCCGTGCACAATAGATTGAGGAGGAGTGGTAATTAGAAAAGTGGTGGTGGATTGCATGTGGATGGTAGTCATGGATAATGATGGGTGTTAGTCGTCCTAGCAAATCATTTTAATTAAAATGTAGTCCACTCCAGATCAGCTAAATGTTCACGTTTGCAAAAAGGATATACAACCCCAACAAAACACTCACTGCTCTTGTTACAAATGCATGACTATTGTCTCACGTTAATCAGGACAGCCCTAATCAACAGTCACAAAGTGCTTTACAGACACTGAGCCAAAACCCCAAAGAGCAAGCAATGCAGAGGCAGAAACACAGTGAGTACCTGGCTAAACTTGATAAGCAGGTGTCTGGGACAAGGTAGAACRCCTGGTGAAATCAGGCCAGGGGTCCACAGCTGCAGTCGGAAYGACAGCACAACTAGGGACTCACGTCCTACAGGAGGGTAGTGCCATGACTGCCCTGCTCGGGTCAGGTTACCCTGGACCACAATCCTACAGAGAGATCTCTCACACCCACCAGAGGGGAAGAGATCGAGAGGTATGGAGGTGGTGGGTTTTATGACACCTCACGCCCATTGTAAATCTTAAGGCAGCAGAACATTAACATGCAATAAATGGACTTTGGGACAATAGGTTTCGTCAGCCAGAATGGTGGTAATGACGATAGATGGAATATGAAAATTAATKTTTTTTTGGTTWTGTTACTAAAAGTTAAAGGACGACATTATAACGAAGCATTGTAACTCTAAGAGTGTTCCTAATATTTACATATTGTACGTTGTGTGGAAAAGGTAAAGATCAAGGAGAATGTTTTTGTAAAGATGAAATGTGAAGTTAGTTGTCTAAATTGGATCTGAGTAAAATCCAGACCTTGCCTCGTAACTTGGTACGCCCAGAGAATTGCCCTAAAGGCGGAAATGCCCATTTCTGACCCGAGGGTATAACACATGTGAGTTAAGAATTAACATATTAGACTAARTGACCCTGAGATGCAGCCAATGTCTGAGTGGTCAGCAAACCCAAAACGCAACACAAGGTTGAAGAAGACAAAGGAACCTTTTAACAACCTATGCTACGGACGAGTAGCTGTATCTAAAGGGGGTGAATTCAAGCAGGACCACCTGGTCACCGCTCTCCAAGGAATCGTGTGTCTACACTGTTTTCCTTCCCACGCTGGAACCATCCACACGGCTGATTAGTCCTCCTCAGAAAACCCTTTTTCAGAACAAGGGTGAGGAAACAGACCACTAAGAGAAAGGACACTGACATTGTGAGGAGAAACAGAGAGTTACACCTGGTAACCGAAGACGGACCGTCATCAGAGAAGTCGGAATCCGGTCCACGCAGAGACAACCCATCGGAGACATTCAACACGTAATTACATCATTATATTCTGACCCATAAGAGCGGCAGTTCGGGGCAAGGTTAGGGTTAAAATAAGCATAGCTGACAAATGCACCCAAGTGTGTTTTTCTCTCGTGCACTCTCTTTCTCTCTCTTTTGAAATCCCCATCTTGTGTAACACGTGTCATACTGTGTTGGCCCGCTAGCGACCTGTTTTAAGTTCTAATCATTAGCCTAAGTTCTAATCATATCATCAGTGTTTGTGTATGTGTATCTTATATTATCATTTCAGCTTGTTAGTAAATAAATAATCAACTCAATTGGTGTGGTACGGACTTATTTGGTGAGACTCGGGTTTGTGCAGGTTCCTGGATTATGCGACTGTTCAGAATGAGACTGTAGAGGACATTGATTCATTAGCGACTGTGGTAAAATCGATATTCTGATATTCTTTAAGTTAATTTGGGAAATAAAAACTCAATAAAGCTAAAACTTTCCATGGTGCCCCAGGTTAATGAGTTAATAATTGCCTGATTAATTTCATCACGTAATTATCAACCGTTAATCATTTGACGAGCAGCAGTCGTCACATTAATCAATACAACGTCACGACAGGAGAGACAGAGACAGAGAGAAAGATGGGAGGCTAGTGGGAGCATGCCTAAGATCACACATTACACCAGGGCACAAATTCACAAAGCATCGAATGCTGCTTTTCGATTGCAACACCAGTGTTACACTAGTGTACAGTATATTCACTCTTTATGTTATGCTAGGGAATTGTGTTTCTATAGCTGGGGCTGATAGTGAGGACAGGTGAAGTGCAGAATCAATAACCTCTGCATAATTTAAACAGTTGCTTTGTGAGAAGGTGTTAAAGTGTACAGTTAGCCATTGTTATGTAAAAGACAGCTGAAAAGTACCAGTGGCCTGCCTTTGGCAGGTCCGCCAGAGCCATGGCTCAGTGAGACACGGTTGCTGGCCGACGTAGATGGAAACAGAAAAGTCTGAGCCTTTTGGGTAAAACACTGATGTAAATCCTATATGGAAATGTGCCACAAGAGTAGGAGTTCTGATCTAGAGTCAGGTCCCCCAGTCAATATAATTTGATTCATTATGATCTAAAAGTAAAAACTGATCCTAGATCAGCACTCCTACTTTAAAACTTCTCTGGGATATCTTGGCCAAAAGCCAGTAAAAATGCAGAGATCCAAATTCAAATAAATTACTATAAAAATCAAACTTTCATGAAATCACACATGAAAGATACCAAATTAAAGCTACACTTGTTGTGAATCCAGCCAACATGTCAGAATTCAAATAGGCTTYACGACGAAAGCACACCAAACGATTATGTTAGGTCAGAGCCAAGTCACAGAAAAACACAGCCATTTTTCCAGCCAAAGAGAGGAGTAACAAAAAGCAGAAAKASAGATAAAATKAATCACTAACCKTTGATGATCTTCATCAGATGASACTCATAGRACTTCATGTTACACAATACATGTATGTTTTGTTCRGTAAAGTTCATATTTATATCCAAAAATCTGAGTTTAGGCGGGACGCTACTGTCTCACTTGGCCAAAAGCAAGAGAAAATGCAGAGCGCCAAATTCAAATAAATTACTATAAACATCTAACTTTCATGAAATCACACATGAAAGATACCAAATTAAAGCTACACTGGTGGTGAATTCATGCCTAACCTTTGACGAGCTTCTGTTGTTGGCACTCCAATATGTCCCATAAACATCACAAATGGTCCTTTTGTTCGATTAATTCCGTCGATATATATCCAAAATGTCAATTTATTTGGCGCGCTTGATACAGAAAAACACAGGTTCCAACTTGTTAAACGATACTACAAAATATCTCAAAAGTTACCTGTAAACTTTCCCAAAACATTTCAAACTACTTTTGTAATAAAACTTTAGGTGTTTTAACGTAAATAATCGATAAAATTGAAGACGGGATGATCTGTGTTCAATACAGGATTAAAACAAACTGTAGCTAGCTTTCTGGTCACGCGCCTCTAACAAACAGGACACTTTAAGTGACCCTCGTTCAAGATGGCCGTACTTCTTCATTACACAAAGAAAAAAACCTCAACCAATTTCTAAGACTGTTGACATCCAGTGGAAGCGGTAGGAACTGCTAGAAGGTCAATTAGAAATCTGGAATCCCAATGAAAATCCATTGAAAAGAGAGTGACCTCAACATTTTTTAAATCTGAATGGTTTGTCCTCGGGGTTGCGCCTGCTAAATACGTTCTGTTATACTCACAGACATGTTTCATACAGTTTTAGAAACTTCAGAGTGTTTTCTATCCAAATCTACTAATAATATGCATACCTTATCTTCTGGGGATGATTAGCTGGCAGTTGATTTTGGGTACGCTTTTCATCTAAACGTGAAAATGCTACTCCCCTATCCTAGAGAGGTTTTAAGAAGCTTTGTGAATAGGGGTACAGATAAGACGACCCTAGATAAGTTAACCCTAGCCCCCCGGCACGTAAACTATTGCAGAATAATTACTGGAGACTGAGACACTGTGGCCCTGTCCAATGTCACCCCTGGACAGGGCCAGGCAGGAAGGAGCTTACCTGACCACTCTGAGGCAGTGGTTGTGTGGCTAGCAGAGGCAGACGTGTGCTTAGCAGATCTGAAAGAGAGGCACAACATTATTTGAATGGGAATTCAGTCCACTTGACAATTCAACAGAATTCAGTTTTCTTGTACTTGTACAAGTACTTGTACTTGTACAACTTGTACAACTTGCAACAGATAGCAATACAGTACAAATATACACTGAGTATCCACAACATTAAGAACACCTGCTTTTTCCATGACATAAACTGACCAGGTGAATCCAGGTAAACGCTATAATAATATGGAATGTAACACAGATACAGATGATGTGCATGTGGTGGTTTCAAATAATAATGTTACTACAGGTAGCTAGCTCTATCCATGCTTTTCCTGAAAATGTCTATCTGATAGGGTTTTCTTCCTACTGGTCTACAGATGCATGACTACATGATCATGATGTTGTTGCTGTAATATTTAACGGGCACTAGAACAACAACAACTAGCTAGCCATTTCAGAGACATTTTCAGAAAAGCAGCTCATATAGCAAACCAATAAAATGAATATCATTGCATTGATTCAACATTGACATCTAGCTAGCTAATAAAGATAGAATCTGAGAGATCTTACCTTTTTATCTCTGTAGCAGTCAGCTTTCGTCTGGGCTCTGCTTCAGCCAGATGAAGGATCTACACATCTAATCTTTTCCCCCATCCCCTCTTGTCTTGATTCTACGGGAGCTAGCCTGTTCTCCTCAAAATGTTGTTAGCTAACTAGCTAATTTTAGACAAATGTCAGTCTCAACCAAATGACAAGTACATAGCTAGACCTATTGCTCTATTACACAACAGAAGGCTCTAATTCTAGCTAGCTAGCTAACCTGCCATATAATTTCAATAGAAAAGAGGCTAACTAGCTAGCATCAGCTTTGTAGCAGTTATGCTACATGGAAACACTGGTTTTAATTATTCCCTTCATCTTTCTCAGCAACAACTTGTTGTAGCTTTCAAATTCTGTGAATATAATTTAGTAATTTTAACAAATTTGATCCATATTAAGCACAGTGGAAAGTGTGCTTCCCAGACCGGAACCCTGTGAAACTATAAAACCTTGGGTTAGTCGCTAAATTAGTGAAAACACTCAGAGCACCCAGATTCGAGCAAATGTAGATTTAAGTCACAGAAGATTCACCAGTCGCAAGTTTTTTTAAGGAGTTGCATTAATTCTCAAATTGATTTGCATGCCTGCAAATCTTATTGAATTTATTTGCATATCAAGTTACATATTGCGAGTGTTGTTGCATTTATTCTCAAAATAAGTTACATGTTTACAAATATTTTGTTCAGCTACAAAACTGATTATACTGGTGCAACTCATATTTTACATGTGCAACTCATACATTACATGCTTGTACACTTATGTCTCTATTTTACCTTCATACCATTCCGGGGGTGTTGGAGTTGGCTGTAGAGATGGGCTTCATCTCTGCCCCTGAGGTATGTTATTAATAATTGCTTATTTTTACGTATATCTTATCAACAAAAAAATAATAATTACATCTCACAAATTTGTGATGTATTTTCTGAGTGCCTGTGTGCGTGAAGAAGTGTACGTGAGCGAGTGTGCATTTGTGTATGCGCCAGCTGGCCTGCATTTGCAATATAGGCCCTATATTATACATTTTCATACCTCAAGGTATATATGGGGCATCTTTGAAAAAGCTCAAGCTTTTCTTATATATACATATATTTTTGTTGCTCCAGCTTAACGTCAGCACTTCTTCCCCATCCAGCATAAGGATTCAATGAACCCAGATAGACAGAAAACGTTATCGTTTGCACCATGTGTAACCAGCCGGGTTAATTCAATTAAATTTCTTTCTGAGGAGGAAAGCTGAAATTGTGTAATGGTCGTGGGAGCACTGAATCTAGTAATGATCCTGTCAGAGACAAATGATCTCTCTCCACACTAACATTATGATGAATTATTCTGTGTGTGTGTGTTAGTGTGTGGTGATGTGTGTGTCTTTACATAAAAAATGCTGTTGCTAGTAACATGAGCTATTTTTTCTTATTTTTCTCTAATCTCGCTTAGTTACAATTAGAGAGCAGCGCCAATGAACAAAATGGAATTGGAATTCTATCTTTCGCTGAGGACTCTTTTGGTATATCCGTCATAGGTGGGGAGGAACCAAAAACCCTCGGTGGCGGTGGAATCTGGGGCTCTTAAATGACGTTGCACGGTGCAGGTGTTCGGTGTTCGAGGTGGCAGGCATGACCGGTCGGTGGGATGCTACAAGCCGGATTACTGTCAGTGTTATTCTTAACTCATAGGTCCACTTAATAGGTTGTGTGAGTGGTGGGGATACTACAGATAGTGCCAACCTTCATTCCTCCTACACACAAATCTCTTCTCTCCTTAGAGTAGTCACTATCTGCAGCCAAAATGGCCAGCTGAAGTACCATAAACCTGATAAATACATTGTCTTCTGTAGGCCTGTGTAACAGAGGTCGCTTGGTGAACCACAATAAACTTGCCTGAGATTGGATGACTTGTTAGCGCTCCATGCTAATGCCTAGGCTTTAACACAGTCTCATGTTGTTTAAATGAACCAGCTTTAATGTTGGAATAATATGGACTTGGAAGCAAAAGTGTGATTTTTGGATGGAGTAAGATTATACATGAGGAACTTAAAACTTCTTGTCAATATGGGGGCGCTGTTGTAAAACTTTGTAAAAAATCGTGCCCAAATTAAACTGCCTCGTACTCTATTCTAGATCGTACAATATGCATATTATTATTACTATTGGATAGAAAACACTCTCAAGTTTCTAAAACCGTTTGAATTATATCTGTGAGTAAAACAGAACTCATTTTGCAGCAAACTTCCTGACAGGAAGTGAAAAATCTGAAATCGAGGCTCTGTTCCAGGGCCATCCTATTCAATTGCTTGAAATCTATGGATATACATGCACTTCATACGCCTTCCACTAGATGTCAACAGGCAGTGGAAGGTGGAATGGGGTGTCTAGCTTGATCTGAGGTCGAACAAGAGCTCTTGGAATGACGTGACCACAATTTCCTTTGTCTACCAAGGCAAGGAAGGACAAGGAAGGACAAGGAAGGAAGGACATCAGCATTGGCTTCTGAAAAGCGTTCGGTATAGACGGCTAATATCTCCGGCTTTGATTTTATTTGATACATGTGATAATATCATCGTAAAGTATGTTTTTTCAATATAGTTTTATCAGATTATTCAACGTTTATCGGGAGTTTTGGAGTTTTCCGTTCTCTGCGTTAGGTGAAGATGGACATCTTCACGCCACTTGGCTAGCTAAGGTTGCTAATTCGACAGAAGAAGAGGACATTCTAAAACCAAACAACGATTTATTCTGGACAAAGGATGTTATTTYGTATTTTTGTGTGAAATGTTTAGTCCTATTCTCCGCCCTTATAGCGGGCGCTGTCTTGCAATAACGCTAGCTGTATGTCGTACTAAAGTTATTTTTAAAAATCTAACACAGCGGTTGCATTAACAACCAGTGTATCTTTCATTTGCTGTACAACATATATTTTTTTGTAAAGTTTATGATGAGTTCTTTGATTAGATTAGGTGACTGTCCAAAATATCTCCAAAATATCTATTTTGTGCATTTCTGCTACGTATTCACAATGTAAAACCAAGATTTGTATCTTTAAATATGCACATTTTCGAACAAAACATATATGTATTGTGTAACATGATGTTATAAGACTGTCATCTGATGAAGTTGGTCAAGATTAGTGATTAATTTTATATCTTTTGCTGTTTTTTTGCGATCGCTACCTTTTGCTGCTGATAAATGCGGTTGTGTGTTTGGCTATTGTGGTAAGATAATATAATGCTATATTGTGTTTTCGCTGTAAAACACAACAAAAAGTTTATCTTTCATTTGCTGTACACCATGTATTTTTCATAAATGTTTTATGATGAGTATTTAGGTATTTCACGTTGCTCTCTGTAATTATTCTGGCTGCTTTGGTGATATTTTTGATGGTAGCGGCAATGTAAAACTATGATTTATACCTCAAATATGCACATTTTCGAACAAAACATAGATTTATTGTATAACATGTTATAAGACTGTCATCTGATGAAGTTGTTTCTTGGTTAGTGACTAATTATATCTCTATTTRGTCGGTTTTSTGATAGCTACCTATGCGGTAGAAAATTTTTGAAAATATGCGGTTGAGTCTTTTGCTATTGTGGTTAGCTAATAGAAATACATATTGTGTTTTCGCTGTAAAACATTTTAAAAATCGGAAATGATGGCTGGATTCACAAGATGTTTATCTTTCATTTGCTGTATTGGACTTGTGATTTCATGAAAATTATGTTATATGATATCCCTGTGGCGTTAGGCTAGGCTATGCTAGTCAGCTTTTTTGATGGGGGGTCCCGGATCCGGGTTTGTGACTCGTTAGAGGTTAACAATAAATGTAGGGCTCTATTCAATCCATATAGCGGAAGTTCAGCTTTATAGCGTGACTGGAAGTTAAAGGCAATGTTCCCGTGGTCGTGGAGACTGCATTCACGGTAAACGTTGCATATTATGGCGACTCATAGTAAATGACCTTCAGCGATATAGATTGAATAGAGTCCCTTAATTAAACAACAATAACTAGATGTAAACTTCATTGTTCATTAATAAACTTCACTGTTCATTAATTTCCCACAGTGTGTGTGTGGAAACGAATGAAAAACAAATCTTGAGTTGTTTTGTGATTTTCCATCAAACTGATGAATGGTCTCTTCTCGTTCTGCTACAGTATCGACCTGGGGTTGGTTTGGGCAATCAGAAATAAAAGGCTTTGTAAGCCATTGATTGAGCTTGGATCATCTGCTATTCTTCCTCTATTCAACAATTTCTGGGGTTTTTTTTTCAGACAAGCTCTGAAAGCACCGATTGAGATGTACAGTGAAGACTTTGACCTTTAGGCACCTCTTAATTCTCCTTGAGCCCTTTGTAGCCTCCCGTCCTCTTCCTCCACCTATCTGACCGTACCCCCCCCCCTTTGGAGACTGGCGGTCCACAGGGGTGGTCAGGATTTCCAGCTGTCTCCCTTCCCAGTGATGAGGTCAGCCCCCCGCAGAATGAGAGGGGTCGGTCCTCACACCTTCACTCATGGATGGAGAGATAAGGTGAAAGGGGACGGAGGGTAGGGGTGATGCGTGTGTGTGCATGCCTGTGTGTGCGTGTCTGAGCGGTTCTGTGCCTGTCTGTGTGTTTTTGATGGCAGCGGGGTCATGCACAGAAAGTCCCTGACATTGCTGTTCCATTTAATCATGGCTCACTTCTGATGACTGTTCTGCATCGTAACTGAATGGTCTAGGATTGTCACTGATTGCTAGAGAAGTCTGCCGTCACAGACACAATGCAGCTGTCTTTGATGTTGGAAATGTCCCGCTTGCTTTTTCCCATTTTCTTAAATGTGTCTTGGTTTTTCACTGGAATTCGTTTAAAAGGCATATCCAGTGAAAAATAGTGACTCTTTATATTGTGACTCTCGCTTTATGGGTGAGCAGCAAAGAATTCTTAACACATTGTTTAAAATGGGTAATATTATTATTATGATTTTTTTTTTACAGTTTACTTCAGAAATATGTTGATGTGTAACTCAAACCGTATCAGAGGACGGATGGACCCCAAGTTCTTATCAGGCACTAGCAGCGGACTCCTAAATCCTTAAAAGACGATCCATAAGCCTCACTCTTTCTGTATTAATACCCTTCATGTCCACTTTAGCCTGTTCATGTCTGATCAACAGAACAATTCACAGTTCAAACATGTTCCACAGTTCAGCCTCAGACTTGGTGCCCTCTAACCTCCACCCTCACCCTTCCCAAGCCACTGTCACTTTCATTTCACTGTGTTGTTTTAACGAGCAGCACTCATGAATGAAACACACTTTTTGGGTGCGTTTCACACATGGCGGCATGTCATCAAGTGCATTGTTGGGCAAAGGAGATAAAAATTGCTTGGCAGTGGAACTGACACACTGGCTTTTAGTTAGTCCAATGAAATATATTGTAGGGAGATGGGGTTATGGATTGAGAATCAAATACCAGGAGATGATGTTCAGTTCAGCCACCCCCCCTTCCTAACCCCCTTAACAGTCCCCCCTTTAATGCTGTTTTGTGGCAAAGAGATAAGACCGCCACTGCCCCTTCCTACCCCCCTTAACAGTCCCCCCTTTAATGCTGTTTTGTGGCAAAGAGATAAGACCGCCACTGCCCCTTCCTACCCCCCTTAACAGGCGGGGTAGGTAGCTATCACAAAACCGACCAAATAGAGATATAATTAGTCACTAACCAAGAAACAACTTCATCAGATGACAGTCTTATAACATGTTATACAATACATTTATGTTTTGTTCGAAAAATKTGCATATTTGAGGTATAAATCATAGTTTTACATTGCAGCTACCATCACAAATAGCACCGAAGCAGCCAGAATAATTACAGAGAGCAACATGAAATACATGAATACTCATCATAAAACATTTATGAAAAATACATGGTGTACAGCAAATGAAAGATAAGCATCTTGTGAATCCAGCCAATATTTCCGATTTTTTATGTGTTTTACAGAGAAAACACAATATAGAATTATATTAGCTTACCACAATAGCCAAACACACAAATGCATTTATTCACCGCAAAAGGTAGCAATCGCAAAAACCAGCAAAATATATAAAATTAATCACTAACCTTGAATAACTTCATCAGATGACAGTCTTATAACATCAGGTTATACAATACACTTATGTTTTGTTCGAAAATGTGCATATTTAGAGCTACAAATCCTGATTATACATTGTGAATACGTAGCATCGATTCACCAGAATCTCCAGAGATATTTTGGACACTCACCTAATCTGACCAAAGAACTCATCATAAACTTTACATAAAAATACTTGTTGTATGGCAAATGAAAGATACACTGGTTATTAATGCAACCGCCGTGTTAGAATTTAAAAAATAACTTTACCATAACATACATTGCGAGACAGCGCTCGCCAAAACGGCAGAGAATAGGAATCAACATTTTCCACAGAAATACGAAATAACATCATAAATTGTTCTTACTTTTGCTGAGCTTCCATCAGAATCTTGTACAAGGAGTCCTTGGTCCAGAATAAATAGTTGTTTGGTTTTAGAATGTCCTTTTCTTCTGTCGAATTCGCACCACAATGCTAGCCAATGTTGATAACGTTCCCATCTTCTCTCGACGCAAAGAACGGAAAACTCCAAAAGTCCCAATAAATGTTGAAAAACTGATAAAACTCGGTTGAAAAAACCTACTTTACGATGTTATTATCACATATATCAAATAAAATCAGAGCCGGAGATATTCGCCGTGTAAACCGAACGCTTATCAGAAGACAATATCGAGGTACTTCGCGCGCCTTGGTAGACAAAGGAAATTCCTGACCTGCCACTCCAAAAGCTCTTGTTCGACCTCAGATCAAGCTAGACACCCCATTCCACCTTCCACTGTCTGTTGACATCTAGTGGAAGGCGTATGAAGTTTTTCCAAAGTGAAAACAGCGCCACCATATTGAAAATAAGTTTTAAAACAGTGTCCAAAGAAGGGCCAGATGTATACAGAATGGTGTCATCTGCGTAGAAGTGGATCAGGGAATCACCCGCAGCAAGAGCGACATCGTTGATATTTACAGATAAAAGAGTCGGCCCGAGAATTGAACCCTGTGGTACCCCCATAGAGACTGCAAGAGGTCCGGACAACAGGCCCTCCGATTTTACAAACTGATCTCTGTCTGCGAAGTAGTTGGTGAACCAGGCGAAGCAGTCATTTGAGAAACCAGGGCTATTGAGTCTGCCGATAAGAATACGGTGATTGACAGAGTCGAAAGCCTTGACCAGGTCGTTGAAGACGGCTGCACAGTACTGTCTTTTATCGATGGCGGTTATGATATCGTTTTGTACCTTGACCTTGAGGTGCACCCATGACCAGCTCGGAAACCGATTGCACAGCGGAGAACGTACGGTGGGATTCGAAATGGTCAGTAATCTGTTTATTAACTTGGCTTTCAAAGACTTTAGAAAGGCAGGGCAGGATGGAAATAGTTCTATAACAGTTTGGTTCTAGAGTGTCACCCCCTTTGACGAGGGGGATGACCGTGGCAACTTTCCAATCTTTAGGGATCTCGTGCGAAACGAAAGAGAGGCTGAACAGACTGGTAATTGGGGTTGCAACAATAGCGGTGAGAAATTTTAGAAAGAGAAGGTTCAGATTGTCTAGCCCAGCTGATTTGTATGGGTCCAGGTTTGCAGCTCTTTCAGAACATCTGCGATCTGGATTTGGGTGAAGGAGAAGCTGGGGAGGCTCGGGCAAGTAGCTGTGAGGGGTGCGGAGCTGTTGGCCGGGGTTGGGGTAGCCATGAGGAAAGCATGGCCGGCCGTAGAGAAATGCTTATTGAAATTTTCGATTATCATGAATTTATCGGTGGTGACCGTGTCGCCTAGCCTTAGTACAGTGGGCAGCTGGGAGGTGCTGCTCTTGTTCTCCATGGACTTTACAGTGTCCCAAAACGTTTTGGAGTTAGAGCTACAGGATGCAAATTTCTGTTTGAAAAAGCTAGCCTTTGCTTTCCTGACTGACTGTATTGGGTCCTGACTTCCCTGAACAGTTGCAGATCGCGGGGACTATTCAATGCTATTGCAGTCCTACACAGGATGTTTTTGTGCTGGTCRAGGGCAGTCAGGTCTGGAGTGAACCAATGGCTATATCTGTTCTTAGTTCTTCATTTCTTGAAAGGGGCATGCTTATTTAAGATGGTGAGGAAATTACTTTTAAAGAACGACCAAGCATCCTCGACTGACAGGATGAGGTCAATATCCTTCCAGGATACCTGGGCCAGGTCGAGTAGAAAGGCCTGCTCGCAGAAGTGGTAAAGGGCACGTTTGACAGTGATGAGGGGTGGTCGTTTGACCGCGGACCCATAGTGGATAGAGGCAATGAGGCAGTGATCGCTGAGATCCTGATTGAAAACAGCAGAGGTGTATTTGGAGGGCAAGTTGGTCAGGATAATATCTATAAGGGTGCCCATGTTTACGGATTTAGGGTTGTACCTGGTGGTTTCCTTGATAACTTGTGTGAGATTGAGGGCATCTAGCTTAGATTGTAGGACTGCTGGGGTGTTAAACATATCCCAGTTTAGGTCACCTAACAGAACGAACTCTGAAGATTGATGGGGGGCAATCAATTCACATATGGTGTCCAGAGGACAGCTGGGAGCTGATGGGGTCGATTACAGGCGGCAACAGTGAGAGACTTATTTCTGGAGAGATTCATTTTTTAATTAGAAGCTCGAACTGTTTGGGCATAGACCTGGAAAGTATGACAGAACTTTGCAAGCATCTCTGCAGTAGATTGCAACTCCTCCCCCTTTGGCAGTTCTATCTTGATGGAAAATGTTGTAGTTGGGTATGGAAATCTCAGAATTTTTGGTGGCCTTCCTAAGCCAGGATTCGGACACGGCAAGGACATCAGGGTTGGGGAGTTGCTAAAGCAGTGAGTAAAACAAACTTAGTGTCACGTTCTGACCATAGTTCTTTTGTATTTTCTTTGTTTTAGTGTGGTCAGGGCGTGAGTTGGGTGGGTTATCTATGTTTTGTGTTTCTATGTTGGGTTTGTCGTTTGGCCTGATATGGTTCTCAATCAGAGGCAGGTGTTTGTCATTGTCTCTGATTGGGAACCATATTTAGGTAGCCTGTTTTGTCTTTTGGTTTGTGGGTGTTTGTTTCCGTGTCAGTGTTTGTCGCCACACGGTACTGTTTCGTTTGGTCATCGTTTATTGTTTTTGTTCCTGTGTTCAGTTTTGGGATTTTATTATTTTATTTAAAGACATGAACACTTACCACGCTGCGCTTTGGTCCTCCTCTCTTCCACATTACGACGATCGTTACAGAAACACCCACCAAGAAAGGACCAAGCAGCGTGGTAACAGGCAGCAGCAGCAGGAGAGGCAGCGATACCTGGAGAACTGGACTTGGGAGGAAGTATTAGACGGCAAGGGACCATGGGAACAGCCGGGGGAATATCGCCGCCCCAAAGCAGAGCTGGAGGCAGCGAAAGCCGAGAGGAGGCATTATGAGGAGCTAGCTCGGCAGCGCGGCTGGAAGCCCGAGAGGCAGCCCCAAAAATGTATTGGGGGAGACACACGGGAGTGGTGTTAAGCCAGGTAGGAGACCTGAGCCAACTCCCCGTGCTTACCGTGGAGAGAGAGGGCGTCGTACTGGTCAGGCACCATGTTATGCGGTGGAGCGCACGGTGTCTCCAGTGTCGCTTAGCCCGGTGCGATACATCCCAGCTCCTCGTATCGGCCGGGCTAGAGTGGGCATCGAGCCAGGTGCCATGAAGCCGGCTCAGCGCATCTGGTCTCCAGTGCGTCTCCTCGGGCCGGTGTACATGGCACCAGCCTTACGCATTGTGTCCCCGGTTCGCCAGCACAGCCCAGTGCGGGCTATTCCACCTCGCCGCACTGGCCTGGCTACGGGGAGCATTCAACCAGGTAAGGTTGGGCAGGCTCGGTGTTCGAGACCTCCTGTGCGCCTTCACGGTCTGGTCGTTTGGTCATCGTTTATTGTTTTTGTTCCTGTGTTCAGTTTTTGGATTTTATTAAAGACATGAACACTTACCACGCTGCGCTTTGGTCCTGCTCTCTTCCACATTACGATAATCCTTACACTTAGGGAGGAAGCTTCTGATGTTAACATGCATGAAACCAAGGCTTTTCGATTACAGAAGTCAACAAATGCGAGTGCCTGGGGACACGCGGGGCCTGGGTTAGCATCCACATCACCCGAGGAACAGAGGAAGAGTAGGATGAGGGTACGGCTAAAGGCTAGCAAAACTGGTCGTCTAGTGCGTTGGGGACAGAGAATAAAAGGAGTAGATTTCTGGGCGTGGTAGAATAGATTCAGGGCATAATGCGCAGACAGGGTTATGGTGGGGTGCGGGTACAGTGGAGGTAAGCCCAGGCACTGAGTGATGATAAGAGAGGTTGCGGCCAGAGAAGGTGCAGTTAGGGCATAATCGACTAACCCAAGCCTGTTCCTCGGTGCCACAGCTATAACTGGGTTAATCTAGTTCAAGGGGGGCCTGGCTACGGGAGCATTCACCAGGGTAAGGTTTGGGGCACAGCTCGGTTGTTCTTCAGAGTCCGACCTAGCTCATCTATGTCCTGGATGGGGCTAGACCTAGATCCTTCATTCTTACCGCCAGTGTGGTGAGAATCTGAGTTGTAGGTTATCGTGTTTGGTCATCGTTTATTGTTTTTGTTCCTGTGTTCAGTTTTTTGGATTTTTATTAAAGACATGAACACTTACACGCTGCGCTTTGGTCCTGCTCTCTTCCACATTACGATAATCCTTACACTTAGGGAGGAAGCTTCTGATGTTAACTGCATGAAACCAAGGCTTTTCGATTACAGAAGTCAACAAATGCGAGTGCCTGGGGACACGCGGGGCCTGGGTTAGCATCCACATCACCCGAGGAACAGAAGAGAGATAGGAGAGGAGAGTAGGATGAGGTCGGCTAAAGGCTAGCAAAACTGGTCGTCTAGTGCGTTGGGGACAGAGAATAAAAGGAGTAGATTTCTGGGCGTGGTAGAATAGATTCAGGGCATAATGCGCAGACAGGGTTATGGTGGGGTGCGGGTACAGTGGGGTAGCCAGGCACTGAGTGATGATAAGAGAGGTTGCATCTCTGGACACACTGGTTACTACTGGTGGTGGTGGGTCGGTTATACTACAACCAGGGCCTGAGTTCGGGGCTAGGGCCGACAGATAATC